>NC_051230.1:5368653-5443653 GCF_015220715.1 Pygocentrus nattereri | reverse complement strand
TCTCAACGTTCGACTGTTTTACGAGGCTGAATTCACTTCTTATTCTCCAGATTCTTATTCAAATTTTTCCATTCCACCTTAAATTCTGACTGAGGCGCCAAATGTAAATGTGGCACCATTTAAGGTGGAACGGGAAAATTAGGGAAGCGACTTCAGCTTCACATCTTTTTAGTCTTTGACAGTCTCTGGTTGCGGATTTAACGTTCCAGGAAACCGACTAAGTGCTTATGAATGCAAATAAATCTCCAAATGTTCATCTGAGCTGCATCTCTCTCTGCCTTTTCGTAGCTACTAGCCAGGAGAGACTGTGTTGCTAACTGTCCTGCAGCGTCGTTGAGAAGCGAGGCTTTCGCGTGTTGTGTTGCTCACGTCCCGTCTCGCAGATATTCTACTGACACAGTGACCCCTGACTCTCTACAACACGACCCAATCTGGAGTTATAAGCTCTCTAAAGAAAGCGGGCAGGACGGCTGTAACGTTGCGTGGACATCCGTAATCACTGGGTCTTATTTCACTGCCACAGCACATTTTATCGCAGACGAGTGGCAGCAGCTTCTAACGAGCTCCAAACAAGAGCAGTGAATGAGAGCCGCCCAGTTCAGTCACATCACTTCCATTTGTTTTATTAATAAAAGATATTATAAAAAAAGACGCATCGATAATCGTTTTTTGTAATCGCATCGCGGCCTCTGAATCCTAATCGAATCGGATCGCGAGGTGCCGAGAGATTCCCACCTCTAGTGTATATGTTATGTAAGGCTTAATTCTTGACACTGAAGTGTTCATAAACGAACTTAATGCCATTTTAAACATCTTCTTCTTTTAATAATGTCATTTAAATCTATCTTTGTATCTCTATAAGGCTTCATGCATGCTTTTAAGTTGCTGTCAGCTGCTTTTAGTTGATCGCTAGTCAAAAATGAAGAAACTGATAATATTAACTTTTTTATTTTTTATTTTTTTACTGGGGCTGCAAAGTCAGATAAAACCCTTCAAAGACAAAGATAAAAATCATCAGCAAAAAAAAGGATCATTCAATATAAGATATGATGACAGCTACATGAAATACACCGGGATTGTGTCAAATCCAATGAGGCGATGAAGTCATCCAAGTACTTCACTATTTGGGGCTCACAGGAGCCCCCCTACCCGTCCATCGGGTTTGTTGTGGCCTGTGGTTTGGTTTGCACTGCATAGAAAAGCCTAGAAACCCATTGGTTGATGCATCATGTATGACCATGTATTGTACAGCTTTCGGGAAGCAGTCCAGGCTGAAACCCTCTCTGTTACTTCGGTGTGAAACTTCAGTGTGAATGGGTGGGTATGTGCTTTGGTCAAAAGGGGGGGGGGGGGGGGGTGGGGGGGGGGGGTAGTAGGTTCAACCCCTAACATGTTAATTCAGCGATTATCAACGACATTTAGGATATCAGACATGTTAACAGCCACCACCAGCATCAGCAACATTTCTGTCTGTAATATGTGACTAAGTTAGTGACGCGGCTCTTTTTCTTAGTTTCTTAATTCTATTTTTATTTTTTATATTTTTCTACTAACAGACGCCTTGCTTATTTATTTATTTCTATAGCGTATCTTATAGTTTGTATTTTGGATGATGCACATTTTTGTCTACTTACTGCTCTTTATCTGCTTACTGTGTATTCTGCTGTAACAATGCAAATTTCCCCCAGTGGGATGATAAAAGTCTGTCCTATCTTTTGGTGGAGGCGGCGCCTTTTTATATAATTTTCACCTTTTTTTTATTTAACTTAGTATTTAGATAATCCCCAAAGATTATAAATTGTCAATTCCAACTTTATTAACTTCAAACATCTCTCACTGCCTGGTTTTCTTTTTGAAGTCTACAGATAAAGATACAGTCTTTAATATTTTTAGTGTTCTTTATGGTCCAGCAAAAATCTCCAAACCAAAGTCTCATTGAGTTTAGGATCACACTACCAACTTTTACCCCGATTTTAGCCCTTATTTTTAGTCTGTTCTGGTTGGCTCTAGTCTGCAGATCTTTGGCTGAGGTGGACTCGGCAGCTGGAGAGAGAATCGACTTTCCCGATCGCGTTTCAGACCAGTCGGAGTTTATCAAACATCTGAACTGACGCCTGCAACAGCCAATGAAAACTCAGAGTGCACTCTTAGAAAAAAAGGTGCGACACCGTCACCGAGGCAGGACCCTTCTCGTCACTGGGGTGGTACCCTCAGGGGTCCGTCTCAGTACCTTTAGTCAGGGAACATATCTGAACCGTAATCCACTGAAGTGATATTTTCCAAGTTGTGCTGACTCCGCACCCCCCGCCTCGCCTCCAGGCTTTTATTAAATGGTTCGGTTTTAAAACATTAGTTTATGAAAAGATACAAATATCTACTTTTCCACTGGGAAAAACTGATTTAAGGTGCACAACTGAACCTTAAAACCACTGCTGTACCTCTGAGGGAACGTTTACACTGTTAGTACCTTGATGAACGAATCATGGACCTGCATGGCACCTTCATTTCTAACAGACAATAAATACAAAACAAGAAAACACAGCAAGTAAACAAAGAGTGAAGCTTTTTTAATGAACTGAATTTTGGGCACAATCAAGTTTATGTACATTATTAAAAATACACAATGTTTACCTGCACAAATGACAGGAAAATAGAAGCAGCAACTCCGTGTTGGTTATTTGCGTCTCCTAGTAACGGGACAACGTTCAGTGAGTTCCATGCGATTCAGCAACAGCTTAAAAGTTGAGTAACATGTGATCCCCAATATTTTAATCTGTCAGATAGTGTGAGATTCCCAGTCTTATTATAATCGTGTAAGACTTTAAAAGTCATGTAGTGTACCCAAGCCTTGACCTCTCAAATGGTCAGGGCCCATCTGCAGTTTTATTACACATTTTTATAACCTAACAATAGCTCAAGCATTTGCACTGAAGTTTCTGTGATCATTGAATAATAAGCCTTAGCATGTAATAAGCCTGGGATTTTAAAGGGTTGAGAGACTGCTTTTTCCAACTAGAACCAGTTTTGGCAGGAAATCCACCAAACTGGCAACCCTGACAGCATGCGTGCACACATTTGGCAGACGCTCTTATCCAAAGCGACTTACAGTGCAATCATTTTACACAGGTAGGTGAAGGTGGTGTTAGGAGTCTTGCCCAAGGACTCTTATTGGTATAGTGTAGGGTGCTTGTCCAGGCAGAGGATTGAACCCCAGTCTACAGTGTAAGGCATTACCCACTACACTACACCAACCGAACCGTACCAAACACTCCACAGCAATGAAACGCAAAAGCATGCAGTTCTATGTTACCATCCGAGGCCTGGAGTAGATGTAAATGTGTAGGTTTTTGTGCAATGAGTGCAAAACAGGCAGCGGCTCAGTTTCTTAAACAGTTTCCAAGCCGTGCTTTAATCGTCAGTTTAAAAAAAGCACAGCACTTTCCATTTTTCCGTGATACAGAGTCTTCAGTGGCACGCTGCTGTTTGAAAAACTTTCTCAACTACTGTGAATAAAAGAAAACTAGCACATCCACAATTACACACACACACACACACACAAATGCACAAACTACACCAAGTGAGGCCTAATCAAGCCTTTTAAGCCGCAGGTTTTAATACGTATTGTTTGATTTTTTTTGGTCTCCTCTGACTGCGGCAAGAGATGCCATGCAGGCCATGATTATGATTTTAATTCCAGTAACGGCTCTTTTTAGCAAAAGCCTGCTGAGATCACTTAAACCTGCAGTGAGTAGTCGATCCTTAAAGACCCAGTGCTACAAAGCGCCACTTTATAAATGAGAGTTTATAAGGAAAAAAAAATGTTTTCCATCTGGAATTAGATGGAAATGAATAGACGTAATGTTTCTCCAATCTCGAAGTATGTGGTGGGATTCAATTAAAACTTGCTCTTGCTTTTCACAGAGAGCGTTCAGCGTCGTTCTGAAATAACCTGGGATTCTTCTGGTTTCTCGGTATAATGGGCATATGGTGCTATTGTAGTGTTGTGTTGTACAATCCAGCTGAGAGATTAATCCTCTGAGCACGGGAAATATCCAACACCCCTAACAAAGATGTGGATCATACAAGGCAATAAGCCCCTCGAGGCTGTGTGCTATAGTCCCTTTACTGAGGACATTTTCAGGCACAGTGTGAAGCCAATAAAATCACTGTAATGCGCAGGCCCAGGTGGATTATTGCTTTTATGCAAAAGCAGCAATATTATGCAATGTACAAATATCAGGTAAATAATTTAACCCTAGTGAAATGTAAATGTTCCCTCAAAGGTACAGCAGTGGTTTTAAGGCCCGATTGTGAGCCTTAAATATGCTTTTTCCAGGTTAAAAGCGCATATTTGTACCTTTTTATAACAAATATTTTAAAACAGAACGGTAGAGTAAAAGCCTGGAGACGAGACCGGGTGTGTGGAGTCAGTGCAGCTTAGAACACATCATTTCAGTGGATTATGGTTCAGTTATGTTCCCTGACTGAAGGTCCTGAGATGGACCCAGTGACAGTTTAGCATCTTTATTTCTGAGAGTGCAGCCTTGCAGCTCCAGTGCAAAACGAAAAAAGCAAGAGCAAAGTTCAGATACCGAGTAGGTAGAAGTAGAAAATGGGACACTATAAATTTGGTACTACTTTCCTGCGTAAACTGTGTTTACGTCTGTGTTGTTTTTCTCCGTGACCTTGTTCTGAGTCACTCTTACTTGGTAGATTTTTGTTTCATATGAGAATTATTGAGTTCACGTTCCAAATCCTCAGACTCCCTACATTCATTTGGCCTAGTTGTTGCATTCATTGGCTTTCTCTACATGTTTAGAGGGTTTTTAAACAGTTGAGTTGGTTTCTTTTTGGGTTTCAGGGCTTTCTAGTGGTGGTGGGATTCCAGAATGGATGCCATACCCACGGGCGCATGGTGGGAGTGGACGGTTTTTGGCTGTGTGTTCTATGGCTGAGTCATTTGCTCTTTAGAGCTGTGTGTGTTTTGGTGTCTTGCACATTCCTACACCCCAACAGCATAGCACTCATACCACTGCAACAAAAGCGGCTACACACGCTGCTACTGGCATGGAGAGCTGGGCACGGCTGGGCGCTGTCCATTCTGCCTCTGGGCGTGGGAGTAAATTCGGTTTTAATGACTTTGTGGGGACCAGATGTCCCCGCAATCATGTGAAAGCACGAAACATTTGGACATTTTGCTAATTCTCATAAGGAACAATATATTTTTACTCTGCACTCCTGTAATTCTACAGCAGTGTACGGTGTTTGAGTCAGTATGATACTTTAAATGTGTTTTACAGTTTTACACAGATTGTACTGCGTCAATCCATCCATCCATTTTCTAAGCCGCTTCTCTGTCAGGGTCGCGGGGGGGTGCTGGAGCCTATCCCAGCAGTCTTCGGGCGAAAGGCAGGATACACCCTGGACAGGTCGCCAGTCCATCGCAGGGCAGACAGACAGATACAGACAGTCACTCACACCCAGGGGCAATTTAGCATGTCCAATTGGCCTGACTGCATGTCTTTGGACTGTGGGAGGAAACCGGAGAACCCGGAGGAAACCCACGCAGACACGGGGAGAACATGCAGACTCCACACAGAGAGGAATCGAACCCAGGCCCCCCTCGCTGTGAGGCGACAGCGGTACCCACCACGCCACCGTGCCGCCCTGCGTCAATCCCACCTTATTTTACTAGTGTAATACTACTGTAGTAATACATGAAAACACAGTGTCTCCAGCTTTACTGTGAAATTAGGCACCAAAAGGGACTCTTCGGAAGCAGCAAAAGATCATCACCTTCACTAAAAATACATATCGCTGCTGTCGGATTAAAACCTCATATCTCCAAAATAGGAACTTTACAGGAGAGGGAAAAAACATACTTCACTTTCAATGTAAGTCAATGGATCCAGAGTTTTTTGCAAGTCATTTTGGGACGTTTCTTTCAGACCATTCATCATGAAATTTACAAACAATGTAAAGGACAATTGGCACTTTCAAACTATTTCAAAAACTGAAAAACATCAAAAATGGAGATACAAGTTTTTCTTCTGACAGCGGCGATAATCAACAATACAAAACACAGAACACACACAAACACACACTTCCGCGGTTCCCACTGACCGCGATATAAAGCCACTTAGCTAGACCAGAAAGAGTCCTTAGCATTTACAGAAATGGAGTTACTAGGTTTTGTTCCGACAGCAGCGATGTGATTTTTTTCAATTTTAAATTTATTCAGTTTTCAATCTTAAGTTTATACTGAAGTAGTGGTGAAGTTGGTTAGCATGCCAGCTTTCTGTAAAGAAGCTCTTGGATGCGTTCAGATGTCTGGTTCCCATCACCACCGCTGTGAAGCATTCTGAAACTTTCTCTAAAACTGAGCAGCTCAAATCAGACCACTGCGAATGACTTTGGCCCAATCCCATTTCTTATTTTTACCCCTACCCCTTGTTTTCGAGTGTCATCTTGCCCCTTGGAATTGAATTACGAGGGGTAGTGGTTGAAATCTTCCTCTATGAAATGGGAGCCTCAAATAGGCGACCCTGCCCGTCTGCAGTGACAGCAGAGGAGGGTGAAGTTCAGCTCCTCACTGCTGGGCTTTAGTTACATTTAGGGCATCATACGCCTTCAAAGAGGGGGGCAATTATTTATTATCACCCCCCCTAATTCTTCAGTGATATGAAGCTGAGGTCAGATATTCTCAGCCATCTTCTGGAAAACCAGAAGCTTCTGGAAAACCATGTAGCACTAACACTTTACCCTACCCCTCTAAACTCATGACACCATAGCCCTAGACGTGAATGTGCAAATTGAGGGGTAGGGGGCTGGTGAGGGTGAGGAGTGCAGAAATTTAGAAAAATGGGTGGAATTTCCCTTCAAAGGGCCCATGTCTTTAGTATTTTTTTCCCTGAGGACCACTTATGACATTTGAGTTAACGTATCAAAACAATCATTTTCCAATCTCTATTTACCCCGTAGAATTAAACGGGTTGTTTTCGTTAGTGAGCCTTTAAGACTGATGTATGTAAATGAGCTGTGTTCTGACTGGATGCCCTGTGTTGTGCATTAGTCAAAAAGCAGTTTAGGCTAAAACACTCTCATAACTCTCATAACCTCAGCGTGACTGGGCAGGGCTGCACTGCTGTAGGTTGAATAGGCAGTTTGGTTTTGTGACATCACAAAAACAATGCATTCTAAATGGACAGTTTTTTTTGCAGCTTGGTTTTCACATAAGGACTTTATGGACAAATATTGCATCAAGCTCTTATATATATATATATATATATATATATATATATATATATATATAAAATAAAAAAAACAGGATAACTTGACTTTCCATGGTATGAGCCCTTTAAAGTTTGGGCTGGAACCCAGCAGCTTCATTTCAACACCCTACAAAGACACTAGTAAACACTACACTATGTGTATGAGCATATGGGGGGGCTTGTTATCAGAGCAGGGTAGTGCCAATGGAAAATGCCCCCTGTAGGAGGGGCACAAATTTCGAACAACTGTTTCTGCCCCTCCACTGAAGTCTTTCCATGCCATTTTACTCAATTTTCTTCCTCTCCGAGATCTGCCTCCTTCAGAAGCGAAGGTGTGCATGCTGTACGTTAGGCAAGAAACAGGCCGCTGTGATTTCATTAAAGCGGAGGCGTCTTACGGGAACAGCTTTGATTAAATTGCTCTATCCTGGAGGGTGGGTTTGGGCCTTAATTTGGAAAGTGCTTCTCTTTTTTCTTTTTTTTTTAACCCAACAGTAAACATGAACGTGGAAGGTTTTCTAGAACGTCACAGAATCACACCCTTAAGGAATTTAATTTCGAGCAGGCGCAAAAAAGACGCTTTCTTGTTTCTTTGTGTTTAATGAATCATAGCCACGTAACAGTGTCTGTTTTCGCTTATTCGTCCCCCCCCCTTTCAATTGGAGTCAAATGTTAGGCATTATGAATCCGCACACAAATACATTCCTGAGGTCTCTCCTAAGAAGTAAAATCACAGTGTTTTTGACTCGGCCTTATAGCTGAGGCAGGACGGCGGACTGAATTTTACATCAAAGGTTCTGACCTGGGTATATTTTGCCCCCTCTGGTTAAATATGAACTTCAGTATGCTAATACAAATCTCCCTCCGACTTCATATTCTGGTCCTGTGCCCAAAATTCACATCTTTATTAATATTACTATCAGAGCTGGGGTTCTTAGTAAGCCTGTGGAGCTCCATGTTGAATTAGAATGGGAGTAAAATATCGAGCCGCAGAGCTCCCACACCATTTGATGGAGATCGGGTGGCTGAGAAAACATAGGCTGGGCGAAAAAGAAAAAAAAAAAACTTTGGTTGCTTCAACTTTCTACTTATCTTAGTCTTATCTTTCTCCGCTCGCTCATTGAAACAGATGGGACTCATTGCTGAATCCATGCTGATGATAGATCCAAAAATATACACAATTTTCCCTCTAAATGTAGTCAATAGAACAAGTCAGCATTGTGTTTACTGTTGCGGGGTCTCGTAATGAGAATAAATGCAGTGGGGACCCCTCAGGGCCTTGTAGGCCTTCAAAGAAGGCCTAATGATTTCTGGCAACTAAAAATGCATGTCTGTAATGTTTAGCTCAGTTTTATTCAATGGAATCATGCTTGTACTTAAACAGTCCTACTCTTGCTGCATTGTTTAGTCACCTGTTAAATTTCGTATAGATTATAAAATCCTTTTTCCTAAATCCTTAAATGACCTGGCCGCACGGTATTTTGAATTAATTCAGTCATATGAGGCCGCACATACACTCCGCTCACAAAACAACGGCCTGCTGGCAGTTCACTAGAGAGCCCGCAGCAGGTGGTCGAGGATTTTCTTACGTAGCCCCAAAGTTGTGGAATCATCACCCGACCTCTGTTCGGGACTCAGACGCACTCTTTACATCGAAGACTCTTTTCTGTTGCACAAGCATTTCGCTTACGTCAGTTGCTGCACTATTAACTCACTAATGCCTCTCCATGAACGGCTCTGTTGTCCTGTTAATCAATTTCTAATGCCTTTCTTGGCATTAATTGTAATTACCATTGTGAGCAAAGCCCTACAAAGAGTGATTTATATTAATAATTAATTAATTGATTCCTCTCTTTCTCTCCCCATTCCCCCATTTGCTCTCTCCGTCTCTAGTTCTCTTCCTCTTTCCTTCGCTCTCCCTCCTGTTTCTGTCTAGTCTACCTTCTCTGTCCTTTTTCATCTTTTCTTTTCTCACTCTCTCTCCCAGTCTCTGCCTATTCTTTTATTCTCTATTTCTTTTCATTTTCTCTCTCTCTCTATCTCTCTATCTATCTCTCTCTATCTCTCTCTCCCTATCTCTGTCCCTCTCTCTCTCTCTCTCCCTCTCTCTCTCCATCTATCTCTCTCTATCTCTCTCTCCCTATCTCTGTCCCTCTCTCTCTCTCTCTCTCCCTCTCTCTCCATCTATCTCTCTCTATCTCTCTCTCCCTATCTCTGTCCGTCTCTCTCTCTCTCTCTCTCTCTCTCCCTCTCTCTTTCTCTCTCTCCATCTATCTCTCTCTATCTCTCCCTCTCTCCATCTATCTCTCTCTATCTCTCTCTCCCTATCTCTGTCCCTGTCTCTCTCTCTCTCTCTCTCTCTCTCTCCCTCTCCCTCTCGATCTATCTCTCTCTATCTCTCTCTCCCTCTCTCTCTCTCTCTATCTCTCTCTATCTC
Organism: Pygocentrus nattereri; assembly: GCF_015220715.1. NCBI lineage: Eukaryota > Metazoa > Chordata > Actinopteri > Characiformes > Serrasalmidae > Pygocentrus > Pygocentrus nattereri. The sequence goes on along the minus strand of NC_051230.1, from coordinate 5,433,945 downwards.
TCTCTCCCTCTCTCTCTATCTCTCTCTCCCTCTCTCTCTCTCTCGCTCTCTCTCTCTCTCGCTCTTGCTCTCGCTCTCCCCCTTTATCTGAGCCCCTGAGCGGTGTCTGCCTGAGTCGCCACATGGGAGCCACTAGAGCTGCTAGAGTCACCAGGGCTTCATCTCTGTTGGCTGATCTGCACCTCACATGAATGAATTGACCGTCCTGCTGCTGCTGCCTAAACCCAAACTATCTAATTAACAATTGCTCTGCCTGTTTTTCTCCGTTTTGTAATGTAATATATTATACTAACACTGTTTGCTGTCCGGTGTGGCCCAAAGGAGGATGGGTTCCCCTTTTGAGTCTTGGTTCTTCTCAAGGCTTCGTCCTGTTGCTCTTAGGAAGCTTTTCCTTGCCACTGTCACTACTGGTGAAGCTCATGGGGGCTCAGACCCGGACTTTTCTCTAAAGCTGCTTTGTGACTGCACCTGTTGTAATAAGCACGATGTAAATAAACGTTGACTTGACTAGTTTTGGATGGATATGTGTGTGCTCTGTGCAATGTGGCTGCTGTTTACATCAGTTTTTTGATTGTTTTCTATTGTTTGTGTGTGTTGTGATGTTTCCCTCCTGGCCTTACAGCCTTCAAGGCTTCCCGGGCCGGCCTCCTGTGTGATGCACCATAGTTGCAGTATGAGACTTCCCACCCGAGGCTGAGACTTCCCACCCGAGGCTGAGACTTCCCACCCGAGGCTGAGCCTTTCTAGACTAACTAAGTGGCTTTGTATCGTGGTCGGTGGGAACCGCGGAGGTGTGTGTTCTGTGTTTTTACAAGAAAAACTTGTATCTCCATTCTTGACGTTTTTTTTGTCTTTGACATAATTTGAAAATACCTGTTACCCTTTACATTGTTTGTAAATTTTATGATGAACGGACTAAAAGAAATGATCCAAAATGACTTAGGGGGGGTGGGGGTGGTCTGGCTCCATTGACTTACATTAAAAATGAAGCATGTTTTTTCCTCCCCCTGTAAAATGATATCCACGTAAATATCGCGAAGCAAGCTCTCCTCCTGGCTAGGAGTTTAAGAGCTGAAGAAAATGCCTAACGTTAGAACAGTCAGCATAAAACAGTAAGTGACAGGAATCAGCCAGTCAACCCCTGTCCAACAGGCAGGACCAATTTCATAAGAACAAATCCCACTCTAGGCATTCTGGAAGATTTCGACCCGTCACCGACCGTGAATGTGAGCGAGAGTCGAATAATTGGGTTGTCAGGGATGGAAACCAGCGGCAGGAGCTCTATACCTGCCCTGAACGAGTCAGTGTGAAACTGCTATAGGATACAAATGTGCTAATATCTCTGTCAGAAACTTTACAGGAAACACGGATTGTATTTTCGAAGAATGTTAGCTTAGCGCTAACAAGCAACTAGTATACCATAGGAATGCTAGCTGAAATTAGCATTATTGTAAGGCTGGATTTTCCTCGTGTTTTCAGAGTTTTGACACTTATGGCTCAAATTGAATGCATAGGTCTGATAGGGACACTCACCACTGATTAAGCATTTGGAGACCCAAAACATCTCATGGTTGCCCCAGATGTTCTCATTACAAGATCACGTCAGGCCCAATACGACTATTGTTACGACTGCTCGATTGAAAAATAAGAGACATCTGGTTTGCCATTGTCCGTCTACCAATATAACATAAGAAAGCTTTGTAGGGTCATGACATTAAAACTGGGATGCCTTGGCCAGGCACTGTTCTCAAAATCAGGGCCATTTCGATTGAATAGCGACCTTCTTCATTCCACCCAGTGGAACTAGACCTCCACATTGAACCCATCCATGCAGTGAAACACCCACACTAGTGAACACACACACTAGGGGGCAGTGAGCACACTTGCACGGAGCAGTGGGAGGTTGCACGGGGAGCAGTTGGGGGATTAGGTGCCCTGCTCAAGGGCACTTCAGTCATGGACTGTCAGCCAAGGGGATCGAACCACCAACCTTCTGGTTACAGGGCTGGTTCCCTAACCTCCAGCCCACAACTGCCCCACATCAGAGCAGTGCATTAGTACTTAAGTCAATGTCAAGCATTAGCTGTGTGTCATCATATAAGTGGATTTGCTCATTAGCATAACATTCTATATCTACAAATGTGCGCCACGTTAATGGAGATGTTTAATGGAGATGTAAATTGCAGAAAAGCAGCTTTGTATCTCACTCACATTCATTTTGCGGTTCCTTTTGTAGATGATTTCTGTTAGCCCTACCTGCTAGCATAGCAGCTAACCTTTCACAGCAGCTGTTTTTTTTCAGTAATCATCCAAATTGCCGGTGCTTTGTGTTTCTTTCTGCTCGTTCTAAACGTGCGCTGCTCTTTTAACCCTAGGAATGAGCAGTTATTGTCAGCAGTGACAAAAGCACACTGTAATTTTGTATTACTTCTCACTTGAAGTTGAGAGATTCTGCTGAAAAGCTGAAGAGGAGGTATTGTATCATGAATCGAAACTGATGAAAGGTTGTTATGCATGCGGTTTCATTTCAATAGTCATGTAATGTAGATCAGGTGTAGAGCAAAATAACAACACTGTGGGCTTCTAAGAACTAGATAACAGAACATGAGGAGGGCTTCTGAATGAGAACTTGTTGGAAGGGAACGTGTTCTCTAATGTGGAGCAGGAACCTGGTTGTGTACGACATGCTCATTAAAGTGAGCATACAGGCATAGCCAGGCTGGCCAGAGGGAAACAGAGAGCTGGTGGGTTCCCCTGGGTATCTCCATCCTGCTGTCTTCAGCACTTTCTATTGTACAGTGCAGCGTTTTTAGGGGGGAGGGGGGGTGGGGGGCTCATCACAGAAACTTTCAACCACACTCCACCTGCGTATTGTGTGCTACTTATTCCAGGGCTCCAGCAATGTGTTGATTTGCTGGGTCTTCTGCTGCTTTCAAGTGCAAATTCAGAGGTAGTTTTCTCCAAGCAGGAGCCCAATTGATATTTATATATGCTGTAAAAAAAGTTAAACGTCCTATTAAATAGCAGTCGAAATATGTTTTCTCAATGATGGTAAAATCTGTAAAATTACAGTTGTTTAATTTTTAGAAATACTGCCTTTTACTGCTGCTCAGCAGTTTCACTAGTCCAAGTAGTTATTCCAAAATACACTACTTTAGTATCATAATAACAGTAACAGCCATTTAAACAGATGCAAATGTTTTAACAGCAGTGTTAAAATATAGTATTTCACCATATCATTATAGTTTACAGCAGTAGTAGTACTGTACTAGTCAAGTCTGGTTATACCCGAGGCATAATGTTGACCACAAGATTTTAATCCAGCATTTTGAAGGCTGGGTTGGCCTCTCGGGCACATTCTTAGAATGGTTTAAATCATATTTAAGTAATAGAGAATTCATGGTTTTACTTAGAAACCATTCTTCAAAACAGATTTGGCATTTCTTGTGGAGTCCCTCAAGGTTCAGTTTTAGGGCCTTTTGCTTTTCTGTCTATCTCTTGCTTTGTACATGCTACCTCTAGGTGATGTCACTAGGAAACTAATAAAATGACCTAAAATAAGGTAAATAATCCATTATAAGTGCACAGCCATCCCAAATGGGAAATATTAGACATATTGACTAGAATGAAGATTTTCATTTCACTTGACAAGATGCCACTTTTTGCAGTGCATCATCTTCCACTGTGTTAGTGAGTGGCTATTCTGGTTCACTAACAACATTCACATGCTGCCTGATAATCCGTAAATAATCTGATTAATACCAACACACACACACACACACACACACACACACACACACACACACACACACACACATACACACACAGACAGACACATTTTCAACGCCGCTTCTCCCTCAGGGTCGCAGGGGGGTGCTGGAGCCTATCCCAGCGGTCATTGGGCGGAAAGCAGGATACACCCTGGACAGGTCACCAGTCCATCGCAGGGCTAATCTGACTAATAGCTCAATCATAATAGAATACATCCATGTGTACACCCCATTGGGAATAGTCTAGTCTGCCTGAGGCCATTCGGAATACAATTTCTATCTGAATGAGGTGGGTAATCCTGTAAATAATCCGTTAAATAGAAAAATAATAGCCATTGAAACGCCTGTATCCGATTACATTCCCCATCGGAAAGTTGAAGTCCGTTCTGCATGTGCGTCGTCATAGAGGGAGTTTATCCCGTTCAACACAGCGGAGCAGAAACTGGTCTGCAGAGGAGACGAAGTTCATGCTCTGATCTTTAAAAGACGGCGGTGGGACGGACGTCCAGCTTATGTGTCTCAGAGCACGACGTCTTCCTCTCGGCCTTCTTTAATAAGGACACGTGAAGGACGTTTTCCTGAGTCTGACTTCATTTTAAAGCAATTAAAAACAATTAAAAGTCGCCCCCTGACTGGACTGGCACGATGCTCGTTGTCATGGTAGCGTCTAAGTGGTTCTCTATGCTTGCGTGTTTTTTGTACTTGTAGTGAGTCTGAAAACGGAGACTTTCCGTCAGATTGTTGAATAGAGTGAAACACCTCAGTCTTCGTCTATAACTGGAATGTAGCCAATCAGACTGGCAAAAATCTTTGCATGTAAACACAGCCACTGTTAGCAGCATTAGCATCTTTCACAAAAGCGTCGTGCTGAGACTTTCCAGTGCACATACAACTGTTTCCATGGAGTCCAATTAAAGACTGAGAGGCGATCCACGCCAAGTGTATCTCTAAATGATTGATCATCCGGGTGTGCAGTGTTGAGTAGCCGCACTATCCATATTCAATTCTAGTTAAGCTTCGTTAGATGGAATTCAGCAGCATTGATCGATTCGTAATTAAAACGCATGAATTTTAAAACCCTCAACGTACTCTCCAGCTGTGAATCGCACTCTTCTCGCTGGCCCTGTTCCAGCTAGCCAGATGTGTGTTTACACCTTTATTCAAATGTTGGAGCGGCTGTAAAGCTAAAAACATTTTAAACTCCCGTCGCTCCGTAATGAATGTGCCGCTCTGATGAAACCGTGTAGTGCAACCCTGTAATTTCCTGCTCGAGTCGAAAGAGAAGGCTGCAACTCATCGGGCCGCTGACGCCTTTAATGCCTCTCGCCTCGAAATGAGCTCTCTGTGCTTTCTGCCGGGAGTTGGAAATATCGCCCATTTCTCAATCACTTCAGCCCATTTGCTTCAGAAGTTACACGCCAGTTTGTGGCAGGTCGTCATTCCAGAAGACAGGTCGATGTCACAAAGCTTACCATTTAAAATAAATAGCTTCTGAGACATGCGGTCTTATGCATCCATAAGCAATTCTGCCTCTTAATTCTCAATAAGACCTATTTTGCATCCCAGTTGGTTATTTTTATACATGACTCATGAATGCAGGATAATTATAGAGTCTGATGAGTTGATTAATTCTTCATTTGATACTCAGATGAGCGAAGACGTAAGAAAAAAATGACGACAAACAAAAAAAAAAGAATGCGGGAAAAAAGAAAACAGAGTAAATCGAGCACCTGTGAAATGTTGCAGGCCCATTCATCAAGATGTCTCCCTGGGTTAATGGGAAAGGGCGGGATTGGGGGGGACGGGGGACGGGGGGGGGGGGGGACGGGGGACGGGGGTTTGGGGCGGTGGTGGGGAGGGACAGATAAACAAGGTTTTTTTCTCACTCAAACCCACTGACCCAGTCCCCAGTGCTGTGTGTGTAGGTGACAGGACTTTACATCCAAGGCCTACTGCACAGTCCACTCCATCAAAGTCGGTTTGAGCTCAGTGGTGCATGTACGAGCCCTCAATTCATCATAATCTGTCAATAGACATTAGCTGGAAGACCAGTCCCTGAGCGTAGCTTAGCCGCTGACCTCACGGCGATTTTGTTCAAAGAATGAAATTACAAAGTCTTTGAAGAACAAATTCGAACGACTATTTTTTGTTGATCCTTGAAAAGTGAGAGCAACATCTAACAAGTTCATTCAAAACTCCTCCACCGACCTGAGCCAAGTATGAGTTTTTGGTGATATCAGGTTTTTTTTAAACTATACTAGATAAAACGTATCAGCAAAGGCAGAAGACAATACTCCATATAGTTAAGTGATACTTTTTGATCCCCACAACTGGGGAAATTCCACCTCCGCATTTAACCCATCCGTGAAGTGAAACACCACATACACACTAGTGAACACACACACTAGGGGGCAGTGAGCACACTTGCCCGGAGCGGTGGGCAGCCCTATCCACGGCACCCGGGGAGCAGTTGGGGGTTAGGTGTCTTGCTCAAGGACACCTCAGTCATGGACTGTCGGCCCTGGGGATCGAACCAGCAACCTTCTGGTCACAGGGCCAGATCCCTAACCTCGAGCCCACGACTGCCCCAAGTAGTATACATAAGTATGCAGAAATATGAGCACTTTTTAAATTAATCCTCTATTCCACGATGTTGCCTCAGGGCAACAAACCCATTTTCCTCACTTTACAATAACATTATACGTATTTAACGACAATGACGGGGTTAACCATGCAGGGCAGAGATTAGATAAGTCTTAGTACAACCTTTTTAACTTTCAGTGTCATTTGTGTTTTGTTATGAGAATTTGTAGAAATGTGTTTGTTGCATAGAAGCAACATTGAGTGACAGAGGAATGGATTTAGGCAGTCACAAGCCAGATCTCACCTCTTTAGGGAGCACAGATCTATGTAATGTTGTCCCATTCTCGCACAATGTTGCCTCAAGGCAATACCCTAAAAGGACCTTTGCACACTATTATTTTTTAAAAATGTATTTAAATTTAACAATCAAGTAATCAGGTAGTTTTTGTTGTATAACATATGACAGCACAGCACTGGTTAATGCCAAAACTTTCCTTTATAAGTACTTTTTGGTCACCAAATTACCACCACAAGTCATATTTAGCACCTATCCAGCGGCACCCTCTTCTCACGCTGGGGCTGAATCTCAATTGTCTCCCAGCTCCCTACATAGTGCACTTCATGGGACTTTAAATACTTGATCTTGCATCACAACAGTGAATAATATAGCTAAGAAATAGTCTTTTGGGACGCTGCCACATCCATACTCTATGGACACTCTATGCACTATGTGGCTGTAGAGCCTAGAATTTCTAAACTTTTGCAGTCAGCACATTATTAAGGGAGTACAGAGCCAGTTGGAATTCAGCCTGGATTTGACGCGACTTCTGACTGAAACACAGACATTTGAAGTGTGTACATTCACATTCAAGTGACATTTTTAAGTGTTTTATATTGCCGTTTTGCAGTTAGTCATATTCATTTAAATCAAGCCTGTGATATTAATTATGGAGTTGTTTAGGCTGTTAGCCCTTGTAGCCTGTCAGCTGGCTGAACAGCCTGGTTCTAGTTAAGATCACAAGTTGTCAGCCCCTCAGTTTAAACCAAAAAACGTGTTTTCGCTTTGTCAATGCACTCTGTAGTTCCCACGAGCAGCATGAGACTCAAAGGTTATTCCATTAGCAGCACAAGGGATTTTTCATGCTGTGGCGCAGTGATACAGAGTTCAATTGCTGTGATGCGCAGAGGTGTGCGTATATTGTGGATTTTACAACAGCTCTGAGTGCGGCTCAGCCAATCAGATCTTAGGACCAGAACCATCTGTTTGAGATAATTGCTTAAAGCAAGTAAAAATATACAGAAATAGGTTGAATAATCATAATATTCTTACAGCAATCTCAGAACAAGACATATTAAACACATTGACTATAATTGAGATGTTTTCACTTGCTAAGATGTCGTTTTTTGTAGTTTATAAAGCATGAAGTGTAATTAATGTAACGCTAATGATGAGCAGTTCCCCTTCCTTCATTGTTGTCACCAGTAGCATTTTGTTTTTATGGTTTTTCTTTTCCTTTTGTTGAACCTCTTTCACAGCTCAGACCAAAAGGCTCCCCTGGGTTTTGAGTCTTGTGGTTGATTTGAGATGTGGCTGGGTTTGATTTAGGGCTTATTCTGTTGCCCAGTGCTGGCTGCTGCCACGGGATGCCGTCTTGAAGGTGAAAACGGCCAGCCATCAATCCTCCTGGCACATCATGAGCAAATCACATCCAGGCCTCTTGGAAAGCACTGCCATTTAAAAAATAAATATCAAAAGTCAGGCCTGGGCATTCGACGTAGGTGTAGTGGTTCTCAGGAGGTCAGTTTGCTTGATGCATTCGGTCACTTACTCCAGCCTTTCGCGCTCTGGCTGTACTGTTTTCAGTGTTTAATACATTTTGACGAGCCAATGGGATAAAAAAAAAGTGCTAATCTCTTCTACTTGCTCAAGCATTTCCCTCTGCCTTCTCAAGGTTGACTATCAGTGGCAAACCTGTCCGAGGTTATTTGCGCTCACTCTTCTATCCGCTCAGATCTCTCCTGCTTTCAGTGGAGTTGGCACCTTTCCTGAGTTTGAATTGTCTGCCGGGACAATCATGGCTTTAGTGGCTGTGATTTAACTGATATGCGGAGAAGTGTGGAACAGGTGCCAATTCCGAGCCCTTTTTGGACAGCTTCCTCGATTTCATCTGCTTCATACAGCATAATGGGGAACATGGTGCCAGAGGACTTTGCACACCAATCTTCAGATGTTGAGCTGTTATTCGTGTGAAGCAAGAAATAAAACCTTTTTTTTGTGCAGCGCAGAACACATGGTAAGCTGCCAGGAAAGCTTGGGCAAATCCTTTCATATCTGACCCCATTCAGGCATTCAATGAATTCATCAAGTCTTTGGCAACGGGTTAGCGGAACGAATTCACACAGCTGTCCAGAATCGTCATAATATCTTGTGAAATTGCCTAGCTTCCAGAATACTGCTATAGGTCAGCGGTAATGGCTTAGCTCATCTCTCTCGCGGTTCTCTGCGATCTGTGTGTTCTGAGAGAAGCTCCTGGGGTCTGATCTAGGCAGCGAGACGAAGCCTTTTTGTGAATATGCAACACTTAATCAGGCCTCACACACTGTGCCAAATTCTCCCTGTTTACTTCACGAGGGATGACTCAACAGAGCATGTCTCCCTGGTGCTCTTATCAGCTCTACTTTCAAAGCTTGTCGACTCGCGAGGACGATGCCAGGAGTCCATCCATTCTCCATTCCCACTGCGGTACGTGTTAGGACAGCTCAATTTACCAAAGCTAAGAGTTATATTTCTGTTGTTTTGCCATACTATTCAACTGCACACTCTTAAAAATAAAGATGCCAGAACTGATTTTTTAGACAATTCCATAGAAGAAGCGATAACTAGATAGGACAGTTGAATAAAGTTAAAACAGAGACTATTTTGTTTGGGAATAGCAGTGGGAGTCCAAGACTAGCAGCCTATCTAAATTCAAGACCTAAAAGCTAAAGAACTAGTATGTAACCTTGGTGTACTAATGGACCCTGATCTTAGTTTTAGCAATCATGTCAAAACAGTTAGTAAATCAGCTTTTTATCACCTTAAGAACATCAACTAAAGCAGACCTGGAGAAACTCATCCACGCCTTTATTTCTAGCAGGATTGATCACTGTAATGGTCACCTAACTGGACTCCCAGAAAAAGACAATCAAACAGCTTCAGATGATTCAGAATGCAGCTGCCAGAGTCTCTCTAGGAGTAAAAGAAGGGAATATATCACATTCCGTTCTCAAATCCTTACACTGGCTACCAGTTACAGAGTAGACTTTAAGATACTGTTACTGGTGTATAAATCGCTCAGTGGTGCAGGAGCAGTATAGTTATTTCATATGCTGCAGCAATATGAATCGAGCAGAACTCGCAGATCATTAGGAAGTCATTAAGTCCTGCTGAAGGTGTAGACTAAACATGGGGAAGCAACGTTTCACTACTGTGCTGCTCTTAAACCAGTGAACAGAAAACCCTCTTGTTTGAGTAGCTTTCAGCTCAGTCCAGCACTGTTGGCATTTCGAGCCCTGTGTAATAGCAGCTTTTTATCTAATTTACCTCAGTTCATTTTTAATTTAATTAGATTTTTTTTATCATGTTTTGAATTTCTATTCTCCTTTCCTTTTTATAAAAGACTCTATCTTCTCATTTGTAAAGCACTTTGGCAGCAGTGAATGAAAGGTGCTATATAAATAAATTTGCCTTGCCTTCTGGTTCCCTAAACAATCTGCCAAACTCTAAAACGGTTCTTCTGAGAATCATTTTTGTAAATGAGCACAAGAAGAACCTTTTAAAAGCCCCATGAACCATGCTTGAATTGTTATGGAGCCTTTACCTATAAAATGTTCTGAAACATGGTTTTCAAACAAGGTTCTTTAAGGAAGCAAAAGTGTTTCCTCTACAGCATCGCTTAAAAAAAGCTTTTGTAGCAGCACATTCAGTTATATAATGAATGGCATTTACATTCGATTTCCATTCTGTTTTCACAGCTTTGAGTCGGCACTTATTGGTTCAGTTTGAAGAAATGGCCAAAAACAAGGCAAAAAAATGTGAGGTTTGTTTTTGATTTCAGCAAAATTCAGCAATAAACTTTCTTTAAATTCAAATCATAATTAAATACTTACAAATGCAAAAGCAGTATGGACACAGTTCAGGTTGTTGACCTACTCTTCTCCTTGCCTTCTTGTCAGCTTGCCTGTGTTTCTCTCTCTGGTCTTATTCCTTTTGAAGTTTCCCATGGTTCCCAAATCAGAATCAGGTGCTCTTCAATATGAGGACTAGCAAAGTCACCTGAGTCCAGAAAAGACTTACCACTCAGCCACCTCAGTCCTCGCTTCCACAGTACTGGTGGCCTGTCAGTAGGCACCCATAGTAACCTAGTTGCTGGACTGTTGGTTGGCCTCAGGGGGCCTAGGCATGTCCTTGTCTTCAGGGACATTACATGGTAGTGCATCCTCTTGTGCAACGGGCATCACTAGTGATCTGGTTGCTGGACTGCCAGTTGCCTCTGGGGTATTGGGCATTGTTATTGAGTTGGGTGTCACCTTGTCAGGGCTCTCCAGGGGCTAAGTGTACCTCTGGGGCACTAGGTTTGGCTCCAGGACATTAGGTGTCTCTCTGGGGCACTAAGTGTCGCTCTGGGGCACAAGGTGTCACTCTGGGGCACTAGGTGTCTCTCTGGGGAACCAAGTGTCGCTCTGGGGCACAAGGTGTCACTCTGGGGCACTAGGTGTCTCTCTGGGGAACCAAGTGTTGCTCTGGGGCACAAGGTGTCACTCTGGGGCATTAGGTGTTACTCTGGGCCACTAGATGTGGCTTCAGGGGCACTAGGGCTACATTTACACAGCAGGTAAAAGTGGCCCAAATCTTTTTCTTCATATGTGACACAAATGTGTCATCTGTGTCTGTTTGAACAGCAAAAAAATGCATTGAATCTGACATTTTCAATTCCAATTTGAGACGCTTTCACATGTGGTACTGAAATCTGATCCATATCCGATCTGTGGCAATTCAGCTCAGAACAGTCAGATTAGAATTCATGGGACTTTTACGTCAGTACAACTTGACATTCGTCGTCATTTCACGCTGCTGAGACTCATAAACATTTAGGCTGATGTTTCTGTACCAATAAATTAGAGGAGACTCATCGCAGCCGCTCCATGTTTGAAGAGGTTTCAAACGGAAAGGCTGAGCGCGGCCGGAGGAGCCCGAGGCTGCCGTGTCAGAGAACAGTTTAAAGAATCCGAGGACATGAACCAAAGAAGTGGCCGAATAATGAGCCCTTTTTACAGTGAACTCAATCACACTGTGGGTGATGAGTCCAGCTGTCATCCACTGGAACTTGCGATGCTGGCAAAGACGAAACCGGGAGCGACTAGCGTTCGCTAGCCATCATGATTGTTTACCTCTGGATGAGCCACGTGAAGTATTGTTCTTTTGCACATCCGGGTTGGTTTGGGAGCTGATCTGTTCAGAATGATGTTGCATACAGACCACATTTAAAAGATAGTGTGAACAGCCAAACAAAAAATTTTGGATTTGGTGAGCAAATCAGTTTTTTTACCTGCTGTGTAAACGTAGCCTAGGTGTCACTCCTGGGAACTAAGTGTCGCTCTTGGGCACTAGATGTCACTCTGGGGAACTAAATGCCGCTCTGGGGCACTAGGTGTCAGTTACAGGCACTAGGTAGCGCTAGTAGGTGCCACTAGTGAGCTGGGCGCCAGCCTGTCAGTGATCTCTGCTGGTGCTAGGTAGGACTTGACCCCATCCACCCTGCCACAGTAGCATTACAGTAGTTATGTCAGTGGTTGTAGAACATGACACTGTGAAGAACAGCAGTGAAAAAACGTGGCAAAACATCACGGGACAGGCCGGTTTTGTGACTCACAGCTGGACGAACATGAAATTTGATGTTTGTGTGTACACAGTACATCAGTCTCCTCAGCGGTGGGCATACGCACCACAACACTACCGCTTCCAAGAGTTAAAGTGTTACGTCACCCTCTGACGCACTCTTCTCTTTCGGTTGTTTTTCCTGTGTTTCCACTGCCTGCCCACTGAGCATTGTTTTCTGTTATAAATATATGCTCATGTTAGCCCTGTTTTCCTTTGTTGTTGTCTTTCCTCTAATTGCGCAAGATTAGCTTGAAGCGGTGCTTTCGGTAACTCCATTCTGTCCCCCCACTGCGCTGCAGTACAAGTCAATTCCCGGCCTGTCATGATGAAGAAATCGTGCTGGCTCCATCTCCCCGAGCAGAGAGTCAAGCTGGTACAACTGCTGCAACCTCACTACCTCATGCACAGGTAAACAGAGAGAGACGACAGACGCATTCAGGCTATTCACATCGCTCTGGGAGGTCAGTGACTCCAGCAGAAACACAATAATCGCAGGGCAGACGAAGGATGAAAGGCGAGATGGAATAAAAAGGGATTCCATGAAAGGGTTTTAGATTTATTTCTGCGTTTATTCATGCTGACATTAACCCAAAAGAAGATACGCTGTTCTACTTCAATAATCATTTTTCATGTTTGGTGATTCTATAAGCCCACATATGCTCTTACCTGAGCCTCCAATATGCAGTCATTTTATCCAACCTTTTACTGTGGATTTAATGTTATATTAACAAAAAGAAGACAATTTAGATCAATTACCGCCACATTTACTAGGAAAATTCACCTGATTGGTCTATGCTTAACACAGGCATTGATTGGATTATACATGGTTTCTCGTCCAGTTACATTCTGTCTTGCTTTATATTGTCATTTATATTATTAGCTGCAGGCATTGCATTGTACAAAAGCAAATTCTTCTAAAACCTGTTAGATTTAAAATAGCTTCCAATGATGAGCCTTTCATAACAGAAACATTTTCAGTCTGTAAGACAGAACAGTTTAAATGAAAGGGATAAACAACTTGAAATGTTGGTTACTTTCTAGATCAGAGGTCACTAATAGGTGGACCGAGGTTCAAGTCCAGATCCAGATGCTCTCCTATGTGGAACCTGGACCTATAGCCGATAAACTATGGAGAACCATTTCATTTCGACTGGATGGTCCTGTTTTAATCAGCATTCCTTTTCTAGCCTTTACAGTAGCTTTATCAGCCCAGGAAACTCACAGACCAATCGCATGCGTTGTAATTATAACCAAGACGCTTCTCAGCCAATCAGATCTGAGCATTACGATGAGCACAGAGACTCGAGTGAGTGATGCCACACAGGACGAGAAACAGCAGTCAGAGAAGAAAGTGAGTCAGAGGGAAGTTACTTCACATGCTGTTCTCTAAAAAGAGAAAACTGACCATAAATAATGTTGAAATTGGACTGAATTGTATTTTATTTGATCTGATATTCAGTTGTTGACTGTATAAGATGTTGAGATTCCTGTTAGGGTACTTCAGTAAACCGTATATGGCACTGAATAATGATGCAGGTTAGACATTATGATCTTCTGGACCTTCAATTGAGGAAATTTTCTCTAACTGCACCTTAATTAATCCCATATATCCCTGTCCAGGTTATACAGCATGTATATCAACTTTAGCTGGATTTGCTGACAACTTCAGCAATCATAGCTATTGTGCATGCTAGTATAGTTGCTAACCAATCTACAGGTTAGCCAACCCCACTATATTCATACTGAAGGTTTATCTGTGATGAAAGGCTCATGTCAACAGAAGGCAGACAGTATTACTTGCTCGTATTCACTTAAGCAAGTAAAACATGTTTAGCGCATACATTGGTAATGAATACATAGTGATATAGCTGTGTTGCTTTAATTGGCTTTTATGGAACTTGCTTGAAATGTATCACTTCATGCAGCTTTCATCTGGGAATCAGATATTATACCTACAAAAAGAAGACAACATTGACATGTGGTTGTGTTTGCTGATGAAAGTAAAGCATGGTTAGCACATGAATTGCCGGTGCAAGATGTTTCACACATGCTTCTTCAAAGACGCCTAAACATGGGCATTTGGTCATTTCATTGTCATCCCTTTACTGTGGATTGTATAGACCAAAACAAAGACAGTACAGATCCCTTACAATCACAGAATCTAGTAACGTCTGGTCAGCACATGCCTGGTTAGCACATCACTTTTCAATAGTCCTTCAACATAATTGTCACGCATTTGATAAACTCTCAGACTGAAATGGACCTCATTGCTCAAAATCCTTTGGGAGATCATCTGACGTCACAACTTCCTTCTGAATCTGAAACGACTCCAATACCCACGATCCTGTCGGGGATCACATGATATCTGATGCTCTCTTCCACACCTATCGACCTTCACAGTGCGCTGATTACTAGTGGTTTCACCTGTGTATCTGTGTCACACGATTAGAACCGAATAGTATATAAGCCCAGGCTTTAGTCAGAGTCAGTGCGAGGTATTGCTTCTTCTAGAACTTACTGAGCGTTTGTATTGATTGCCTTATTCTGATTCCTGACCGTTTGCCTTGTCTTCTACTCTGCCTTTTGCTTGACCCTCTTGTACCTTTGCTTTGGATTTTTTATCTGTTGTTTTGGAACCTTTTTCCCTGATTTGCCTTGCCCTTCTGGTTTTGGTCACCTAGTGTTATGATCACCATTGTGATCCATCTCCGTTTTCTGGTTTTGACACTCGCCTGTTCTTTGACCACGTTTTGGCTTTGTGATAATACAACCAGTATTATTTGTTTTATCCACACGCATCTGGATTCTGCTGAATGGTTAGAATAGTCTTGTCATTTCCACATCTTTCTGCTGTGGATGAAATATTATGCTTGCAAATGGAAGAAAATATAGATGACCTGTGGTCACATTTGGTGAAGCACATGAAATAAAGCCAACTTACTGTTATTCTTAAATGTCTATTATTATTATTATTATTATTATTATTATTATTACTATTATTCTACACTAAAATGTCAATATTTCACAGCCTACATTTTTTGAGCTACAACCACCAAACATTGCACGAACATTTAGAATATACCGGAATAGTTTGCTTTTTGGACCAATCAGATGAATGCTTGTCAAACAGCAATCATCCAAAAATTTCCATAGAAAATAAATGTAATGAGTTGAAAAATTTCTAATGTAATTGCCATAAATAACGTCACAATGTACACCTCACTCAAAGACCTGTATAGACATTATATTCAGACAAATGGCCAGTAATTGAAGTTATTACACATGTGTATACATTGTAATTACTCAGTTATTATACAGTAATATATTAATTGCACTCTACAAATGCTCATATTCAGTACAAACAAACACACCCAAACCACCTCCACCACAGCCACAACCAGAGATAGCATAGCAATGGCCACTACTTGGGATACTGTAACAATGGCAACACCTTATCAACCACCTGGGATAACATAAGAAATACCATAGTAACACCTAAGCAATGACCAGGGATTATGTAGCAACCATCTAGCATCACCTCAGCGACCATCTGGAATATCTAAGGAACCAGTTAGTAATACCTCAGCAACCACCTGGAATACTTTAGGAACCACATAGTAACGTTCTAGCAATGACCTAAAATGCCACAGCACCCATCTATCATGCAACTGCATATCAACACTCTAGCAACAACGAGGTATGCCTTCTAGCAACCACCTAAAATACCCCAGCAACCACCTATCAGTATCATAGCATATACCGTAGCAACTACCTGGAATACCATGGCAGCCACCAAACAATGCCCTAAGAGCAAGCAAGAATACCACTGCAACCACATGGCAACACCATAGCAACCACCTGGAATTACTACAAAAGTAAGTGGTGAAGTTATCAAGAAAAATCAACATTCAAAGTTTGTTCTCACACTTTCTCCATGTAGTTGTTATATGCATTTGGGGGCAGCCATGGTCTGGAGGTTAGGGAACCAGCCTTGTGACCGGAAGGTTGCCGGTTTGATCCCCTAAGCCGTGTACATGACTAAAGTCCTTTGAGCAAGACACCTAACCCCAACTGCACCTTGGGCAGTGTGGACAGAGCTGCCCACTGCCCTGGGCAAGTGTGCTCACTGCCCCCTAGTGTGTGTGCTAGTGTGTATGTGAGTGTTTCACTGTACAGCTGGGTTAAATGCAGAGGTGAAATTTCCCCCTTGTGGAACTAATAAAGGTCACTTAACTAATTAACATTTTTAGCACCATATTTTTCATATTTGCTACTTTAATATGCCTACACAAGCTTCTCATCTCAAGCCAATACCATATAAACGACATACTGTTAGATTCACTAAAATCAAACACCGTTTATGATTGGCTTAATGACTGGATCTTGACATATGGCACTTTTTGCCCAATCATAGTCACTTGTCCTGCTTTGTATTGTCATTTTAGCTACCACTTCTGCACAAAGTGACCTCCAGATGCCTGTAGGAGGAGAAGTCCATCTAGAGCACACTGGGGGTTTGAGGGCCTTGCTCTAGGGCACATTGGCTGTAGCAGGATGATGTGAGCTGGGATCAAACCCATGACCTTTTGCTTCATGACCAAGTTCGGTGCCTCCTGGCGAGTTGAAGAGCTAAGACATTTCTTCTCTACTGTAAACGAGGAGCTCGCCTGCACAGTCATGATTGCCGAACATTGTTATTTACCTTTGTTCGTGCCCTCTGCGTTGTGTTTCTGATTGAAACTGGAGCAGCCCTGCCTAAGTATTACACCTGTAGCTGTAGCCCAAGAGATCTGACCTTTCACCTCGTCATAATGAGTCTGCACCCTACCTCTCTGTCCTGGCCTACTTTCCACATTTGTCCTGCTTCTGTGCTACATTCTGCTCCATTCCTGTTCCACATGACTAATACAACCTTGCTAAAGTGGGCCCTGAGCCCAAACCAAGAAAAAAAATAAAAAGGGCCCAATAAACAGAATTTTCCATCAGGACTTAAGAGAAATGAGTTTGACTTAATGGTATGCATGGCTTGTCACTTAGTAAGGTGAAGTGAAAGCTCAAGGTGGCTTGTGAAGTGGAAAATTTTGTTCATTCTAAACTCATTTTAGCACAGCCATTATTCACCAGGGAGCTGAATCTTATCTTTTTTTTTTCTCAGAACAAGATACAGCATTGAGAGAGAAAAAAAAAACATTTTATGTTTAAAGATACATGACATGATTCCATAAAAAGAGACCTGGGGCCACATCACTTCATTTACTGAATAACGGGGTTGAGATATGTTGACTTCTTCTTAAAGAGACTGAGGTCTAGGTATGAGGACCGGTACTGATTGGCTAAAGTACCTAATGAGGTTCTAATCACTTCATTCACACTAAGTTTATTTTAGGCTTAAAAGCATTTCATACACTGCTTCAGTGTGAAAGTTCAGAAATAACAGATGAACCATGGCCTTCATTTCATTGACCCAAAAAAAATAACTGTAACGAGTCAGAATGAGCCAGGCACGTGCGGATAAAAACAGAAGAAAGAAGCTTTACTAGTTGAATCGTGATCCAGAGTCATGGTCAAAAACCAGGCATAGGTCAAATCCAAAACAGACAGGAGGCACAGAAAAACAAGCATAACACTATGCAAACAAATCAAAAGGGGATCAGGCATAAGGCAAAGTCAAAAAACATGGAAGAGCAATCGATGTCAAAATATAAACAAACCAGAATAACCACTCAGTAGCTCTGTGAAAGAAGCAATACCTTGCAAAAAGCTAGTCTAAAAGCCTGGGCTTTAAACTAACACTAACTAGTCACTTGATCAAAACAGGTGTTACAGATGAGTATTCAGGTGAAGGACAGAGCTGATTGGAGCATGTTGGAAGGTCACATGATCCCCTAGGGGTTCTAGGGAATGGAGTCCATGAAGGCTTCAGAACCATCTACATTTATGGCATTTGGCAGACGCTTTTATCCAGAGTGACTTACAATTTGTAAACACAGGTAGGTGAAGGTTGTTTTGGGAGTCTTGCTCAAGGACTCTTATTGGTATAGTGTACGGTGCTTTTCCAGGCAGGGGATTGAACCCCAGTCTACAGCATAGAAGGCAGAGGTGTTACACTATACCAACCAAGCCAGACAGAGGCATGACAAAACACCCTATGCTGCCTTTCACTAGCACCCCTTGGGAATTTCTAATATAGTGTTGACACTAAGCTAACCCTGATGCACATGCATGTTCTTTGAATATTCTACATGGACATTTTAGCCGTCAAACATGAACATTTGAAATTTGGAAAAGACATTCCATATATATTATTAGAGGCTTATGACAGGCATGAACATACATTTTACCTTATATCACTTTTACAGGGACTCTTTCTGTAAAAAATTGTGGTATAAAGCTGCCACCACTGTTTTCCATTCCTAACAACTAACTGAAACCTGGTTAAATGAATGCATATTGCTTGCATTCACAGTCAGTGAGATATCTAGAACTTCCAGAAATCAGAATCTCAGAGTTCAGTTCTAATGTACATCAAAACATGATTGATTCTTCAGGTCTTCAGTCCAGCTCCTGATGTATAGGAGGCCAATAGGAGAGCTCACTCTGCTGTATCTACCTAGATAACACAGAGGAAAATATCTCAATTGCACAATCATGCTTTCTGTTTCTGGTCAAAATGTTACAATGGTTTAACAGTATCACCAAATATTTAAATATAAGAAGCAAGATGATCCTATTAAACTTTTTTTTTTTTATTTCCAGACATCACAAGGCCCTTTAAGAAGGCCTATAAGCTACAGAGAGCTTCAGTACAGTAAAAACACAGAAACAAATAAGTAAAGTAAGTGTTTTAGATGTGTCCAGAATGATGAGAAGAGATTCATTTAAAATAATTAAGAAAACTACACAACATCAAGAATGAAGTTATTATAAAGACCGTATTCAGAATGGCTTGCATTTCAGAAGTGATTAACAAATCTCAAGGCAGATGAAATTACTATGAAAATGACTGTGAACTGATCATTAAAATGTTTTATTTTCATTAAATTATTAAATCATTAAATTTCTTTATCATTCAAAAACCTTATTTACCATAAGATAATCCTTTATTACTCCCACAATGTGGGAATTCATAGTTCTACAGCAGCGAAGCAGCAAGGCCCTCAAGAAGAGAAGTAAAACACAAGGGAATTACTTAACAAGGTTTTAACAAAGTTTGTTACCTATTACTATATAGACAATATAATTAGTACTAAAGATAAAAAACGATTTTTAAACAATCTATCCTTCACCTAAACTCACAAAAGTTGACAATATAAACAAAAATAAAAAAAGGATATTTTTATATGAATTGCACATGGAATATTCCACATGGAGTATTGTTTATATTGCACATGGGAATGATGAGGAGTCAACAACATAAACAATATGGTAACATTTTATTTGGATGGTCCAGTAGATGCTTTGTAGACACTCAGTCTGTTTATAAGTAACATTTGACTAAATATCTGTTAAATGCAACTGAACTACAAGTTAAGAGTGAAAGAGTGTGAAAGAATCAATCCCTTGTCGTAACCCTAACCTCAGTCCTGACCTCAATGTTGTTGTAGAGCATCTATAGGGGACCATCCAAATAAAGTGTGGCCAACATGATAAATAGAAAAGCAAGAAAAACTTTACACTATAAGGATGTTTTATATGTATTCCACATGAAGTGGTGATTATGTTTCACATAGGTATATAACACATGGCTAAATAAATCAATTTGTTATTCCAGAATTATTGAAACAGTGAATGCAACATATTACTAAATCAAAATCAGCTCATAACATTTACATCTGCCTTGTTAAATCTTTTTTGTATATTAAATAACACAAACTGTTACAATTATTAATACGACGAGTGATTCTAGACTTCGGGAAGGTAGCACAACTGCCCCTGAAGCAACAAGAATGTTTTTTCTGAGCTCCTCAGTCGTCAGCCCAAAAATTCCTTTAAGGCCAAAACTTATAAGCAATGAATTTTGCAGTAAACAGAATCAGCTTAAAACACAAAGCGTAGCTTTAAGTCTGTGAGATTAGGGTGAATTCAAATTGCACCGGGCTGCTGAGAGTTTGTGTCTTATATGATTAGAAGCCCATCTCCTCAAAGTTGGGGTTTCCATCAATAGGGCTTAGATCAGCCTTGTGTTGGGCTGATTTAAGAGTAACCCAGAGTAATCCCCCCATCAATGCCTGCCCAAAAGTGGAACTTTCACTAGGAGAAAAACCCTGTGGAGATCAATAAAGCCCTCACAATGGCTCCAACCACAATGACAGTGATTACTATGTATTATGTGATGTTACTCTGTCCCGTTGCGTTCCATTCAGGGATGAGGCACCTCATGCTGCGGTTTGAATTAGAGGAGAGCAGGAACTGGACATGTTTGGGTTTTTCCTAAATAACTTTTTAACTCATTTAGGACTATGAATAAGGTGTTTTATACAAGCAGTCTACACATCTCTGCTACAAATGACAATGTAAGCTTTGATACCAGCGCCTAACGTCGGTTAACAGTTCAGCCAAAAGTAGCGGGAGTGCACATGGTACAACTTACACCAACTTTCTGGTTAAAACTGAGGATTTTGTAAACTGGCTGACTCGTTGCCTGATCAGGTGACCTTGTGCAACTATTTAAATTCAGTAATAAAAATGATTATCTGGCATTATTTTTTGACCATTTTAATTACGCAGCCACTAAAGCACAAAACACTGGTGACAGACATTATGTGCTGCCTGAAAAACAAAATTATTATTAAATTAAAGAAATATAGTAACTCGCCTTCTCAGGCCTTGAGATGCGTCCTCTCTGATGAGCCTCGACCCAAAGAAGCAGTTTAATAGAGCTGAAAATACAGTGTTAGAATGCAGAGTCCTGATAACACCAGTAACAAATTAAAAATAAAATATAGATTTTTTTAAATGTAGTGTCACGTTAATGATATAAAAAGTAAACAAGAATCTTGCATTGGTGGTTCAGTGGTAGAATTCTCACCTGCCACGTGGGAGATGCGGGTCCAATTCCTAACCAATGCAACCTCACCGTGCTTTGGGGGCAGTCATGGGCTGGAGGTTAGGCAACCAGCCTTGCGACTGCAAGGTTTGATCCCCTTTGCCAACAGTACATGACCAAGGTGCCCTTGAGCAAGACACCTAATCCCCAACTGCTCCCTAGGCGCTGTGAATAGAGCTGCCCACCGCTCCGGGCAAGTGAGCTTACTGCCCCCTGGTCTTCACTAGTGTGTATGTGGTGTTTCACTGCAATTTCCCCATTATGGGACTGATATGGGTCACTTAATCTATTTTAAAAACAATTTCTATATTATACCTCTTTAAATGTATTATATTTAAATTGGTTTGAAATTGGTTTTGTGATGAGCTGTTTTACAGATGCAGAGCAACTATGAAACAGGATAAAGAAAGAAAAAGTCAGAGAAATCATAAGAGAAAAGTGTTATGCAATCTCAGGTCAATTATGGAAATGTGCATACCGACTTTTGGAGCTGTGTCTGATATTATAAGCATCTTTTTAAGCCCTGCGACCTGTGTGACACGGTTTCCCCCAGAATGGAGAATGGCCCATTTATGCTTGCTCACTGTAGAGCATGTGCTAACTTAGTCCCACTGAGAAAAGCAACAAAACATGACATTCAGTGCCTGAATTTTGCTTTATAGCTGTAGATGAAGAAATAAAGGTTCACTAACTTAACAAAGTTAACAGAGTGAATGGGAAGCTCCTGCACCTCCATCCCCACCCCTGCCAATTTTCAGATACAGGCAGATCAAGACTGCACTAATTAAAAGCAGCTGTCTCAATATCCTCTGCAAATGACAGCCAATTGCTTTAAAACCTGATATTTAAAGCTCTTTGAGATGAAAGCTATGCCTCAACCAGGCATTCTACACTAAATAGCGTGTAGAAATAGTGCACCACAGTTTGGAGCGCATTCATTAGAGCTGCATGTAAAGTATGGATGTATGGGGTTGGGACGCAGCTGAAGTGTGACCTGTATCTTCTACAATGCACCAATTTTTTAGCAGTCTGCTACATTTAAATGTGAATTGCACTGATTTGTCAAAATTTCTGCTTACTAAGATTGTTGAGATGTAAACAATCAGTCAGACTAACTGGATGTTCTAGAGAAACTTGCCGAGTCAGACTTGTTCACAGTGGTGGTGATAGGAACCAGACATCTGAGGAGGAGTTTGACCCTCTAGGGTCTGAAGGCTTTTATATATAATATGATCCTCATATGTTTCATATCAAAATCCTTCGTTATCTTCATCAGTACTTTCTGCTGCAGCACCTTCAGCAGCTGTAAACTCTCTGCATGCTATTTCACACAAGTCACTGATGCGGACTGAATGAAGAATGATGGGTTTCTGGCATGATGGTCAGTCCTTGAGTGTCCATTGGTCAGTTTCACACAGAACATAGATGGACACATGAATTCTTCAGTTCCATACAGTGAGAGGCACATGATGTGTATCTCAGTCCCTTTTCATAGGCTTATAACTCCAGACTCGATAGGCTTATAACTCCAGAGCTCAGAGACTGGAGACTCGGCTCAGACTCTCACCTCAGAGACTCAACTCTGGCTCTCACCTCAGACACTCAAGACCTCACTCAAGACTCGACTCAGACTCTCACCCCAGACACTCGTCTCAGACTTTCACCCCAAAGACTCATCTCAGACTCTCACCTCAAAGAGTTGAGCCTCAACTCAGTCTCTCACCTCAGAGACTTGAGTCTCGATTCTGACCCTCACCGCAGAGAGTCGAGTCTCAACAGACTCTGATCTCAGAGACTCCACTCGGACTCAAACCTCAGTTTCACACAGAATCTAGATGGACAAATGAATCCACCAGTTCCTCATGGTGAGAAGCAGAAGACGTGTATCTCGACCTCTCTTTATAGGCTCATAACTCTGAATGTGTGTCATGTATGATCTCATGATAAGATGGAATAGAAAAGGCGACTACAGATTCAGGAAATGTTTGAATTATTTTTTTGCACTGGACCATCACAAAGATACAGAAACACATATAGAAACATCATATTTGATGTGCAGGTGAGTTTGAGATACCTAGAGGGTTAAAGCCTTTAAGAGTTCTTTCAGAAAGGTCCTATATGAAATAATTATGAACACCCTGCCTGATGTTTCAGATATTGTTTTATGATTGTTTGAGAATGTTTTGGCCTGAAATGTATTTGTTGTTCCTCAAAGCTCTGGATGTTGTGGGGCTGTCTTGGTTGACACACCTTTTCAACATTGTGTGGACATCAGGGGCAGTGCCACTGGATTGGCAGACTGGGGTGGTGGTGCCTCTTTTTAAAAAAGGGGACCGGAGGGTGTGTTCCAACTACAGGGGAATCACACTCCTCAGCCTCCCTGGTAAGGTCTATGCTGGGGTACTGGAGAAGAGAGTCCAGCTTATAGTTGAACTTCGGATCCAGGAGGAGCAGTGTGGGTCCATCTGGACCAACTCTTTACCCTCTCCAGGATTCTGGAGGGTTCATGGGAGTTTGCCCAACCAGTCCACATGTGCTTTGTGGATCTGGAGAAGGCATTCGACTGTGTTCCCCGGGGTATTCTGTGGGAGGTGCTTCGGGAGTACAGGGAACATGGCTCTTTGCTACAAGCCATTCAGGCCCTGTACAAACAAAGCAGGAGTTTGGTTCGCATGGCCGGCAGTAAGTCAGACTCATTCCCAGTGGGAGTTGGACTCCGTCAGGGCTGCCCTTTTTCACCGATTCTATTCATAATTTTTATGGATAGAATTTCTAGGCGCAGTCAGGGGATGGAGGGTGTCCGGTTTGGTGACCTCAAGGTCACATCGCTGCTGTTTGCAGCGATGGTCCTATTGGGGACATCAGGTCGTGAACTTCAGCTTTTGCTGGATCTGTTTGCAGCCGAGTGTGAAGCGGCCGGGATGAGAATCAGTACCTCCAAATCTGACGCCATGATGCTCAGGCAGAAAAGGGTGGAGAGCCCTCTCTGGGTCGGGGATGAGCTCTTGCCTCAAGTGGAGGAGTTCAAGTATCTCGGGGTCTTGTTCACGAGTGATGGTACAAGGGAGCGGGAGATTGACAGGTGGATTGGTGCTGGGTCAGCAGTGATGCGGGCTCTTTACCGGTCTGTTGTGGTAAAGAAAGAGCTGAGCCATAAGGCAAGGCTCTCGATTTACCGGTCGATCTACGTTCCCACCCTCACCTATGGTCATGAGCTTTGGGTAATGACCGAAAGAATAAGATCGCGAATACAAGCGGCCGAAATGAGTTTCCTCTGCAGGGTGTCTGGACTCTCCCTTAGAGCATCTGGTTAGGATGCCTCCTGGATGCCTCACAGGCAAGTTCAACTGGGAGGAGACCCCGGGGAAGACCCAGGACACACAGGCATGACTATATATCCCAGCTGGCCTGGGAGCGCCTGGGAATCCCCCCAGGGGAGCTAGTGGAAGTGGCTGGGAAAAGGGAGGTCTGGGCCTCATTACTTAGGATGCTGCCCCCGCGACCTGAACCCCGGAGAAGCGGAAGATGATGGATGGATGGATGGATGGATGGTATTTTTTAAAAATCGGTTCATGGTGGAGAGGTGCATGCACAGCAATGTGGGTACTGTAGGCAAAGAGTTTGCTTAGTTCTCAGATTTATCATTAATTTATTTTCATCAATATTTCACAAACAGATACAAGTAGGCTTGCAGGTGGTTTTGGATAGTAAATGAAATGGCTGTGGGGCTGGGCAGGTAAAGATCCAGCACTCTGCCCAGTTCAGTGTAACTCTGTTTTTAATTCATGTGAGGATCTACACATCAACACGTGCACTGATTCAGCAGTGCTGTTTGGAGTGTTATAAGCAAAAGCATAAAATAATCAAAAGAAGAGAGAAAACAATATTTGGAACAGAAAATGAAAACACAAATGTCTCAGAAACAAAGATGCTTCCCCGGTAATGTCTTTAATAAAGTGCTCTGCACATCTGCATTCCCCTCTTTTCACATTAGCTTTCTCTTCTACACATCTCTTCTGTGGTGTTCTGATAACAAATAATTTATCTGAGGTTTTTGGTAACACTTTATTTGGAGTGGTCCTTTGTAGATGATTAATAAACTCAGATTAATAATAAACAGATTATCAGTAACACATCAACAGCTTATCAGTGAAGTAGCAGTAGTGAAGCAACTGAATATATAGAGGTAAATTTCCCATAGCTATTCAGTTGATACCTTACTTACACTAAGTATACGTGTTGTTAATAATTTATTTCCATTGTGCAAAACGTAACCTTACCAGCCTTACCCAAAACCTGACCCTAACTCTGGCCCTAATCCTAACCCTAACCTTAATCTCAACCCAAATCCTAATCCTAACCCCCACCCTGGCCCTAATCCTAATCCTAACCTTAACCCAAAACCTAATTCTTACCCTCACCCTGACCATAATCCTAACCTTTACCTCAACCCAAAACATAATCCTAACTCTCACCCTGGCTCTACTCCTAATACTAACCTCAGCTTTAACCAAAAACCCTGGCCATAATCAAAGTCCTAGCCTCAACCTTAACCAAAAAACTAATCCTAAAACTGGACCTAATCCTAAACTTAACCTAAACCTCAACCCAAACCTAATTGGAACCCTCAACCTGGACCTCAAACCTCAACCCAAAACACAATCCTAATCCTAACCTTCACCCTGGCCCTGATCCTAACCTTAATCTTAACCTTAACCTCAATCAGAAACCTAATCTTAACTCCCACTGTGGCCCTAATCCTAACCCTCATATGTTTTTGACATATTGCTGAGAGTCCATTGAGTGTTTGTTTTATCTACATTTTTGTACAAAGTGAAAAAGTCACTCAGTAAAACCGAATTAAACAGGAAACAATGGAATTAAACAAGAAAGATATTTTGGGCTAAAATGACATAAGAATCAGTATTTTAAACTTAAAAAATCACAATAAAACATTCCATCTTGGTGGTTTCACATCCTGGTAAACATTGTTAGAGAGCTGCAAAATCACCTGAGCCTGACAAAATACTGGGCAGATATCTCTTGATGTACAACATCAGGCTCGTTTTTTAAAAACCTTTCAAAAGTTCTCTTTATTTTTGAAGTAGTGTAGAATCTTAATCTCACACACACACACACACACACACACACACACACACACAACACACACACACACATTTTCTAAGCCATCACATTTTCAAAATCTATTTATTTGTGTTATTTGTGTTTATTTGCTGTATATATATATATATATATATATATATATAATGTTTCTATATATATGCATATATATATATATATATATATATATACAATCATACATGTATAATCATATCACACACACACACACACACACACACATATATATACATATATATATAGAGAGAGAGAGAGAATCATACCTATATAATCATATATATATATATATATATATATATATATATATATATATATTAAAAAATCATAATAATCTATATAATATATATAATATATAATCATATCACACACACACACACATATATATATATATATATATATATATATAAACAGTGATTTTCTGGATGTTAGTGTGTTTAACCATCTCAGTATTATATGTAGTTAAAAAGCAGCTCCTGGTTCGACCAATCAGTGCTCAGTAAATTGAGCTCATGATGTAATTGATGATATTAACGAGTCTCTGTGGCGGCTGTGAAGGTGTCAAGGAAAAATATGGACCTGAGAAATTCTGGTTACTTTTTATTGTTTTTATGTTTGTTTGAATTATGAATACGACTTTATTCTAATGTATATTGTGATAAACTCACTGCTGAGGCCAACTGTTTAAAAATTTGCTTAGATGCCTAAAACTTTCACACAGTACTGTACGTTCACACACTTTCACACCTAGGGGCCATTTAGCATCCCCAACAGGCCTGGCTGTACATGCCCTTGTGTAACATTATAAGGTTTGGAGCTGGTTAAAAAATATTCAGCGCTATAGCCCTGGAAGCCCAGGCCAGGCGACGCCCCTGGCTATATTTAAGTTGTAGACACTGTGATCCCTGGTTCTTATCACCACCACTCTAAAGAAATCTGAGCTGACAAGGTTCTCTACAGTGAACCATTTCACATCAAACCCCACTGAATGACTTCTCAACCCCTGAAATATGCAGAAATTTAGAAAAAACCTCTTTAAGTTAGAATTTACAGGATTTTTTCTAGAAGATGTACATCAGTCTTTTACAGTGCACAGTTTATCATATTTGAAAAAATATATAAAATATAAAATGTGCCATAACTTTGGTTTGGCTGTATGTCTTTTTCCCCCGACATGTTAAATTCAGCATATGAACAGTAGTTGTGTATAGAAACGTGCAGAAGCGTGGTCACTTATTTTCACTAAGAAAATCAAAAAAACATATTGTTTTCCCCCAAACCTTTGCATATGTCATAAAATAACAGGCAGGTTGTAAATGTACATGTGGGGACCTCTAAATCACTGTATTTTACTTTAAATTCCGTGCATATCTTCATTAGACTACTTATAATTACAATATTATTCTGTAAGTAGAAAATACAAGTTCATGTTCCTGTAAAATTAAAATAAATGGCCATTTTTCTATTTTAAAGTTTTTACTCTTACAGGATTCATGTAAAAGTCTACAAACACAAAAATATAATTGCAACCTAATTACACACAAATATATTCAGCTTAAGTAAATATGACTGCAATCAAGAAGCCAGAAGTTTCAAAGGCTGGCAGTTTATGTTTGACCATAATGTCTTTTACGATCACCGTTTTGCTCCTTTCATCAGAATGAACGGCCAAATGCTGATAGAAACGTTGTTGTCATAGCAGCGATATCTAGTGGTGGCTGATCAGGCGAACAATCAGCAAAAACAGCCGTTAATCCTCCGGCACATAATCTATCCGCACTTCTTATGGTGCAGAAATGCAAATCATCCCCTTCTTATCTTGTCAAATTAACTTTTAATGGAAGACGCCATATGGTGGGCCAACTGTACACAACGATGCTGTGGTCCACCCCGTCAGGGGGAGGATTTCGGTGATTAGAGTGAGTTTGTCATGGTGCACTCTTTAAACTCTCAACAAATAAAGGTTCTCGGCTTTAATTGGCGTAGAAGTTTCACGTTACGTGAGAGATTCTGAGTTCTGACAAAGTTCTTCATACTTACGCGTCTCATTTACAGACATGGCACTCTAACAAACTATCTCCTGAACAGTCCTTCTGGTGGCTCATCCATGGCAGGTGTCAGACACCCAAATGATAATCAGAATCAGAATCCTTTATTGATCCCAGCGTGAAATTGCAGAAGACCCATTTTGTCAAGTTTCAACAAAAATCGAACCACCTTGGGAGCCACAACATGTCATGGCTGTTTTATTGAAGTAGCATTTCACCGTCTTGGCTGTAAATATGTCTCAGTTTGTGCTAATGTACTAATACAAAATTAAGCAAAACAAAGACTTACACTGCTCTGCGTTAAGCTGTAGCTATAGCAGCTTTTCCTGCATCTCCACCAGGAAACTTTTCCACAGAAGTAGCACACTTTCTCTCAAGTGTCTTTTTTTTACGAGGTTGAAGTCACTTCTCATTCTCCAGCTTCTTGTTCGAATTTTCCCATTCCACCTTAAATGGTGCAAAGTAAGCTACATAGTTGTCTACTTTCTAGGGCCTCAGGCACCTTTTAAGGTGGAACCAGAATATGGCGAATGAGATGCGACATTAGCCTCATAAAAAGTTTTAAAAAGTCAAAAATTCAGTTTCTTGTTGCAGATTAAACATATCAGGAAACAGCTGGAGTGACTATAAATGTACATGTGTCTCTAAATTGTATTACATTTTATATATATACATATACTATTTTATACTAAATTATATCTATTTGCCTCTAAATTATCGATGTTTATCTTAAAATTTAAAATGCCGTTTCGTAGCTACTAGCTGGGCGAGATTGTTGTCTGCATTGCTATGGTGACCAGCAGTCTGTGCACCAACCTTCAGGGTTAAAGGGTGAATCAGCAGTTCTACATTAACTCCAGCGGTTAAGACCATTTACTGTTAAACCGTGTTGAACAATCAGCAGAGCTTTATTTTACTGTGAGGGAGGATTATTTTATTATTACCTACAAACCTGATTCTGCTGTGGAGCCGCAACAGGGCAGTAAAAGAGTCGCATGTTGCCGACCTGTTCTGTGGTGTCACTCCAAGGAGCTCGTAGTGGCACATTGATTTTTAGGTGTGAGACTCTAACGTGCCTGAAGTGGTGAGCATTTATTCCCTCTGTTTTATTTTCTGTTTAATGTTCAGCTAAAATATAGCATCTTTTGTTTGTATGACTTTTATTTTGTTTTAACCGATGCCTCACTTCATTTTCAAAATAAAAGTTTGACTTGATGTGACGTCAAAGTGTTTCTCCCTGGTTCATGCAGTAAATGGAAACTAAGCAGGAAAAACGGTCCATTTATTTATTCAAAGTAATTGTTTTTGTGATGTCACAAAAAACACATTTGCCCATACCTGCCTATTCAGCCTGCAGCAGTTTAGATCCGACCCATGTATGCAGGTGTTATAAGGAGAGTTCCAGTCTGGACCAGTTTATGAACGAGGCACAATACAGAATGATCAATCAGAACAGAGATCGTTTAAATATCTCCGTCTTAAAGACACAGTCTGTTTTTATCTACAGGTCATGTAAATATGAATTATGGCTGTTTTTTTGCTCCGTAAAATGACAGAAACATTATAAATGTAACATTACTGCAAGAAAATAGGAGTGTATGCTCTTTAATCTCCCACTGTGTGTTAAAAGGATGCTATATAAAGTTAAAAACATTATTATTAAAGAGGGCTAGTGAGAAATTGGAAGGCAGTGGGGCTTTTTATTGTATTTTATTGTTAGGTTTTTATTCCCCTGCTTTGTCTGGGTGGTCCCCTGGGTCTCGCTGCAGACCTTCTTGCATTACTTATTCATTTTGCACTGCGGAGTGAAATCCTCGTCCAAACAGAACGTTAAGCATCCGTGCTGTCTCCAGCCCCAGGACCCCATGCTGAGGGCTCTTCTGCCCAAATCTGAGTGGCCCCCGGGGCAGAAGGCTTTGGCAGCGCTGAGTACCTGAGCCACTCAACTGTAATGAAGATTCTGCGGCTAAGCACACAGAAATCACTCAGAAACGGCCGTAACCGGCACCCCCCGTCCCCTCGAGCTCCGCAACCAGGCCGGGTATTTTCGCTCGACCTTAGCAACGTCACGCTCGCATGCACCGAAATCTCGGGAAGAAAAAAATATACGCAATATTTCCCCAGAAGGCTTTTATTCATGCGGCTGATTCAACAGCTTAGCAAGGCTCTGAGCCAAATTATTTAAGCTACGTGCTATGTGCTAGCCACATAATGTTTCTTTACTCGGCCCACAGTTTACAGGCTGATGCAGTATGCATGTGCTGAACATCAAAAAGAAAGCTGCCTCCCTCAAGATAGCACTTTTCCCTTTGAATTCCAGCAGGCTATGCAGCTTACATGAGATTACATATACACTGTATGTCCAAAGGACTGTAGATACCTGCACTGCCCGTGTTTCTTCTCAAGTCAAGAGAGTTCGCTGGAGGAATAGCCTCTACTCTTCTGAGAGGGCTTTACGCAAGATGTTGGAACAGCGCTGTGAGAGTTTGATTGCACTCAGCCACAAGAGCATTAGTGAGGTCAGGTACTGGCGTTGAATGACGTCAGGCACTGACGGTTACTAACGACAGCCTTCGTAATGGCCTTCTCACCCTCTTAACCTAGGACCGCCCTGTGACCAGCTAGTGATCTTCCCCATGTTTCATTCCTGAAGGAAGTCCTAAGGTGGGGATGAAGAGGGTGGCAAGTTTTATACACACACACATATATATATATATATATATATATATATATATATATATATATATATATATATGCACACACTCACCAGCCACTTTATTAGGTACCTTGCTAGTAAAAGGCTGGACCCCCTTTTGCCTTCAGAACTGCCTTAATTCTTCGTGGCAGACTTTCAACAAGATGTTGGAAACGTTCCTCAGAGATTCTGGTTGGTTATTTGAGCTCCTGCTGTCTTTCTATCGGAACCAGTCTGCCCATTCTCCTCTGACCTCTCACATCAACAAGGCATTTTCGTCCACACGACTGACCGCTCACTGGATATCTCCTCTTTTTTGGACCATTCTCTGTAAACCCTAGAGATGGTTGTGCGTGAAAATCCCAGCAGATCAGCAATTTCTGAAATACTCAGACCAGCCCGTCTGGCACCAACAACCACGCCACGTTCAAAGCCACTTAAATCCCCTTTCTTCCCCGTTCTGATGCTCGGCCTGCACTTCAGCAAGTTGTCTTGACCACCTCTACATGCCTAAATGCAGTGAGCTGCAGCCGTGTGTTTGTCTGATTAGCTATTTGTGTTAACAAGCAACTGAACACTGTACCTAATAAAGTGGCCGGTTAGTGTGTGTGTGTGTATATATATATATATATATATATATATATATATATATATATATATATAAAATGACTTATGATACTGAATGTTTTTAAAAGTTGGCTTCACAGTCTAACAGATGTCAATGACATTTTTTGGAAGGATGGAAAATGATGAAAATTGCTTTTCTAAGGGAAGTTGTCCAGTGCATAAATGTGTTTCATTCCCAAGCTGCACTGTGCCAAAATAAAGGTTGTGAAATGCCCATCAAGAGAGAGTGCGGCCACACTTCTTATTCAGACTTACTCAGACTCATCCCTCCATTATTTTATTAACCCTTTTGTTGTCATTAAATATGTATTACATCATTGTAACGTGAGGGGAATCTGTTTGTTGCCTTGAGGCAACATTACCTCATTCGCTAATTAGTACTCACTAATTAGAAGATCCTTTGGCACAGGTAGCGACCACAAGGCAGAAATGCAGGGAGGCATTTTTACTCTTTTCCACGCTAAATCCATTTTCACAAAGCCCAAAGCTGCACACCGTAGTGTGGACTGATCTTCCCGTGAACAGTGTGCGTTTTATCTTGATTAATATGGGTTAATCCTGCACGGAAAAACGAAGTTTTAACGTCTAGACGCCTCCGAGAAAAGGCTTTAATCATCACGTACAGTAATCACACGATTATTGTACGTTATTATGGCGCATTCTTAGGGCACAGCTCGCTCCTTCAGTCATACATATTTCATGTTACAGCATGAAGACGAATGCAGACGTGCTCCCGTGCTCAGGATTCGGGGGCTGGCAGTAATCCCTTTGTGTCCACTAATATGAAAATCTACAGGGATTATGGGAAGGGGGAGGAGGGCTGTTTTTCTTCCTGAGCCCTCCAACCTAATCTTTTAATCATAACTCCACATCGTGTATGTTTACTATTATTCTACAGACATATTTGTTGTTATTGTTATTGTTTTGTCCAGCAGATTAATCATATTAATAATAATAATAATAATAATAATAATAATAACAATAGGCCTTAAAAACAACAACAATAATAATAATAGTTTTTATGCCATTGATCAACACTACATTCTTATAACTATCATGTGGAAGCTCTACATAAAATAACTATATAGACAGAATCTCTGTTCCTGCTCTGTGAAAATCGAGTCACTGAGCTTCGTTTCTGCCCAGTGATTCACTCAAACACTCAGTTCAGGGTTGAGAAACAGAGGAACCTGTGCTGCTGTGGATGAACTGGGTTTCTATCCATCCCCACATTTATTCCAGCAAGCCACGCCCCCTCAACTGGAGTTGGATCATTAAAAATCACAAGTAAGGGCTCTCGAGTGGTGCAACCATCTAAGCGTTGGCCGTGTCATCAGGTGATCACGACCTCGATCCCTGGTGATGCTACAGCCGTCCGTAGCTGGGAGTCCAAGAGAGCACAATTGACCTCGCTCTCTCTGGGTGGGTAGGATGGCCCCCCCTTCTCCCCCCATCACTCAACGCGATACTCATCAGTGTAGGTGTCTGTTAGCTGACGTAGCAGATCTGGCGGTTGGCGTTTTCCTCCGAGCGCGTTCGGCTGTCCCGTGACTTTGCGCGAGCGGCTGTTCGGAAAGAAGCGGTGGCTGGTTTCCCAGGTCTCGGAGGAAGCCTGTGCGGCCTTCACCCTCCTAGCGCTGGTGGTATTGTGTGATTGAGGGAGGCCTAAATAGTGTTGGAATTGAAGACGATTAAATTGGGAAGGAAATCAGGTAAAAATAAAACATTTTTAAAAATTAAAAGTACAGCAAGAATCTTGTGGTCTAGAAATAACAAAGTCAGTCCTAGAGCAGGAGGGCAGGGCTTTAAGGTTCTGGGACTGCGAGTGAGTATAACCCAGTCCCAGGGGCGGGGCTACGACTGCTTATGTGTTTGAAGTATTAGCTTGTCCTAGCATGAGGGCGGGGCTTTAGCAGTCTAGAGTGGCTCACTTTTGGCGAGCATGAATTACTTACCAATGATGGCGTAGGAAGGCGGGGCTGTAGTGTCTTAGAGTGACGCTGTTTCTGAGTATGATTTTTTGATCAATCATAATGAAGCAGGGCGGGGCTTTAGCATTGGTGCTGTTTATGAGTATGAATTTTTGATCAGTCATAATGAAGCAGGGCGGGGCTTTAGCATTGGTGCTGTTTCTGAGTATGAATTTTTTATCAGTCATAATGAAGCGGGCGGGGCTTTAGAATTGGCGCTGTTTATGAGTATGAATTTTTGATCAGTCATAATGAAGCAGGGTGGGGCTTTAGCATTGGCGCTGTTTCTGAGTATGAATTTTTTATCAGTCATAATGAAGCGGGCGGGGCTTTAGCATTGGCGCTGTTTCTGAGTATGAATTTTTTATCAGTCATAATGAAGCGGGCGGGGCTTTAGCATTGGCGCTGTTTCTGAGTATGAATTTTTGATCAGTCATAATGAAGCGGGCGGGGCTTTAGCATTGGCGCTGTTTATGAGTATGAATTTTTGATCAGTCATAATGAAGCGGGCGGGGCTTTAGCATTGGTGCTGTTTGAGTATGAATTTTTGATCAGTCATAATGAAGCGGGTGGGGCTTTAGCATTGGTGCTGTTTGAGTATGAATTTTTGATCAGTCATAATGAAGCGGGTGGGGCTTTAGCATTGGTGGTGTTTATGAGGATGAATTTTTGATCAGTCATAATGAAGCGGGCGGGGCTTTAGCATTGGTGCTGTTTGAGTATGAATTTTTGATCAGTCATAATGAAGCGGGCGGGGCTTTAGCATTGGTGCTGTTTCTGAGTATGAATTTTTGATCAATCGTAATGAAGCAGGGCGGGGCTTTAGCATTGGCGCTGTTTCTGAGTATGAATTTTTGATCAGTCATAATGAAGCGGGCGGGGCTTTAGCATTGGCGCTGTTTCTGAGTATGAATTTTTGATCAGTCATAATGAAGCAGGGCGGGGCTTTAGCATTGGTGCTGTTTCTGAGTATGAATTTTTGGTCAGTCATAATGAAGCAGGGCGGGGCTTTAGCATTGGCGCTGTTTATGAGTATGAATTTTTGATCAATCATAATGAAGCGGGTGGGGCTTTAGCATTGGTGCTGTTTGAGTATGAATTTTTGGTCAGTCATAATGAAGCAGGGCGGGGCTTTAGCATTGGCGCTGTTTATGAGTATGAATTTTTGATCAATCATAATGAAGCAGGGTGGGGCTTTAGCATTGGTGCTGTTTCTGGGTATGAATTTTTGATCAGTCATAATGAAGCAGGGCGGGGCTTTAGCATTGGCGCTGTTTATGAGTATGAATTTTTGATCAGTCATAATGAAGCGGGCGGGGCTTTAGCATTGGTGGTGTTTGTGAGTATGAATTTTTGATCAGTCATAATGAAGCGGGTGGGGCTTTAGCATTGGTGGTGTTTGTGAGTATGAATTTTTGATCAGTCATAATGAAGCGGGCGGGGCTTTAGCATTGGTGGTGTTTGTGAGTATGAATTTTTGATCAGTCATAATGAAGCAGGGCGGGGCTTTAGCATTGGTGGTGTTTGTGAGTATGAATTTTTGATCAGTCATAATGAAGCAGGGCGGGGCTTTAGCATTGGCGCTGTTTATGAGTATACATTTTTGATCAATCATAATGAAGCGGGGCGGGGCTTTAGCATTGGCGCTGTTTATGAGTATGAATTTTTGATCAGTCATAATGAAGCGGGCGGGGCTTTAGCATTGGCGCTGTTTATGAGTATGAATTTTTGATCAGTCATAATGAAGCGGGCGGGGCTTTAGCATTGGCGCTGTTTATGAGTATGAATTTTCGATCAATCATAATGAAGCAGGGCGGGGCTTTAGCATTGGCGCTGTTTATGAGTATGAATTTTTGGTCAATCATAATGAAGCAGGGCGGGGCTTTAGCATTGGCGCTGTTTATGAGTATGAGCTGCTGGCCAATGGTGGAGCAGGAGGGTGGAGCTTTAGTGTTTTAAAGCAATGCTGTTTATAAATATAAGCTACCAGCAATCATAGCGAAGGAGGGCGGGACATTTTTACAATGGGACTCTTTTTGAGTGTGAACTACTGACCAATGGAGGTGTAGGAGGGCAGGGCTTTAGTGTCTTTGAATAGCACAGTTTGTAAGTATGATTTTTTTGGCCAATAGTACCAAAGGAGGGCGGAGACATCAATGTTTGTAAGTAGACCCACTGGCCAGTGGTGGTGCAGGAAGGCAGAGCTTTAGTGTTTTTGAAATCACTGTTTGTAAGTAGAACCACTGGCCAATAGTATTGCAGCAGGGCGGAGCTTTAGCATTGGCACTGTTTGTGAGTGGCCAATGGTAGTGCAGGAGGGCCTTAGTGTTTTTAGAAAGGCACTGTTTGAGAGTATGAACTATTAGCCAGTGATAGTGTAGGAGGGCGGAGCTTTAATGTTTTAGAAATCACTGTTTGTGATTATGATTATACTTCTGGGGGGATGTCACAGGTCAGGATTTCTCAGTTTGGCTGGACCACTCAAGCCCAATGTTTAGCCTGCCCAAGAAGAGAGGAGCTCAGGGACGTCCCTGTTGACCAGTTCCCATCTTTGGGATTAAGTCATCTGTCTAACCGGGAAGCCCTTTTGTGAAATACCCCCTCTCTGGCCATTTGTAGCGCAGGGAGGTGTTATTGTCCAGTTTGTGAGTATGAGCAACCGGCCAATCAGCAGGGCAGGGCTTAGGCGTTTTAAAACACCACTGTTTGTGGGTCTAACTACTGGCCAATGGCAGCAAGAGGGCGGGGCTTTAGCGCTTTGGAACTGCGAACGTACTACTGGCCAATCCTAGCGCAGGGGGCGGGGCTTGGGGGATGCGGGTGGAGCGAGAGAGAGAGAGAGAGAGAGAGAGAGAGAGAGAGAGAGTGTTGCGCTGTGTAAACTGACACCATCGCGTCTTTCTCCTCACCGTTTGGAGCCGAGAGCGTGCGGAGGAACCCAGGCAGCGGCTGAAGCGTCTCCTCGTCCGCTACGAGCTACGATGCAGGAATAAGCGCAGAAATCCCACAGAAGAGCGCAGTGACGGCGGCGGTCAGCGGGAAGAAACTCTGTCGTTTTCAGCCCGGTGTTTTGTTGCGGACCAAATAAAGGCTGCTTGGCGTGGAGGAGCGGTGCCTGCGTCAGGGTAAGTTAGCCAACATGTATCAGACCGCATTTCACTTCATAGATGCAAACAAATCTGCATCCTCGTGCATCATAAAGGCTCCTCTCTCCTGCCTTTATTTCCCTCTCAGAGGAGGCAGTGGATGGAGCAGGGCAGGGTTTGATATCTGATACTGTCATTAACTCAGCCACTCAGGCTCGCCAACTGTTGCCTTCACTGTTTGGGTCCAAGTTTGGTGTATTTTTATTTTTTCCTTCTATCTTTTATCCTCCGATTTCCTCCGTTCGTGAGGAAAGTCAGCGAGTTCTTCTCTCGCTTCTTCAGCCGTGAAGTGCTGGACGCGAAGCCAATCCGCACAGCCTGCGTAAAAAGGCAGAGAGACGCAGCACGCAGGCGCTGCGATGCTCTCCCAGCTCGTACAGGAGTGCTGTGAGTTGTCAAAGGTGGAAAGCAGAGCCACGGCTGCTCTGATTGACGGGGTTTTTAGCCAAAAAAGCAAGAAATGTTTCCATCTTAATGAAGAAACTGCACCTGGCAGCTGCACGGAGGGGTGCAGTGGTGCAGGGAAAAGGGGAACCCAATGGAAATGGACAGTTTCTGCCTCTGAAAGTGGTATGATTTGTGTTGCCTTCCGAGAAAATCAGTGCCAAACGGTTGAGGTCGTTGGGTCCGGTGGTGGACTTGGTGGTCAGCTTGTGGAGATGCAACTTAGGGATCCAAAAAAAAAGGGGGGGTAAAAATTCTACTTTGTTTTCCTGCTTTCTTTGGACTCTAATGAAATAAGTGGCAGCTGCAGGCGGATTATTATGGTGATCTATGGTGGCGTTTCTTTGGACTGGACAGGACTGGACTGGACACTGTGTTTTCTGAGGGGTTTGGCAGGGATGGTTCACAAAACAGGGGTTTATGGAAGAGAGAAAGAGAGAGAGAGAGTATATGTGAGCGCGCTCCCTCACAACACACTGGCGGGGGGTGGGTGTGCATCCTCAGACAAAAGTGTTGCTGTAGCCAAGAACAATCTATTGTTGGTCATATAGAGCATTGATTCACACTGGTGCCGGACATGAGACTGCAAAAAAAAGAAAAACGTCATGCTCTACTCTGTCAGTGCCGCTGCTCAACGGACAGGGCTGACGAAAAGCAGAGCTGCGGTGACGGACCAAGTGCACTGCAATCCAGTGCCTTATCAGCCCAGATTCACTTTAATAGCCCTACTGATAATAAAACGCTGTATTTTCAAGCTGCTTTACGAAGAGCACAACAGTAAAACACAGAGAAAACAGTGAGTAATAACAGGAATAAGGCAATAAATGCAACATAGAGGCAAAGCCAAATCCAGGAGAGCCTAAAACAGATGCATATTAACGGGTTACACTGAACAGTAATGACCAGTCCTAGGGTAATGAGCCATACTGTGGACAGTGAGGTGGAGAATAGTGAGTGCTACTAGTCTAAAGAGAAAAGGAAGGTTTTCAGCTTGAGCTGCCACTGATCCGAGACCAGATATCAGCAGAAAATGTGAAGGGGATAAAAAAAGAATGACTTGAGTAAAGAATAAGGAGTTTGAGTGCAATTGTGCAATTTCAGGTCTTTTTTAAGAAATTTAAGAAAAACTGACATTTTTACAGCAAAAAAATATTGTATCTGTATCGGCCGATGCTCAAGCTTTCCGTATCCGTGCTGGAAAAGGAGAACTGGAATCGTTCCATCGGGAGAAACGGCTCTAAGAAGGAAATAAATACAAACCAAAAAGCAGGAGAACGTAAAACAAATGCATATTAACAGGATACACTGAACAGCAATGACCAGTCGAAGGGGAACGAGCCGTGTTGTGGGCAGTGAGGTGGAGAACAGAGAGATATTCCAGTCTAAAGAGAGAGGGGAAGGTTTTCAGTTCGGGTTTAATAGAAGGGAGAGAAGACAGCGAGAGATGCACTGATCTGGTACCAGGTACCCGCAGAAGATGTGGAGGGGAAAACGAACGAATCAGAGAAGTTTGAGTTTGATCGCTTACTTTCAGATCTTCGTTTTAAGAAAAACGGAGGTTTTTACGCCAAATATGATGGTATCCGTCTTGGCCGATGTTCGGTGTTTCAGTATCAGTACTGGCGAAAGAAAAAGAGCCGTCATGTCATCTCAAATAAAAGTGCTGTCGATGTCAAATAAATGGAAAACAAGAGAACAAATGCAACCCAAACCCAGTAGAGCCTCAAACTAGTAAACATAAACAGGTCACCACAGACATGAATGACCAGTCATAGAGAAGCAAGCCGGACAGTGGACACTACTTTCCTAAAAATGCAGGTTTCTGAACGGTTCTTGGCTTACGATTCTAGGAACAAGCTTCAGCTACTGCAGAACCCTTTTAGAATCTTCTAAGAAGGTTCTTCACACTGTCATTTCAGAACCATCCATTGAAAGGTTCCTCACTTCTTCAGTGCTCCATTGGTAGCTTTTGTTTTTAGAGTGTGTACTCTTAGCAAAAATGGCTCTGTATAGTTCCTAAAAACGTTCTATGAGTTGGAACAGTAGCATGTATCTTGTTAGTGTTAGAGAACCATTTTTAGAATGGTTTTAGAAGAACCAGATACATGTTTTCTGTGGTAAAGTAAGACCATTTAACCATGCATTCATGTGGTTTTTTTGAGTTGTAGCCACTGCCTTTAATGAAGGACCTTTGAAGGACTGCTTTTTATGGGCGTATGAGGTGAAGACTGGTCTTGAGAGAAAGAGAACGTTTTCATTTTGGATACAAAGGAGAGAAAAAGAATGGGCAGTCATGGATACGTTGGGTCTACAATTGAACGAGTGAAATAATACTACAGCCATAAAGAACCAGGCCATAGAGTGGACACTATAAAGTGGAAACTAGAGAACAGTACTGAGCATAAAAGGAAGGTCTGAAAAGAAGAATAGCAGACGAGAAGAAGAGTCATGGATGCGTTGTGGTAAAGAGTTTCAGAGGTTGGCACTGTGTTGTATTGTAGAGGCTAATAAAATCAGTTACTGTGGTTTAATTGACCTCAGTGGGTCAGGGACCAGCTGGTGGTTAAACTATGGTCCAGAAAAGAGTGGATCTGAGGAACATGCCCAAAAAATAGGGTCAGTGTAGTGAGGTGTCACGACTGGGCCCTCCCAGTCCTCCATGCGCTTCTTTGTTTTGTTTCTTCCCTTTTCTGTCCCCTTGTTCCTTGACTCCGCCCTTGATTGTTCTCACCTATGTCTTGTTAACCTGTTCCTGTATTTAAGCCCTGTGTTTTCCCCTGTTAGGTTGCTGGTCTTGTTTCTTCTGATATCTGTCGTGTGTTTAGTCTGTGTTTCTCTCGTCATGTCTGTTCCCTGATCTTTCCGTGTTGGCTCTCTGACCCTGGACCGTTTTTGACCCTAATTATGGATTTGCCCCTAATAAATCTCGCTTCTCTCAGCGTATGCGTCCGTCTCATCATTGCTCCTCAGCGTTACATGAAGGGTTAAAGCAATGCTTAGGCTAAAATCAAATATGCACCATTTTCCAGAAATGTAATTGAGACATACTTGCTACTGTGGTTTTGCACTGGAGCTACAAGGCTAATGGAAAGCTATGAATTACCGTTGTGCTGAACAGGCCTAAATCATCACATGCTGACCTCAAACTGTGTGGAGTTGTTCAGTAATCTCTAATAGACTTGCTTATGTGGTTTATGACACACCAAGACACCGTTTTCCATAAAAAATGAATCAAAAAAGTACATCACATAGCTAAAAGCAGACGTAGCAGCCTGGATTTGGTCTGTTTCATGGATAACAGCTTGTCTCAATCCAGATGAGCAAATTTTAAACGGTGTAAATTCAAGTTTTTTCTGCCAAACTGTCACTTTAAATGCAGTTAACAGGACACAGGGGCTCACACTCTGCCCCCCCCCCCCCCCCTCCCCCCCTTTTTCAAGCCCAGATGTTCGGCCTTCCATTGAGAGTCAAATTTGGCTACTGCGGGGTTGATCTCCTCATTGTCAGAGCACAATGGACTCACATCCTTCCTCGGCCCACACCATCAAGCACTCACATGCGCGTTCGCAATGGCCCTGGCAGGATAAATTTAAAATGACAAGGGACGGATAAATTAACATTCGCGTTTGTCCCGGAATACCCGGTATTTAGTTTTCCTGACCGACTCCAAGGCCGGACCTTTTGCACCAGACGGTTTCAAAAAAAGAGTCGTAGAATTAAAGGCAGAATTACAGACTGCTTTTCACCCACTAAATGACCGAAACTAAAGAGCTGGAGTTTGAATTGGACTGTGCATCGGCCAGCCATACAAATTAGCCCTCGCTTCATTGCTGTTGTATTTCGGTTGTTTTTCTTTTACGACCGCCGGGTGCCGACGTTTAAACCTATGCTCATATGTACTTGTGTCATGTAGATGATGTTATCATTGCCCAATAAGAATACTAT
This sequence comes from Pygocentrus nattereri, assembly GCF_015220715.1. Taxonomy (NCBI): domain Eukaryota; kingdom Metazoa; phylum Chordata; class Actinopteri; order Characiformes; family Serrasalmidae; genus Pygocentrus; species Pygocentrus nattereri. Next base: position 5,392,615 of record NC_051230.1, on the reverse strand, counting down.
ACACACTGTAAGGGCTGAAACACATCAACATAACTATAAACCTTACATATTAGATTCATAGTAGTTACCTAATTGTTTCTAGTTCTGTCTTGTAATTAGTTCATTCAGATGATGCAGCCACACTCAGCTTTTATAACCTCTGTAGAAAAGCATTGACCAACAGAATGGGACTCTGCAGCAGCTGCACATTACCCTAAGGTATCCATGATCAAGGCCAAGCATGGGCTAAAAGGATGCAAAGCCCCCCCAGCATTGGGCTGTGGATCAACTACATTCTCTAAAGTGATGCCGCTCCATCCAATACCTTTGGAATGAGTTGGAGTGATACAGCAATGATCATCCAGCATCAGTACCTGACCTCACAAAGGCTCAGTCAAATCCCCACAGCAATGATCCTCCATCCTGTAAGCCCTTCCCAGAAGAGTAGAGGCAAGAGCAGGTGTCCACAAACCTTTGGCCATATAACATATAGTAGTTATATGGTAGTCTTAAGATTAACGGCTAAAAGATAAGCTTAGAGTTCATAAAGTTAAGGCCTTAAAGATTTAGGAGGTCAAACTTGCTAGTTAGCTTAAAGTGGACCTTTGAGTGCTAATGTTTCAATTAAGGATGTGGCCAATTTTGATATTCGAGTAGCCATAAGGGACTGTAGGCTTTCCTTTTTAGGTGAGGAGCGGGTTATGAATGTTTTATTATTCAGAAATAGCAGGGGGAGATTGGTCGGTTTTCGTGCTGAGTAACAAGGTTGCATCTTCAGATGAGCTAAGCTAACAGAGCTAACGGGTCAAGCCCTGGGTGATGACGAGGACTTGTCTTTTTAAACATGGCCAATGGGCCACCATGTTAATTTGTCAGAGAAATATAATTTCACTAGCTAGAGCAATTTATTTAGTCTGTATAGTGAAAAGGCTGCACCAGAGCTGACTGTGCTGTCTGGTCTTTCTATAACCATGTTTCCGTGGTAATGGCCTCGTGTTTAGATGACTGTGTTTTGGATTTAAGAGATTAAAGAGTCAAATAAAATGTGAGTTTTCTGATAAAATCAATGCCCTCACTCTTCTAAGTTTTCAACATTTGATTCCTCCCTCTGGATAAACTGTAAACTCAGGCCAAATGCAAGCCAGTCTATTGCATCATGCTATACCATGTTTTTGCGACCAAAATATAACCAGCATTTTACTCACAAAGACTCCTGCTTAGTAATACTTGTGAAAAATCTGGTACATTTTGAAATATAATGTAAAAAAATGGAATATATGCATGTACAATATATAGGTCACCTTTCCATCAGTGGAACCCCCCCCAGGACCTCCACCACAATGAATTTGACTAAACTATCAGTCTCTATGGCTACGTTTACACAGCAGGTAAAAGTGGCCCAAATCGGATTTTCTCACCGAATCCGAATCTGAATCTGGTTCGTGTCCTCGGGCTGTTTAAACAGTTCTCTGACGCTGCAGCCTCGGGCTCCTCCAGCCGCGCTCGGCCTTTTCGTTCGAAACCTCTTCAAACTCAAAGCGGCTGCGATGAGTCTCCTCTCTTTTTTGATACAGAAACATCAGACTAAATGTTTATCGGTCTCAGCAGCGCAAGATTATGACGAATGTCTAGTTGGACTGACGTAAAAAGTCGCATGAATTCCGATCCGGCTGTTCAGAGTCGCGTTGCCGCAGATCGGATACGGATCGGATTTCAGTCCCACATATGAAAGCGTCTCAAATCAGAATTGAAAATATCAGATTCAGTGCATTTTTTTGCTGTTCACACTGCCACACAGATACATCTGTGCCACATATGGAGAAAGAGGTTGGATTTGGACCACTTTTACCTGCTGTGTACACCTAGCCTATGTTTTCTCTATGTTTCCATGAGTGCCTGACCGTTGGCTTCAGCTAGAGATGGGCAATATGACGTGCCTGTCTTAACTGTGATGAAGTACATCACAAAATTTGACAGTATGCATTGCTGAGTACGCCTTGGATGTCGTCCGCACTTCCACACTTCCCAGCTCGCCTGTGTGATCACAAAGCTGATTGAAATTGGATTGAATGTAGCTCAGCATGTAAATAGTTGAACCCAGATAATTGGACTGGTTGTTTTAATTGTTAAACCGTGCCCTACATTGTGTGTTCCATCATCTCAGCTGTCAGAAATAATAAATATTGTGACATCGCGTGTCGTGGGATTACGTTTTCGCTCGGCTGTAGTTTCAGTATTACTACTGGCGCCTCGAACGGCAGGCTGTGCGTATAAACTGTCACGTTTTACGGTGTAAAGCCACATGTATGAATAATGTGGTTACCCAACGCAAACCTGCCTCTAAAGTTTGGAAAGAAAAAGTGAGAGGGGGTGGGAAAACGTGGAGACCCCATGTGACGGCTGTTTTTTTTTTTCTTTGACGACTAATCCATCCGATGTGTGATGGTGTGTGAACGGCTGATATGAGCGGGTTATTGAATTAAAGTCTCGCCGCGGCAGAACAGATGTTCCTCTCTCAGTTTTCATTGTGATTAGCGTCGTCTGAGTGTCTGTGCACGAAAGGCTGCGTCGGCGCAACAGTTACCGTGCCGCTAACCCCATCGTCTGAGTGCCTGTGGCTAATGCCCGTGAATGGATATAAATCACCTGGTGGCTCTGATGCTGTGCATTACATAACACTTTTCTCTGTGTGTGTGTGTGTGTGTGTGTGTGTGTTCCCTCATCATCTGGTGTGGGATTATTTTGCGCTCGGCTGCTGGGTCGAGTTAGCATGCCTGTAGCTAGCCCGCTGCTGCCGATCTGTTATTCGGTAATGCGCTTCATTTGTCTCAATGTTCAGATATTGTGTGTTTGTTGTTTGTGTGCCTGTGCCAAGGACAAATTTACATTTTATGTAAATTGAACGGCCATTATTCTGATTGGACGTTCCCAGCTTTAGCCCTCATTAGTCCTTTTTTTCTCTCCTCTCCTTCATTCGCCACATTTCTCTGTCTTTCTCTCCGTTTCTGTTCTGCAGAGTGCTGATGTTAACATGTCACATCAGTGCTCCCTTAGTCCTGCGTAATAAGATGAGCAGCCGGTCGTCTCAGCTGTGATGTTGATTAAGTGACCCTTATTAGTCCCACAACGGGGAAATTTCACCTCCGCATTTAACCCATCCGTGCAGTGACACACCACATACACACTAGTGAGCACACACACACTAGGGGGCAGTGAGCGCACTTGCCTGGACACTTATGTTAAATTGATGATTAAAGAAAGAAGGAGAGCAAACATCGTTTCAGATATATGTTTTCAACGCTGGCAGTTTCTTCCGCCGAATAAAGTAGTTCCGCCGGTGGAGGAAGGGGGCGCCCTTATTAAGCAATCTCAAGATAGGTCCTTTATATTGTTGCCTACGAAGCAGCACAAGCCATGACTGAAAAGCTCTTCTCTAGCCTGGAAAGCCACAGAGACTCGTTAATATCATCAATTACATCATGAGCTCAATTTACTGAGCACTGATTGGTCAAACCAGGAGCTGCTTTATAACTACATATAATACTGGGCTTCCTCGAGGAGAGGCTTGGAGATGGGTAAACAAAAATCACTAAAACTAAAATCACTATTTATATATAGAAATAAAGAAAAGGGGCAGTCGTGTGGATCCAGCCTCATGACCAGAAGGTCGCTGGTTCGATCCCCAGAGCCGACAGCACATGACTGAGGTGTCCTTGAGCAAGACACCTAACCCCCAACTGCTGCCCACCGCTCCGGGCAAGTGTGCTCACTGCCCCCTAGTGTGTGTGTGCTCACTAGTGTGTATGTGGTGTTTCACTTCACGGATGGGTTAAATGCGGAGTTGAAATTTCCCCGTTGTGGGACTGATAAGGGTCACTTAATCACTTAAATAGTGATTTTAGTCATTATTGTATTATTGGCCTATGCGATGCTGATATGGCTGCAACATTAAAATGAGGCTCTAACCTCGGGTCAGAGTCGGGCCTGATAGCCAGTGTTGGCCTAAAACAGTGAACCATGTACTGCTCGGCAACAAGACCTACACTAAATGTTTATTGATGTTGCCATATCGATAAAAAGGTCATTAAATATAGAAACTTTCAAATGAAACCTGCCACGACGTTCAGATGTGAAAACCTAAACGGCTACTGAAACTCATGAAAGCCAGGCTGAAGACGATCAGAGCCGGTTATCAAAAACTGTTACATTGATTAAAATAGAACTTATTATGGATTCTAGGGATTTCCGTCAGTCAGCATTAATCACACGCTCCTGTTCATTACATATAACAGCTCACATTTGCCCTTTTTATTAATGTGTTATAACTGCTTATTGATGCTTTTTGAAGTGTTTATGACCCAACAGCACATATTAAAAGGTTTTCAGGTTCTCCTGAGAAGGTAGTGCTTCGGCGAGTTTCGCTCGGTCAGTGAGGGTCTGTTCCGCTCCATTTCTCTCCGTTGAATTCGAGAGGGTTTGCGAGCGGCTGCGTCCCCGGTGTCCGCCTACCTGTGAGGGCTGGTGGTTGGGCGTGTGAGACGTGAAGAGAGAGTTAATTGGAGTGTGTTAAGTTGAGCTGATGATGATGATGATGATGATGATGATGATGATGATGATAATCAGTGGTGTATTCATACGGAACTCCTCACTCAGCTCACACTGACCTTCTGTCTGCTAACAGCACTGGCACCGATCCAACTGCACCAGACACACGCAATGTCTCTCTCTCTCTCCGTGTCTCTCTCTCTCTCTCTGTCTCTCTCTCTCTCTCTCTCTCTGTCTCTCTCTCTGTGTCTCTCTGTCTCTCTCTCTCGCTCTCTCTCTCTCTCCGTGTCTCTCTCTCTCTCTCTGTCTCTCTCTCTCTCTCTGTCTCTCTCTCTCTCTCTCTCTCTCTCTCTCTCTCTCTCTCTCTGTGTCTCTCTCTCTCTCTCTCTGTGTCTCTCTCTCTCTCTCTCTGTGTCTCTCTCTCTCTCTGTGTCTCTCTCTCTCTCTCTCTCTCTCTGTGTCTCTCTCTCTCTGTGTGTCTCTCTGTCTCTCTCTCTCTGTGTGTCTCTCTGTCTCTCTCTCTCTGTGTCTCTCTGTCTCTCTCTCTCTCTGTCTCTCTCTCTGTCTCTCTCTCTCTCTCTGTGTGTCTCTCTGTCTCTCTCTCTCTCTCTCTCTCTCTCTCTCTCTCTCTCTCTCTCTCTCTCTCTGTGTCTCTCTCTCTCTCTCTCTGTCTCTCTCTCTCTCTCTCTCTGTCTCTCTCTCTCTCTCTCTCTGTCTCTCTCTCTCTCTCTCTCTGTCTCTCTCTCTCTCTCTCTCTCATTCCCCCCTCCCTCTCTCTCTGAGAGTAATAATCTATCAGCTCAGCACACCGAGAGAGTGCAGTGGGGGTGGACTGTAGAGCGTAGAAAAGCCGCTGTGTCATAGCTGGACCTGTTTGGAGTTTCTGTAACGGTCAGCAGAGATGAAGCCAAGAGTTGGAGAATCAGACAGGCAGGCAGGGCTCCGTTCGATGCGAGGGAAAGCCACACGGACAGAAACCGGCCTCCTCTGGAAAACTGCAGATCAGCACACCAGCGCTGGTGTCTCACCGTGCAGCCTGACATCGAGTGTTTCTCAGTGTACGCGCATGTTTAAAAGCACTATGAGCAGCTCACAGCAATTAATAAATAATAATAATTATAATAATAAACGTGCTACTACCCACTGAAGCTTCCAGCAGGCTGGCAGCGTCCTTATAAACATTAGAGGACGTGGCAGATGATTCGTTTTTTTTTGTTTCTGGCTAGTTTAAGTGTGTTTGGATGAAAAGCGTCTGGTTTAACTGCAGTATTTACAGTGGAGCATCAGCACGATTGCAGTGTGATGTCATCGACTGAGCTCTGCCACTCGCGTCTGGTGTAAACAGCTTCATTGATTTCTGTCGAATTCACATAACTAGATGTAAAATAGTTCTTTTTTTTAGCACCAAAAAGAGTTCTGCTATAGTTACCATGTCAAACCCATAACAATAGAAGAACCCTTTTTGGTGCTACCTAGAGCCAACATTCTCCATCAGTCTCACGAGCTGTTTTACCATCCAAAGAACATTTAGGCTTGCAGACGGTTCTGTTTAGAAGTCATGGATCTAAATAGAACCGTTCCCTTTTCTGAAGAACCCTTGAAGAGTCTGTTTTTAAGTGTCTAAGTAAAAACATTTTCTGTATAGAACTATATACGAAACATTCTCCATTCATCCCGAGAACCTTTTCGCCACCCGAAGAGCCATTTAAGCCTGAAAATTGTTCTATATAGAACTTATGGATCTAAATAGAACCCTTCCCTGTACTAAAGAACCCTTGAAGAAGCAGTGCACAACAGAGAATAATAAAAAAAGACAATGTTATGGGCTCCATGGGTTTGATATCATGGGTATAATGCTAATTATATATCAAGTATATGAATCAGTGATATATCAGTATCACGATATATCGCTCAGCACTAGGATGGGAAAGGCAGGCTGAGTAGCTGGATCAGGGCTGCTATCAGCAGGGGAAATGGAGATGGAGCCTGGCCGATGTTTAGATAAGAGATGGGGGAAGCGTTTGAGGCTGGGCTCTTTACTCCTCCCCCGCTGGAGCACATGTGGCAGAATGAGGGTGCGACGTCTCTCCGTGTCTCTGTGTCTCTATGTGTGCTCAGCTGTAGGCCAGAGGTGGAGAGATGCATCAACAACTGTGAAAGTGTGACAAGATTGCCCGTCGCTAAGTCTCACACACACACACACACGCACACACACACAACTAACCCCCCCCTTCCCCGCACGCTCAGAACGCTCCGATTTATTATCAGTGAGCTGATAGAGCTGCAATTTATAGTAGTGCCTCTCTGCCTCGTACTCCACAACACAATATCGCTGCTGTATCGCATCCTGTAGATAATTGCCCCAACGTGCCGATTCCAAAACCATTCAGCACGAGGACTTGAGCAGAATTAGAGCCCGTTTGGCGCGGTATTAACCGGGCCACACTCGAAATAATCTCCAGGGTGAAGTGTTTGAGGATTCGTGGGCTTATCAGTGTTGTTTCTGGTGACAGGCCGAAGTGTTTCCATGCAGGCTCTGCAGAAAGAAGCTCAAAAATAGTCCTGCTTCTTGCTTCTGACGTTGCTAAAGGGCTCCTGTTCAAGTTTTGTTTATTTATTTGTATTATTTTAACGGGAAATTCCACATATTTTTCACCTTTTTTGCATTGAGATGTGAACGAGAGTGGTTTGTTGTGACATGCTTCATTCTAGAGGAGCTTATCAGCTCCTGACTCAGGTTTCTCTACAGCGGTGGTGATAGGAACCAGGAGTCGAGATGTCTACAACGCAAAAATAGTCATTTTCTTTACCATCCAACACCACCAGTGAACCTCCACGAGTCTTTCCATGGAATGCTGACGGTGGTACAAAACTGGAAAATCTGAAAAGAAGTTTTTATGTGGGGAATATTTTTGCCTTACCGCTCCCTGCCTGCACCCCCTCCCTCATGAGTGGATTTTAAACGTGCTTTTTATGCCAAACACCTTCTCAAAACTGTCTTAACTGGCTTTTAGAGGTGGACGATTGGTCCCCACCGCCACCACTGTGAACGATCATGACTCTGAGTTTCTCTAGAATGGAGCGTTTCACGTCACACGCTCTTGTGGTTGCATGCAGACAAATCCTCACCACAGTGTTCCAACTTTATAGTGCAAAGCCAGATGAGTAGAGGCTGTTACTGCAGCAAACTCCCTGTTAATACCCTGAATATCAGAAGAAAAGTACATTCACTGTAGTTTCCATATGTGTGCCGTGTGGAATGGTACACGTCAAACTTGTGATGTTTACATGCATCAGACCCAAGCAAGGACACTAGCTTGTCCATTAAATGACCTCTTTACACACCAGTTCAGAACTAAGGAGTGTCCTGAACCTCTCTCAGATCCAGATTAGTGGTAAAAATAAGATTATTTCTATTAATTAGTCTCATTTAAGATCAGTTTAACCTCCTTAAACTGATGTGTATTGAAGATGAGTTGGGCAGTCGTGGGCTGGAGGTTAGGGAACCGGCCCTGTGACCAGAAGGTCACCGGTTCGATCCCCAGCGCCGACGGTACATGACTGAGGTGTCCTTGAGCAAGACACCTAACCACCAACTGCTCCCCGGGCGCCGCGGATTGGGCTGCCCACCGCTCCGGGCAAGTGTGCTCACTGCCCCCTATTGTATGTGGTGTTTCACTTCACGGATGCGTTAAACGCGGAGGTGAAATTTCCCCGTTGTGGGACTAATAAATATCCGTTAAACTTAAAAACAGTCTTACTCTCCATATCGGCTGACAGCGAACTTCATTCTGCTTTCTTTCCAGCCATTTGTGGCTCAAGTTTTATTAGCCACTTCTTTAAATACCTGAATTTCACACTGATGGGATAAATAAATGCATGAAACACGCATTAGCACATTTCCAGCACTTTCTATTGGCTAAACTTCTGTTTACATAATGTGTAAATAACATTATTCGCTCTGCCGTGGGCCAAATGTGCTTAAATTGGCATATAAAAGATAAGTTGTGTATTTAAATAACATAAATAAAAATAAAATGCTACATAGAAAACAAGGTGTGCCTGGCTACAGGGGTGGGCAGTATGATATTTGATGGTCATTGTGGAAATTTATACCACGATACATGAATTTCTGAGCATATCAGGCAGTCAGTACTGAACAAACACTGAACAACTGCATAGATTTGCAGAGGTTTGACCTCAAAGAGCATAATTATGCCTGTTGAACTGGTTTGTTGTGTTTGTACTTTTGTTTTTATGTGTGATGCTTCTAAGGCATTTGTGAAAGTGTCGCAATATGTATCATGTGTCAAGTGTCATTATACACTATTTTTTCCATATTGCCCACCCCTAACTGGCTATTTAGCGCATAGTCGTGTGTAATCAGGATACGCTACTATGGTTTAACTGCAGCACGTCGCTGCTGTCCGAACAAAACCTTGTATGTCCATTTTTGTCGTTTTTCAGATTTTGGCGTGATTTGAGAAAGCATGTTGCTCTTTACATAGTGTGTAAATTTTGTGATGAATGGACCAACAGAAATGCTCCAAAATGACTTGGAAAAACTTCCGGTTCTGTTGACTTACATTGTAAGTAACGTAAGTTTTCTGCTTCTCTTGTAAAGTTACCATCTGGACTCTTGTTCGGACTGCAGCGATTTACATTACTTCCCTCATAAAACTGCAGAACAGGTCAGCCAAAGCTGAAATAATCTGGCGATTGCTGACGGGGCGCCTGGAGCAGAAATCGTCTGATTTTGATATTGACTGGCTCAGATCAGGCAGCGAGTCAGTAATGAAAACGCTCTTCTCGTTCGTGTTTGTGTTATACGGCAGTGTGTCTTGGTCAGTGCTGCGTCCTCGAGGCGTGTGTGTGTGTTATTGAGTAGATGGACTGGTTAGTGCGTGTCTGAGTGTGTGTTGTGTCGTGTTACATATGGAGCTGTGTGTTTGGAGTGTTTTCTGCATATGGATGGAGAGGCGAAGGGTAAAGGTGGGCTGAGTATGTGTGCGCTATGCTCAGTAACAAATGACCACCATCCACCATCTGCTCTCTCAGTGCGCTCGGCCCGAGGCTCGGCTTGTTACAGTGTTGAGGGGGAGAGAGAGAGAGAGGAGAAAGGAAGAGTAAGAGTTTAAGAGTGAGAGAGAGAGAGAGAGAGAGAGGAGAAAGGAAGAGTAAGAGTTTAAGAGTGAGAGAGAGAGAGAGGAGAAAGGAAGAGTAAGAGTTTAAGAGTGAGAGAGAGAGAGAGAGAGAGGAGAAAGGAAGAGTAAGAGTTTAAGAGTGAGAGAGAGAGAGTGAGAGAGAGGAGAAAGGAAGAGTAAGAGTTTAAGAGTGAGAGAGAGAGAGAGAGAGAGTGAGAGAGAGAGAGAGAGGAGAAAGGAAGAGTAAGAGTTTAAGAGTGAGAGAGAGAGAGAGAGAGAGAGGAGAAAGGAAGAGTAAGAGTTTAAGAGTGAGAGAGTGAGAGTGAGAGAGAGAGAGAGAGTGAGAGAGAGGAGAAAGGAAGAGTAAGAGTTTAAGAGTGAGAGAGAGTGAGAGTGAGAGAGAGAGAGAGAGAGAGAGGAGAAAGGAAGAGTAAGAGTTTAAGAGTGAGAGAGAGTGAGAGTGAGAGAGAGAGAGAGAGTGAGAGAGAGGAGAAAGGAAGAGTAAGAGTTTAAGAGTGAGAGAGAGAGAGAGAGAGAGTGAGAGAGAGAGAGAGAGAGAGAGAGAGAGAGAGAGAGAGAGTGAGAGAGAGGAGAAAGGAAGAGTAAGAGTTTAAGAGTGAGAGAGAGAGAGAGAGAGAGGAGAAAGGAAGAGTAAGAGTTTAAGAGTGAGAGAGAGAGAGAGAGAGAGAGAGAGAGAGAGAGAGAGAGAGAGAGAGAGTGAGAGAGAGGAGAAAGGAAGAGTAAGAGTTTAAGAGTGAGAGAGTGAGAGTGAGAGAGAGAGAGAGAGAGAGAGAGAGAGAGAGAGAGAGAGAGAGAGAGTGAGAGAGAGGAGAAAGGAAGAGTAAGAGTTTAAGAGTGAGAGAGAGAGAGAGAGGAGAAAGGAAGAGTAAGAGTTTAAGAGTGAGAGAGAGAGAGAGAGAGAGAGAGAGAGAGAGAGAGTGAGAGAGAGAGAGAGAGAGTGAGAGAGAGGAGAAAGGAAGAGTAAGAGTTTAAGAGTGAGAGAGTGAGAGTGAGAGAGAGAGAGAGAGTGAGAGAGGGGTTGTATTAATGTGTTGGTTTGTGTTTATGTGAGTGGGTGCGCGTACAACTCTCTTTTTTACTCTTTTTTTACTCACTCTCTCCCTTGTTCTCTTTCTTTCTGTCTTTCTCTTCTCTCTCTCTCTCTCTCTCTTTCTCCCTTTCTCCCTCTTTTTCTCTTTCTCCCACTTTCTCACTTTCTTTTTTCCTTTTTTTCAGTCTCTTTCTCTTAATCCTTTTCATTTCCTCCCTCTCTTCCTCTTTACCCCCCTTTTTTCAACTAACCCTCTTTCTCTCTCTCTCCCAGCTCTTTTTCTATTTTTTCTGAGTCTCTCTCTATCGCTCTCTCTCTCTCTCTGACAGATGTTTGCTCTAATTTGTGTCTGGTTCAGGTTGTTTATCGACTCTCTCTCTATCTCTCTCTCTCTCTCTCTCTCTCTCTCTCTCTCTCTCTCTCTCTCTCTCTCTCTCTCTCTCTCTCTCTCTCTCTCTCTCTGCCTCTCTCTTTTCCTCCCTCGTGTTTTCGGCCTCTGTGTCGGAGCGCCTGCGGAAGTCGGCTGTTTAGCGCTGTTGTTTTTGGTGTGTGGAGAGTGCTGGGTGGTGCGGGGTGGTGCGGGGGGCTTGTGTAAGGGGAGTGAGCCTGTCAGGCTCTCTGGGCCGATCCAGGCAGGCCAGTGGTGTGTTTTGTGCTGAGGGAGACGCCGTCAGACTCCGCGGTTTGTTTTTCCCCTAGCCCTTTCTGGCGTTGTTTCGCCTTTATTGGAAAAGGCAACATTGATTTCCAAAAACGTGAGTGTCCTCCGATGCAGTAGGAGTGGAGGGAGGGGCACAACAGCTTGGGCTAACGCTAATGCCCCCTTTCCCTCTTTCCACTTTCTCTGGGAAGTGCCAGAGAAGTTGTAGAGAGGAGAATTCCCACTCTGTAATCTCCTCTGGGTTTCTCCAACGCTAGAGGGCGCTCCCGAGCGAGTCCAAAAGGAATGGGTTAGGATGGAGCATTAGGGTAAAATCATAATTTATAAATGCTTAAACATTTATAATATAAAGGAATACATTAATTTCCTGAACACAGAACAGCATAAAACATTTAAACACGGCTGTTATATTAAAGAGCTTTTAAACTCGAGTTATAGGAGTTTAAAACGTTATAAACATTAAAGTGTTTATTCTTTTACATACATGGTTGCTGCAATTTCCCTCTGGGATCAATAAAGGATTCTGATTCTGATTCTGATTAGCGTCCTGCGGCCCAAAACCTGTTCGCTGTAGAGTAAAGGAAACATACAGGTTCATTGCTTCATTGCTTTCTAAAACGAAAGGAACCTTCTGTGTTAGTGATTAGAAACTGTTTCCCTGTTTGTTTTTAGCTGTTCAGCTCCATTTACTCCCAGTCATTGAGGACTCGCTCGCAGGCGCCCTCTGCTGTTTAGCAGGCCTGTTTTTGATATAATGGGGGAAATAGGAAGCAGCCAGACTCCTCATAAACCGGCTTTGGAAGTACGTCCACAGAAAGCCCCACCCCACCCCACCCTCCAGGCCCACCTCTTCTCCAGACCACCCCTGGAAGTGATTCTGAATCTGGACTCTTTAGCTGATGAGATGGAAAATAAATCTGATTCTGATTCTAGGGAGTTTATTCTGAATCTGACTCTGAATCGGATTCTAGACCTGATTCTGGAGTAATTGTCGTCACTGCCCACCTCTGCTGTGTTCAGACACAGATGTTCTTGATACAGTAGAACGTAGAAATTGAGGTTAGAGATGGATCGATTGCAGTTTGGAATTGTGAGATTTCCGTTGTAATTGTATTAGCAGATCCAGCCACTTTCAGCTGTGACTGTGTGCTCAGAGTGGAATGATTTCCAGTATAAACGTGATGGGAATCTGACATTTTACACTTTAAATATGTGGTCATAACTTGTTACTGTACAACTGTACATTGGAATAGTGCAATACTAGTGTATATTGTGTATATGTGTATATTCAGAGTCGTGTGTATATATTTATGTATTTTTCTCTATTTAAAATCTATAAGGGTCCCAGGCACCTAAGATGTTCACTCACTTTCCACCTGTGTGAATGTGATGTGACAATAAACGTGATTTGATTTGATTTGGTCGCAATTCAGCAGTTTCCGTTTTAAATCTAGGATCAGAATCGGCCGGTCGTGCTGTGAATGTTTGGCATCGGCCAGTTTCTGGTGTAAATATTTGGTCGAAATCGGACTTTTTACAGTTTAAACATGAGATCAGAATGTGTGGTCAGAATCTGACCCATCGTGCTGTGAATATGTTCGAAGTCGTCCAGTTTCCAGTGTTAATATGTGATCAGAATCTGACTTTTCATGATCTGAATATGCGATAGGAATTCAGCCATTTCCATTTTCAGTATGTGATCAGAATCTGACCAGTCGTGCTGTGGAAATGTTCGGAATTGGCCAGTTTCCGGTGTAAATATGTGATCGGAATCTGGAGAATTGTGTTGTAAGTAGGTGATCAGACAATTTTGGTCTTAAATATGTGATCAGGATCAGATTATTTCCGATGTAAGAGGCGATTGGAATCAGCTGATGTTTCTTCCATCTTCAAACCGTTTCCCAGTTCCTGGAGCTGGATCTGCCCGAGCGCATATTCCAGCTGCAGGAACTGAAGGTAACACTCACACAATAGCAGGACTGTTTCAGCACCGCTCGACCTGTGTGTGTGTGTGTGTGTGTGTGTGTGTGTGTGTGTGTGTGTGTGTGTGTGTGTGTGTGTGTGTGTGTGTGTGTGTGTTTCCCCACCCGTTGCTGTGTAGCCTTTGACCTCGACTGGCTACGCTTCATACACCTCCCGCTGTGTCCGTCACACACACCTACACACTGAGTCTTTCAGAAGGAGAGAGAGAGAGAGAGAGAGAGAGAGAGAGAGAGAGAGAGAGAGACAGACAGACAGACAGACAGAGAGAGAGAGAGAGAGAGAGAGAGAGAGAGAGAGACAGACAGACAGACAGACAGACAGACAGAGAGAGAGAGAGAGAGAGAGAGAGAGAGAGAGAGAGAGAGAGAGAGAGAGAGAGCGGGCGAGAGAGGTGTTGACAAACAGAAAAGAAAGTCTGTCGAAGTGAGAGGGAGACGTGAGGGACCAAGAAAGGGAAAGTTGTCGTAAAACAACAAAGTCTGTCAGGAACAAAGGAGGTAGAAGAAGGACAGAGAAAGAGAGAGAGGGAAGTGGAGAGAGAGAGCGAGGGAAGCAGAGCTTTAAAAAGATAAAGTGTCCAGCAATCAAAAAACAGCATCTGTCTGCTGGCCTGTCATCTCTCTCCCTCTCTCTCTCACTTTCTCTCTCCCCCTCTCTCTCTCCCTCTCCCCCCTCTTTCTCTCACTTTCTCTCTCCCTCTCTCTCTCTCTCCCTCTCCCCCTCTCCCCCTCCCCCCCTCTCTCTCTCTCCCCCTTTCCTGTCCCCACATTGAACGACTCGCTGTGTTTGTAATAGAGCTTTTCCACGTGCTGCCTGACCTACCCCTTCCACTCTCTCTCTCTCTCTCTCTCTCTCTCTCTCTCTCTCTCTCTCTCCACGCTGGCAGTGGGCATATGGAACAGTTTATCTAGGAGCTTAGTTTTTGCGCCCATTAAGCAAAGTTTCTTTAGGGAAAAAAAGTCTCACCAGAGAAAGAAAATGTCTTTATTGTGATTTTCAGCCCAGCTCACGAAGAAGCAGTGAGGGGTTTGTTTTGGTGGGCTGTGTGTGTGTGTGTGTGTGTGTGTGTGTGTGTGTGTGTGTGTGTGTGTGTGTGTGTTATGGAGGTGGATATTATTGTATGTGTTGTTACTCAGTGGACGGCCTTAGTACATGCTGCCTCTGTCAGTACTGGACCTGAAATTGGTTAAACTCTGTTCTTCGCTTTTAGGAACATTTTGGGTTTAATTTTTTCTACAGCAAACATGTTCATTACTGCTCCTGAGCTCTGATTGGTTAGCGTTACTGCTACTGAGTGCTGATTGGTTAGCGTTACTGCTACTGAGTGCTGATTGGTTAGTGCTACTGCTACTGAGTGCTGATTGGTTGGCATTGCAGCTACGGAGAGCTGATTGGTTAACAGTATTGCTACTGAATGCTGATTGGTTAGCGTTACTGCTACTGAGAGCTGATTGGTTATCAGTATTGCTACTGAATGCTGATTGGTTAGCGTTACTGGTACTGAGTGCTGATTGGTTAGCGCTACAGCTACTGAGTACTGATTGGTTGGCATTGCAGCTACGGAGAGCTGATTGGTTAACAGTATTGCGACTGAATGCTGATTGGTTAACGCTACTGCTACTAATTGCTGTGTTTTCAATGTATTGTGGTCCTTTTACTTCATGCTGAGATGCGACGCATTCAAGCACGAAAATGCTTGGAAAGATACAAGTATGGCAAAATGTGTGTTAAGAAAATGGAGCAATAGATATGAATGTTGTTTAGGTGAATGAATGTGTTTTCAGTTTTTGACATAATCTGAAAGTTTCTGTTGTCCTTTACATTGTATGTTAATTTCATGATGAACGGACCAAAAGAAACGAGCCAAAATTGCTTGGAAAGACGTCTGGTTCCACTGACTGACATTAAAAGTAAGATATGTTTTTCCTTCTCCTGTAAATTTGGAGAGAGTTTTCTTCCTTGACGGCACTGCTTGGTGTTCCTGTTTCTGAGTGGTTTTTAAATCGTGTGCTTTGCTCAGGGTTCGGAGGACCCGAGAGTGAATGGTGGATCATTTTCTGAAGGTTTAAGTTTTGAAAGAACATTTTCAAGTCCATTAAAATGAAATAAACGCCAGCTTTGTGTTTTATATCCAGTTTTTTTGTCATGTTGTCAGATCTGTGTCCTCTCTGTGCGATGCTGTGATATAGTAAGAAAATACTGAATATTGAACGTTGTCCATCTCGCCCAGCTCAGTTTAATATCACACATATGAGTGTTATTTAGATGTGATTTAAGGCGAGTTGTTTTTGTTTCACTGGTGGTGTAATTGCTTTGGCAGTGCAGTATGAAAAGCAGAAACACAGTCAATAAAGGGAAAGAGAATCAAACAGAATTGAAGTGACGGGGTAGAGAGAGAGAGAGAGAGAGAGGGAGAATGAGAGAGAGAGGGAGAGAGAACCCCTCCCTCGCCCCCCAGTGCACAGGAAAAAATCAATAAATCACGTCAGTGGAGAGAAAGAGAGAGAGCGAGGGATGGGGGAGGGATGGAGAGAGGTAATGGAGAGAGACGTGTGGGAGCAGGACAGAATCAGACGAGTTTTTACCTCCATCCCTCCCTCTGTCTTATCCTCCTCCACCCCCATCACTCTCTCTCTCTCTCTCTCTCTCTCTCTCTCATTCACTCTCTTTCTCTCTCTTTCTTTCAATGCTGATGCTGTATTTATGATCAAATTCATTCGGTTACCCCACCCCCCACCCCGCCTGAGAGAGCTTTTATTTCATTAATAACATTACTAATGCAATGTTGTCTTGTGTGTGTGTGTCTGTGTGTGTGTGTGTGTGTGTGTGTGTGTCTGTCAGATACACTGCTAGCGCACGTCCTTTGTTCGTACAGTACATTTAATCTTAAAATCTTCGTGTTAAAATGTCCTAATTTCTTGTCTTACAGTTAAGCATTTTATTATTATTATTATTATTATTATTATTATTATTAACAGTGCTGAAATGTCTGAGCTGTTGCTGATGACACTCACAGGATGCTCATTCGAGGCCAAAATCTGGGAAACAACATAAACTTTGTGAAATGGAACATGTAAATCTGTTCTTGGCCAACTAGTAATGTTATTACAATGTAACAAACATAGTAATAACGCTTTATGTCCAAATAATAGTTATGTTTTTATTAGCCTGTACCAAGCACAGTAGTCATCCTATCAATGCTTAAAACATGGCAATACATGATAATAAACATGGTAATACATGGTAATAAACATGGTAATACATGGAAATAAACCCAGGAATTCATTGTCATAAACATTGCAATACATTGTAATAAGTTTAAATGGTGAAACGTGGGAATATGCGTCAGTAAACAATGCATAGTAGCACACGTGATTAGACATGATCATGCATATAAACTTTCTTTCATGAATCTTTTTTGGATGAAGGCTTTGTTTACACCGCTGGGCAGATCAGATTTCCTGAATCCAGTTATTTTGACTGAGCATCATTATTGAAAGGGACCAAATTTGCATGAATGTTCAGATTGTAGGCATTTTTGCTTGCACATCCATGCTGGTCGCCATGGTAACGATGCAGGTGTAAGTACGCAGGATTCAGGGTGGGGCAGGCGAAACGTGATTGTGTTGTTGGGAGAAAAAGCAGTTACTTGGTTAAAATAAATATAAATAATTATTATTTTCTACAGATTAGACTGTAATGTGTATTACCGCATGTTTTACTCGGTAATAAACTTTACGGTCTGTTCTCTAGGAAAAAGGTTTGTTACTTGGTAATAACACTGTACATAGTACAGTGGTAATAAGCATAATTTAATAAAGGTAATAAACATGGCACTGGCTAATAAACATATTACATTGTAATGAACATGACAATTAATAGTAACAAATATTAGCGGTAATGAACATATTAGTAGTAATAAACATGCTACTTGGTAATAAAAATGATAGTAATGGTAATAAACAGTGCGCAATACACAATCTTTATGTGGTTGGTATATGTACATAAACAATGTTAATGAGCATAGTAAACGTAATAAGCATAATATTACATGATAATAAGCATGTTATAAGCGTAATTTATTATATGTATTTCATTATTGTTTACTTGATTGTATGATCAAACTGTAAACTCTTTAAAAAGGTGGCCCTTCAGGTTTCTTTAGTAAAGGGAATGGTTCTTTCATACTCAAAGGGTTCTTTAGGTGAGGAAATGGTTCTTCATGTTGTTGGAGAATGGTTTGATATAGAACCTTATTGAAAATGGCTGTATATGGGATCAAAAGGGTTCTGTTATTGTTAAGATCTCAGACCTGTAGAATGCTCTTTGGCACCAAGCGAAACCATTTTCAGAAAGGTTCTATGTAGAGCCATACACGAGAACATTTCGCCATGCAAAGAACCCTTTAAGGACTTAAGCAAGCATCTAGAGCTATTGTATTTACCAAAGAGCCCTTGAAGAACCATCGTCTTTATGAGTCTCTGTTTACGTGCTCACTACAGGTGATCTGATCCTGGTTATGAATCTTCTGTTTAACGGATTATTTACAGGATTACCCACCTCGTTCAGTTGGATAGAAAGCGTATGACCTCCGGATGGCCTCGGTTGGACCGGTCTATTCCGATTGAGGTGTTTATGTGCACGTATTCTATTCTGATTGGCCTATTAGGTTATTAACGGATTATCAGGCTGCGAGGCAACATGTCTAGTGTTTACATATTACATCAGACTTTATTTCACAAAAACAAGGAAAGTTCTGGTTCCCGGGATATGAGCTCTTTAAAGCAGACGGCGTCCTGGTGGATTACTGTAGCTCTGTTTCGTTTATGTGTTTGTTTTAACAGCGAAAATCCCACCGAGAGTCTTGTTGTCAGCGTGTGTGAGAGGCTTTGGCCGTCTTCACGCTTCTGTTGACTCATTTATCGCGTTTTTTATTTTAATTTCTTTGTAGGTGTCAATTTTAGATGCAGTGTCACTGAGTACAAAACACAAGCTGCGATGCTTATATAACACACACACACACACACACACACACACACACACACACACACACACACTCATGTGTTCTCCTTCAGTCGAGGTAATTGCTCTCCAGCAGTGACATTGCAATGTGTGTGTGTGTGTGTGTGTGTGTGTGTGTGTGTGTGTGTGTGTGTGTGTGTGTGTGTGAAGTGATTTAGTGTTCACTGGTGGTTGTTCACTGGTGGTGTAATTGCGGGCCGAATATTGATTTATCTGTGTGTGTGTGTGTGTGTGTGTGTGTGTGTGTGTGTGTGTGTGTTGATGCTGCAGGTGGGCTGTATCTCCTCACACACCTGAAGCACTTTAAATTCCTTTACCACTCCCTCCATACTTACATCATGCACTGCTATCAATCTATCAATATCAAAACTCTCTCTCTCTCTCTCTCTCTCTCTCTCTCTCTCTCTCTCTCTCTCTCTCTCTGTCTGTCTGTCTCTCTCTCTCTCTCTCTGTCTGTCTCTCTCTCTCTCTCTCTCTCTCTCTCTCTCTGGCCTTCTCTTTCTCTCTTTCTGTTTATTTCACTCTCTTTCTCCACTTTACTTCTTTTCTTTCTCTCACTTTTCCCCCTTTCCTTTTTTTGACTCTGTCATTCTGTGTTTAATTTTCTTTCTTTCTTTCTTTCTTTCTTTCTTTCTTTCTTTCTTTCTTTCTTTCTTTCTTTCTCCACTTCCCTTCTTTTCACTTTCTCTCCTTGTTTTTCACAATTTCTGTTTTTTCCCTCTCTCTCTCTCTCTCTCTCTCTCTCTCTCTCTCTCTCTCTCTCCTTCTCCCTCTCTGTTTTTTCTCTCTTTTTCTCTGTTCTCTGTCTCCCCTATCCTTACCCCCCCCCCCCAGGCCAATTATCCATCTGTCCACTTGCATTCAACTTAATATCTACATATCTTTATATAATATCTCTTATTACTTCTTAATTATTTATAATTGGACATTTATAGGAAACCCATTGGGCCAATCCAGAGACAATGTGGACCCTTTAACTTGCTGCGATGATGTCAGCAACACCACCACACTGCAGTGGTAACATAGCAACTGCGGTGGTGGCACAGTCGCTGGCGCTGCTGGTATAAACCAAACTTGAGGTGAAGCACCTGAACACCGCGGTGCTGAGAATTGGCCAGAAGCTCCACTTCTGGTGAGTTTCATCACTCAATGTGGCCTAAAACCACCAGCTTTAACAGGGAAGGGGCCACTCGAGTGGGCAGGAGTGAAACCAGTCACAGACCTCTGCTTTTGTACAATGTGTCGGGGGAGATGCAACAAAAACAGACCCATGTGAAACAAAGTAGCTTTCCTGTCTGCAAACATATTGATCTCTCATTTATTTACTACGACCCGCTCCAAACACACAAGAACTTTAAGCGCCTGATGGCCTTTACACTATGTGTAAATTTCATGACGACTGGACCAAAGAAACAGCCCAAAATGGCTAGGAAAAACCTCTGGTTCCATTGGCTTACATTAAAATGAAAGTATGTTTTTTCCTGCTCCTGTAAAGTTACCATTTTGGACATAGCAGGTTTTGTTCCGATAACAGCGATGTGTTAGTTTAGGCTGACGAAGGCGAAGCGTCTGAGGACGAGACGAGCACATATGAGGAGAGATGTGATGGTGGTGTCTGATAGTGATGATGAAGCCTGTCTGACTCCCATTGATCTGCTCTGAGCCACAGGAGGATCAGGAGGATCTTGCTCTCACACTTAACAACATCTACCTGCTGCTGATTAGCAGGATGCTGATGGCAGGAGCTCCTAAATGCATCTGGAGAAGAAGGGGAGACGGAGAGAGAGAGAGAGAGAGAGAGAGAGAGAGAGAGAGAGAATGTTAATGCTGAACTCATCTCGGTGTTCCATTAGAGCTCGATTTCAGCCTGCAGAGGTAAAGCTCTTATGGGGAGAGAGGGATAGAGTTACAGGTACAGACTGGAGGAGAGCAGAATACGAGAATAGAGAGGGAGTGTGTGTCTGTCTGTCTAGGTAGGTTCAGTATCTATGGGTGTGAGATATTATTTGTGTGTGTATGTGTGTGTGTGTGTGTGTGTGTGTGTGTGTGTGTCTGTGTGTGTTGCGCTGGTGTGAGTGGATCAGACACAGCAGGGCTGCTGGAGTTTTTAAACACTGTGTCCACTCACTGTCCACTCTATTAGACACTCCTACCTTGTCAGTCCTTGTAGATGTAAAGTCAGAGACGACAGCTCATCTGCTGCTGCACAGTTTGTGTTGGTCATCCTCTAGTCCTTCATCAGTGGTCACAGGACGCTGCTGGCTGGATATTTTTGGTTGGTGGACTATTCTCAGTCCAGCAGCGACACTGAGGTGTTTAAATACTCCAGCAGCACTGCTGTGTCTGATCCACTCAGACCAGCACAGCACACACCAACACACCACCACCACGTCAGTGTTACTGCAGTGCTGAGAATGATCCACCACCCAAACAGTACCTGCTCTGTGAGGGTCCATGGGGGTCCTGACCACTGAAGAACAGGGTAACAGAGTATCAGAGAAACAGATGGACTACAGTCTGTAACTGTAGAACTACAGAGTGCAGCTATACAGTAAGTGGAGCTGATAAAGTGGACAGTGAGCGTAGAAACGAGGAGGTGCTCATAGCAAATAATAAACAATTTATAAAACAATAAAGACAATAAAAGCTTTAAAAGGTGAGTGTCATTAATCATTGATCGTGTTAGTGTGTTTTGTTAGCGCCTGTATCAGTTCATGTTTATTGATAGAAACTGTGTAAATTCACAGAAAAACACTGTATATTAAAAAAGGATCAAACCTACAATACACGCGCTTTGATTGGAGGTTTGTGGTCGCATTTCTCTCGGTATCTGTGTGTGTGAGTATTAGTAGCTGTGTGTGTGTATGTGTGTGTGTGTATTAGTAGCTGTGTGTGTGTGTGTGTGTGTGTGTGTGTGTATTAGTAGCTGTGTGTGTGTGTGTGTGTGTGTGTATTAGTAGCTGTGTGTGTGTGTGTGTGTGTGTGTGTGTGTGTGTATTAGTAGCTGTGTGTGTGTGTGTGTTAGTAGCTGTGTGTGTGTGTATTAGTAGCTGTGTGTGTGTGTGTTAGTAGCTGTGTGTGTGAGTATTAGTAGCTGTGTGTGTGTGTGTGTGTGTGTTAGTAGCTGTGTGTGTGTGTGTGTGTGTGTGTGTGTTAGTCGCTGTGTGTGTGTGTATTAGTAGCTGTGTGTGTGTGTGTGTGTTAGTAGCTGTGTGTGTGTGTGTATTAGTAGCTGTGTGTGTGTGTGTGTGTTTGTTAGTAGCTGTGTGTGTGTGTGTGTGTGTGTGTGTTAGTCGCTGTGTGTGTGTGTGTATTAGTAGCTGTGTGTGTGTGTGTGTGTGTGTGTATTAGTAGCTGTGTGTGTGTGTGTGTGTGTGTGTGTGTGTATTAGTAGCTGTGTGTGTGTATTAGTAGCTGTGTGTGTGTATGTGTGTGTGTGTATTAGTAGCTGTGTGTGTGTGTGTGTGTGTATTAGTAGCTGTGTGTGTGTGTGTGTGTGTGTTAGTAGCTGTGTGTGTGTGTGTGTGTGTGTGTTAGTAGCTGTGTGTGTGTGTGTGTATTAGTAGCTGTGTGTGTGTGTGTGTGTGTGTTAGTAGCTGTGTGTGTGTGTGTGTGTGTGTGTGTTAGTAGCTGTGTGTGTGTGTGTGTATTAGTAGCTGTGTGTGTGTGTGTGTGTGTGTGTGTTAGTCGCTGTGTGTGTGTGTATTAGTAGCTGTGTGTGTGTGTGTGTGTTAGTAGCTGTGTGTGTGTGTGTATTAGTAGCTGTGTGTGTGTGTGTGTGTGTTTGTTAGTAGCTGTGTGTGTGTGTGTGTGTGTGTGTGTTAGTCGCTGTGTGTGTGTGTGTATTAGTAGCTGTGTGTGTGTGTGTGTGTGTGTGTATTAGTAGCTGTGTGTGTGTGTGTGTGTGTGTGTGTGTGTATTAGTAGCTGTGTGTGTGTATTAGTAGCTGTGTGTGTGTGTGTGTGTGTATTAGTAGCTGTGTGTGTGTGTGTGTGTGTATTAGTAGCTGTGTGTGTGTGTGTGTGTGTGTGTTAGTAGCTGTGTGTGTGTGTGTGTGTGTGTGTGTTAGTAGCTGTGTGTGTGTGTGTGTATTAGTAGCTGTGTGTGTGTGTGTGTGTGTTAGTAGCTGTGTGTGTGTGTGTGTGTGTGTGTTAGTAGCTGTGTGTGTGTGTGTGTATTAGTAGCTGTGTGTGTGTGTGTGTGTGTGTATTAGTAGCTGTGTGTGTGTGTGTGTGTGTGTGTGTGTGTTAGTAGCTGTGTGTGTGTGTGTGTGTGTGTGTTAGTAGCTGTGTGTGTGTGTGTGTATTAGTAGCTGTGTGTGTGTGTGTGTGTGTTAGTAGCTGTGTGTGTGTGTGTGTGTGTGTGTTAGTAGCTGTGTGTGTGTGTGTGTATTAGTAGCTGTGTGTGTGTGTGTGTGTATTAGTAGCTGTGTGCATGTGCTGTGTGGACTGTGATAGTGATACCCTGTGACTCAGGCTAAGCTCCAGTTTAGCCGTCAGTCTGATACGTGTAACGCTCTGACATCATTACACTCTGACACATCATCCTGTCGCAGGCAGTCTTCTCCTCTCCCATTCACTCTGCTGCCTTACTGTGAATGTGCTGGAAATACATTATCCTTCCTATTTAATATCCACAGGCTTTCTACAAAAGCGGCAGTGACATCATTCACTAGACAAGGCTGAGCAGCTTGCAGTTTCTGCCTGAGAGTAATTTGCATATTGTCGCTGTCCTAAGAAATCCTCATAACTGTCTTTTTTTTTCCTAAGGACGCTCGGATGGAAATTTGTGGTGTTTTTTTTATGTACGTATCTGCTGATGCTGGTGCATAAACATTTGTGGAATGTGAAAGTTGTAGCAAAGCCTACGTGGAATAGCGTAGAGACATATGATACGGCATTCCGGTGGTGTCGGAACTAAACCTTGTGTCTCTATTATTCTTTTTTTTCCTTTTTTTCTTTTTTTTTTGTCGTTTTTTTCAGTTTTTGACATGATTTGAAAATATCTGTCACTCTTAACACTGCGTGTAAGTTTCATGATCATTGGACTAAAAAAAACAGCCCAAAATGACTTGGGAAAAGTTCTGGTTCCATTGACTTACATTAAACGTAAAGTGTGTTTTTTCCTTCTCCTGTTACTGTTAGTCACGGAATGTGTTTACATGCACTTAATAACCTGATTTAGTCAGTAATCCGATCAACACATTTACATGCGTTTGATCAATCAGATAAAGAGGAAACTCCGGGTCTACGTGAATCAGACGAATCAGATTTCTGCTTTTAAACCTGCCGATAAACTCACAGAAGACGTGACGTAACCGTGATGTAAAACCCAGTGAGCTTTTTCTTTAAACATCACACCACTTTACCTGAAAATATGAACATACACCATCTAGAAGATGAAAAATCTATAAATCCTTCATTTCATCGAGCATGTAGTCGGTTTCTTTGCCGTCTTATTACCAGTCTGTTTTCACGCATGCGATATCCGAAAGAAATCAGAGTAAGGGTCCTGAGAAATCTGATGACTGAGCTAAAATCCAGCTCTCTTTATCAGATTGGTCCAGTCTAAGAAATC
>NC_051230.1:5348653-5361153 GCF_015220715.1 Pygocentrus nattereri | reverse complement strand
CACTTTTTAGTTGCAAAATGACAGAATTTACCAAAAAAATATATATATAAAAATAGTGACAATGACAAATATCAGTGGAGAGATTGAGTGTGGACCGACACCCGAAAATGTACAGCAGTGAGAGGCTCTGTGTGGTCAGAAGCTGACCTTTGATGCAGGGTCAGCGGATGGCTGACACAAACTGTGCATCAGCAGATGGGCTGCAGTTTCAGAGCAAAGTAGAGCTACAAAGTAGAGGTTTGTAATCAGGGGCGTTGTCTGGCCTGGGCTTCGGGGCTGTAGCCCTGAATGTTTTTTAACCAGACCAGAGCGTTACGCATGTCTCTCCGAGAGAGAGAGAGAGAGAGAGAGAGAGAGAGAGAGAGAGAGAGAGAGAACATGATGGAGAGTGAGCGTGTAACAAGAGTGCAAGGAAGAAAACACCTGAAATTGCCTGAAATTTCCCATAAATGACAAAAATAAGCCAGATCCCCAATCCTGTGAAACAATAACCATTTTGACTTATACATGTAAGTAAACTGACTTGTTTAAGCTTTTGTCTAAGCCGCTTATCCTCCTGGGTTGCATAGTGGGGTGGAGTCTGTCCCAGCAGTCATTGGGTGGAAGGCAGGATGCACCCTGGACAGGTCACCAGTCCATCGCAGGGCTTGTTTAAATTCACTAAAGATCAAATAGTAGGTTACGAGAAGATTTATGATTGTGCCACATTCTCATTGCTGTCCAATGAAAAACATGCATCTCATTTTATATTTTTTTGTTTTTGCCATTTTTACTTTTCTGCATTATTCGAGCCCAGCAGCTGTGCTTTACACAGCTTTAAAATTTCATGATGATTGGACCAATAAAAATGCTCCAAAATTGCTTAGAATAAAATCTCTTTCCATTAACCTACATTGAAAGGAAAGAGTGTTTTTGCTCTCTCCTGTAAAGTTAGTAGTTAAAGGAGCGACGCTCTGTTAACACATTATTTGAAGTATAACATTAAAATTTGAAGGCACCCAAGCTACTTACGGTTTTACGTCCAAATCAGGTTTTACATAAGAAGCCTTAATTGAAACCAGTTCCATCCCGATGCTGTATGTACTCGATATTTTGTAGGTCTCACCAGGCTCGGGTCAGCTAGCAGACCTCATGTGTTCATGAGGTCAATAATTAGGACTGGATACTTCTAGCGCAATAGCTGTTTAGGATGATGACTATGACAGTCAATAGGGCTGAATGGGTGCACATTTTGTTGATTTGTTGATCAGATTAAATAAAAAATCAGCAACTGCTAAGCTTGCAGTAGTTAAAAGTAGTTCTAGGGGTCGGTTTCCCAAAACAGTTGTGCAGTGAACTGGGCTGATCCCTGGCCTTTGTGCCCAGCTGACACCCAAATCTTCAGTATGAGTGATGAATATGTCTCAGTTGTATCCTTTTTTTAATATAAAAGAGCATTTTGTTCTGGCTTCCAAGCTAAAATGATGCTATTTATGCGATCAGCAAATGCAAATTAGAAGAATAATTGACTAGTTTCAGCTCTGATATCTGTGGGTTGCCATATTGGGTTTTTTTCCACTTCCTTTTTTTTTTCTTCCATCCAAGGGGAGAAAAGCAAAGGTCACCCTGGCAGCAGGCTCTCCCAGAGATCACGACCTTATGAATAATTGGCCGCACTCAGGAGGTCAGAAGTCAGTGCCGGAGTGCTTCCACTCACAAAGGCGGCTCACACCCACCCTCTTCCTTCGACAACCCATAATGCCTCTGTTCTCCGGGGTTGATATTTATAGCTTGAGAATTGACCTCATGCAGACGGACACAATGGCGACAGCCTCTGGTCAATGCTTTTCATTTTTGACACCCACAAAGGCCTTTTAGAGCCCAAATTGACGCACAGCATGGCCAACAGAGGCTTTCACACCGAATTCGATGGAGTCAGAAGTGAGGCGGACGGGGAATTCCAACAGAAAACAGTACACGGGTTTTTCACCCCATACAAAACTGTATAAAGTGTAATTTCCACGTCTCAACACATTAGCGGACCGTATAGAGTGATGTGAGGCGTGCTGTTAGTCATGCTGAGCCTCAGTCCTGTTACATCACAGATAAACATGGCTTACTTGGTTTGGAAATCAAGGACTGATTACTTTTCCTAGAATCGCTTGGTTTTGATAGCTGCACTTATTCCTATTTGCTGTAATGTGCTTGCCAATGCACAATGGCTATATTTACATGCAAAAATGTTTGCCAATCCGATTGAATACAGTCAGATTACAGATTCAGAGGTGTTTATATGCTCACTCTATTCTACAATCTGATGAAAATCTCCGTTGCTCACTACAAGTAATCCGATGCAAAATGAGGCGCATGTGTGGAGTAGAGCTTAGAGTAAACGCTACCATGACAGCGAACATCACGTGAGGTCCAGTCAGAGTGAGATGAGCAGCAGTGAGCGGTGCTTGTTTTTAATTGCTTTAAAATGACGTCAGACTCAGGAAAACGTCCTTCACGTGTCCTTATTAAAGAAGGCCGAGAGGAAGACGTCGTCTTCACATAAGCTGAGACGCTTCCAGCACAGAACGCAAAAGCTAAAGGGATCACAGAGAAGGTGCTAAACATCATCGTACTTGATGACCAGCTGCTCTCTGTAGTGGAAAACGTGGGATTTCTCAGCCTGTTGGAGAAGTTGGAGCCCAGGTAGAACCTGCCATCCAGAAATGAGATTTTAGAGATTCATAGGCAGCTGCACCCGAGCTGTGCATCCGAGAGGTTAAAGCCATGAGCTACACAGCTGATATTTGGACCTCAGATGTGAGCCCAAGTCTTACGGTACACCGGGTTTTAATATTAGTCTCATTAATATTAAGGTAAAACGAGCTCTTGTATCGGAATCTGTATCCCAGATCCGTATGATTGGGGGGTTACTTTATGGACCTGGATTACCCTCCTCTAGTTATTACACTCATAAACATGTAAAACTATACCTTCTATATTTCTTAACCTTTTAGCTCTTACGCTGGTCTTGGGATCGCTTGAACCCTTAGTCATCCAGAGTTATCGTCATTTGATTTGCATCCCATTAATATTAACCCCCTTAACATTCCAGGCTTATTACATGCTAAAGCTTATTACTCAGTAACTACAGGCACTCCAGTGCAAACTCATGGAGCTATTCTTGGGTTATAGAAGTGTGTAATAACACTTTAAGCCTGCTGGCTTGGTAGGGGGTTAATAATACATGGAAAGTAGCTAATTGCATAATTATGGGATGAATTATATTTACAAACATATATGCAAATAAAAAAACCTGAAAGTTTTGACATTTGACGGAGCTTCAGTGAGCTTTGGGTGAGAAGTAGTAAGGCCCACCCACCATGGGGGACCTAGTTCTGGCATAAATGATGAAAGAGACATAAACACCAGTAAATAAACAAGCAAACAAACAAACAAAGGAAAACACAAAAGAGGTCTCGGATCACTGGTCACGGAAACGGAAAACACGCCTCAGCAGTGAACTTCCTGGGCTCAGCACGAATCTGATTAGCATTAGCGACGGCCGCTAATGAATCATCGGTATTACGGAGCAGTCACCGTCGATTTGGACACGTAATGGAAGGGGCATTTTAATTCCGTCGGAGGTGTGAGGATGTGTGTGTGTGTGTGTGTGTGTGTGTGTGTGTGTGTGTGTTTTCCTCCGCAGGTGAGGGGGTTGGCAAATTGGCGTGAATTTATTCATAGCCGTGGTGGGTTTTTATAACAGCTCGGCTGGAGGAATTAGTTTAGAGCTGAATACGGGTAGTTTCCCGTTAAAGTGGGCCTTTTAAACGCTGCAGAAAGTTCCACATATTCATGAGGGAGTGAAGCGAGGTCACTCTCACTCTGCAGATCTGTGTGTGTGTGTGTGTGTGTGTGTGTGTGTGTGAAAATACTGCTTTTCACTCTCCGAACAGTGATGGTCCCCTGGATGGTCCCCTTGAGGAGAAATGGGCTGAGAACAGAAATGCACTCTTGCTTGTGTCCAGCATTTCCGTATGAATAAAATACACCGTGCCCCCAAAAGTATTTGGACACTTTAACCATTTTTACAGTTCTTTAAGCTGCTACAAAATGAAAACAGCTCTCAGCACATCAAACTGATGGTGGACTCTTTGTGTGGAGAAGCCCTACACGCTTAAAGAGATGGTTCTTTAAGGGTTCTCTCTAACCATTTCGTGCTCTGCATGGTAAAGTGGAACTGTCCTACCACTAATACAGTGGAGTTTTACACCTGACCACCTCCTCGTTTCTACACTCACTGTCCACTTTATCAGCTCCACTTACTGTATAGCTGCACTCTGTAGTTCTACAGTTACAGACTGTAGTCCATCTGTTTCTCTGATACTCTGTTACCCTGTTCTTCAGTGGTCAGGACCCCCATGGACCCTCACAGAGCAGGTACTATTTGGGTGGTGGGACATTCTCAGCACTGCAGTAACACAGATGTGGTGGTGGTGTGTTAGTGTGTGTTGCGCTGGTGTGAGTGGATCGGTCCACTCACCGTCCACTCTATTAGACACTCCTACCTTGTCGGTCCACCTTGTAGATGTAAAGTCAGAGACGACAGCTCATCTGCTGCTGCACAGTTTGTGTTGGTCATCCTCTAGTCCTTTATCAGTGGCCACAGGACGCTGTCGGCTGGATATTTGTGGTTGATGGACTATTCTCAGTCCAGCAGTGACACTGAGGTGTGTATGCAATGGATTTGTGCCTGTCCAGCACGCCTGCCTTGAGTGTCCCTGGATGTTATTTTATTCAGGTGGAAATTATCTTCAAATTTAAATGCATTCATGTTTTAAGTGTTGTTTTTTTTTTTTTGTTACACAAAATGAATTTTTCACTTTTTCCTTTTGGTCAGTGAGTTTAAGGTCAGTGAGCTTTAGAGGTAGACATAACAGTATTCAGCTGCAGGAATACAGGTCAGTGGAAACTCAGGCAGTAATTGAAGGAGGAGAGCGTTTGTGTTTCTGGAAAGCTGAAGAACAGCTGGCCTGAAACTCTGTGCAGGTGTTTTTTAGATCCACTTCACCCCCCCAACTTCACCAACACCACCCCCCCAAAGACAAACACACACACACACACACACACACACACAGCTGATTCAGCTTGTGTTTGGATTTGGAGTAATAACTGTGCGCATGTGTGTGTCTTTGTAGTGCTATACTTGTGAGGACCCCATGTCCTCACTATAGTAGGAGTGTATGAAACACATATTTACAGTTTTTTTATTTGAAAACTAAAAGAGCAGAAAAAATGCCTTTTGGATACTGAGGTTAGGGTCAGGGGTACATTTAGGTTTAGGGGTAGTATTATGTAGCTACAGTAACACAAAAATCAATAGAAGTCTATGGAGGTCCTCATATGTATAGCAAGACAAATGTGTGTGTGTGTGTGTGTGTGTGAGCAGTTTGCATGTTTTCCTCTCTGATATCCAGCAGTAGAGTGATACAGAGAAAGTATGTGTCTCTTAGAGAGAGAGAGAGAGAGAGAGAGAGAGGAGGTTGAAAGAGAAATAAGAGAATGATATGATCGAAATAGAGGAAGAGAGAGAACGATGATGTGAGAGAGAAATGAAATCCTAAGATAGAGAGAGAGGAAAATATAGATAAAGGAAGTCGAAATTGAGATGAGGTAGAGAAATGTGTTAGAAGTGAATAGAGAAGAAAGGACAGAGATAGAAAGAGAACACAGGACCTCGTCCACCAGCGTTTCTTAAGAGGACATTTCTTCTTAAATTCCTCTTGCGCAGTTTGTACGAAGACATTTATCAGTGTTTTCTTATCTGGGATTTGTTCTGAGGCGAGAACAGAATCTACACAGTCGAGAGCACCAAGGTGAGAACAGTTCTGTGTTTAAGAACACGTCGTGAACCTGACGGAGACTCGGGATCTTGCTCAAGAACACATTTAAGAGGAAACAGGAAGGTATTGAGGAATGAAGGACACAGAGAGACCGAAAGGAGGGAGAGAAAGGGAGTAGACTGTGAGAAGAGAGAGAGAAAGGAAGAGACAGAGAGGGCAAGACTATTAGAGGGAGAAGGGAGATGCATAGAGAGAGATACAAAGAATATGGAGAGAGAAGAAACAGAAGGTAGAGGGAAAGGAGATAGAAAGAGAGAGAGAAGATGTGATAGAGGAAAAAGAGAAAAAGGAGAGAGGAGAGCAAAAGAAAGAAGAGAGAGAATGAGAGAATGAGAACAGAGAAAGTAGAAAGTAAGAAGAGAGATGTGAGGGAGAGGAAGAGAGAGGTGTGTGTGTGTGTGTGTGTGTGTGTGTGTGTGTGTGTGTGTGTGTGTGTGTGTGTGCGCTCTGAGTAGGTCATTTTTCTTGAGAGTGGAGGGTTCAAACCAACCCAGGTGCTGAACACACAGTGGCTTAAACACTTTAGCAGACACATTTACACACACACACACACACACACACACACACACACACACACACACACGCTGCAGCGCCCGAGGAGGATCATGCTTCTGATTATGGCCTAAATTGAGTTTGCAGGTCATTCGATTAAAGTAATCTGATCAGAGTTCAGTTCATGTGTGCTTGCGTGCAGTTTTAAAGAACAGAGTGTGCGCTGTGTGTGTGTGTGTGTGTGTGTGTGTGTGTGTGTGTCTGACTGGGACAGTCTCTCTTCTCTCCGGTTCGACGTGGCACTGCTGTTTTTTTCCCTCTCCGTGTTTCTGCTCCACTGTGACTGACACTGAAGTGGGTTTATTGAGTGACCAGCAGCACAGGTCACTGTAATGTCCCTGACTGTATATACAGTCATACACACATCTCTCCCTCTCTCCCTCTCTCCCTCTCTCTCTCTCTCTCTCTTACTCTACAAAAAAAAATTATATATATCCTTTCTCTGTTTCTCCTTCCACTTTTCCTCTCTGTTTTTACCCCTTCTTTCCCTCCTTCTGTTTTTAGCTCCTTTCTCTCTTTTAAGTTAAGTGATACTTTAATCCCACAAACGGGGAAATTCCACCTCCGCATTTAACCCAACACTTGCCCGGAGTGGTGGGCAGCCCTATCCACGGCGCCCAGGGAGCAGTTAGGGGTTAGGTGTCTTGCTCAAGGACACCTCAGTCATGGACTGTCGGCCCTGGGGATCGAACCAGCAACCTTCCGGTCACAGGGCCGGTTCCCTTACCTCCAGCCCACGACTGCCCCTATTTTGTCTGCTTTCTCTCTTTCACATCTCTTGTCTTTCTGTATCGTCGTCTCACTTTTCTTAGTTTTCTTTCACTTTTTCTCTCCCACTCGCTGTCTTTCTTCATCCGTAACTTTTGGTCTTCTTTCTCTCTTCCCCTTCTGTCTTTATCTGTTGTCTCTCTTCTCTCTCTTACTTTTCTCTTTTCTGCTCTCTCCATTTTTCTGCCTCTTTTTTTCCTCTCTTTCTGTCTCTTTCTTTTTCTTTTCACTCTCTCCTCTCTGTCTCTGTCTCCCTATCTTTTTCTATTTCTCTCTCTCTCTCTCTCTCTCTCTCTCTCGCTCTCTCTACATTAATTACGTTATCTTCAGTTGTGCTTCATTAGCATGAATGTAGGGTCTCTGACAAAGCAATTAATGATTGGCAATTAGCAGCTGATATAAACAGAGATGAAATAATAAACAGAGATGAAATAATAAACAGAGAGTTTTCATCACAGGATGGAAGTGATCAGTTGCAGTAAGAGCTGTAAACAAAGAAAGAAAAAGAAAGACAAAGTTTGTTTTAACCCCTCCTTTCTTTCTCCCTGTAGACACATTGTATTGCCATTAAGGCTGTGTGTGTGTGTGTGTGTGTGTGTGTGCGTGCGTGCGTGCGTGAGAGAGAGAGAGAGAGAGAGAGAGAGAGAGAGAGAGAGAGAGAGAGAGAGAGAGAGAGAGAGAGAGAGAGAGAGAGAGAGAGAGAGAGAACGAGAGAGAGAGAGAGCTGGCAGTAATGTAATCTACAGCTTTGCTCTGAATCATCAGCCATGAGAGAGCGTCTCAAATCCCTCGTTTTCTCCTTTATCTCTCCGTCTGCTGGGGTGTGCACCTGAGAAGGGGAGAGAGAGGGAGAGGGAGAGAGAGGGAGAGAGAGAGAGAGAGAGAGAGAGAGAGAGAGAGAGAGAGAGAATTGAATCATGAGAGAGAAAAGAGACAATTTTGAGTCATCTGTTTAAGTGGAGCATTAACTTGATTGGAAGAAAACCCTCTCCCCACCGCCCCCTCCCTCTCTCTCTCTCTCTCTCTCTCTCTCTCTCACTCTCTCGCTCTGTAGCTCTCCAGACCCTGTTGACCTTCAGTGAGCTGATGTGTGTATGTCTGACACCCCCACAGGAGACCTGGTTTTTAAAAAAAAAACTTTCCTAGACAGGTCAAGAGCTTTCCCCCCTCATCTGAGCACATGAAAGCAAAAAAGAGAGGGGAGAAGAGAAAGATAACAACACTCACAACAACAACAACAACAACATTGTAAATAATAACTACAGTTGACAATAGCATGTTGTTCTTGTCTGACACCAATACTGATATGACACCTTGAATATGAGTTGATATGATCTCAATCAAATGAAGCTCAATCCTGATTGGTCCAAGAACAGTTTAGGTTTGCCCTTTTCACCTATGGTGGGCAAAATGATGATATTTTATGATTATTGTGATCAGTTATGTCACAAAATGCTTTTCTGTGCGTATTTTGGCGCACTGATACGATACTGTATTGCTATCAGCGCCGATCCTGTCACTTCAACGCAGTATCGGTATCAGTGATGACGACACCGATAACAATAACTGACACCAAGAAGCAATTTCTGACGCCCAAGTAGGCTGAAGTTAACAACGTGGCTGTGTGCGATGACGAGCAGCAGTAAATATAATCACGACAGAATCTCTAACGGCAGGTTTTGTTGTGAAAAACACACTAACGGGAGCCGCTGTGTGGTCACTCAGTCTGAGTTAATGTTACCGAGAGAGCGGAAAGTGGGAAACTGCTAGAGTCTTGGCATAATGGTAGTCTTTAGGATTGAGTTAGCCTTTAGCACAGCAGCCTGGTAACTGGACGCGTGCACTAGCCCGGCCTGCGGTGCTCCTCCATTGGTCAGCTGTGTCGCTCAGCGGCGGGGTCTCGCGGCCTGTTGCTTCCACACTGAAAATCGCTGATACTGACAGCGCGACCGACGGTGATGTTTACTGAACTGACACTCAGACGTGCAGCACCAGCGAACAAGAATTACGCAATAAAGATATTTTACATTCCCTTATGTTGTTAAAATGGTTCTTATTGCTAATTAAAGATAGTTAATACTGAATATACACAGTACATAAATAAAAATAGATTTTTTTTAAGTATCTAATACATATAATTCACCAAGAAAATGCCATCTAGCCATGTGTTTGTGATGCAGAACACAGATTTTACCGAAATAAAATATTGTAAAATGGTAATTGTATAAATATCGGGACCTATAGGTGAGTTAGGTTTGATAGAGTTAGTATCGGATTTGGTACTTGGTATCAGCTGATACTGAAGGGTCAGATGTTGGTATCAATATCAGAAGGAAAAAAGTGGTATCGGTGCATCTCTAAGTTAAAGAACACTAACTTCGTTTCATGGCAAAGTGGGCATAATTAACTATGATTATTTAAAGAATTATTGTATAATTCATAGCCAGGCCTCCACTGGACAAGAGTCATTGTCCGTCAGCCATAAATCTGACTGTTAGTGGTCTTGTGGTCAGAAATTGACCGCTACACTTTTAAAAAAAAGATGGTTCTTCAAAGGTCTTTATTGAAGACAATAACAATGCTTTAGGATCTCGTTCCCACATGTTAATAAGATGTAGCCACACGTTATTTTTATCTATGGGGGTTGTCACCAGCAGGGCTCCGTACTAAAGGGCCCTTTTGGAACTTTTTTAACAGTGTATATTAACACAGTTCAGATTAGTCTGCCAGCCATAAATCCATCCATCAGTGGTCCAGCGGTCAGATATTGACCACTGATGACAGACTGGAGGACACAGAACTGAGAACAAAGTCAAACGCAGTGAGAAGACGTGTAGAAATGGCTTTTTTTCTTTTCTTGAGGTCTTGAATTTGAGTTTAAAAACTCTGCAGCAGCCCTGAAAGGAAGGTGGCAGAGTGAGACGAGAGCCGTCTGAAGAAGAAACCACGGAGAGAGAAAAGAACCCAAAGAGGCCGACTGGGTTGGAACCTATTAGAAACGGATAGGAAAGACATCACGACGAGGGAGGAATGGAGAAGAGGAGAGGAGGAATAGAAAGAGCTGAAAATTACAGGCGTTTGAGGAGCTGCTGGAAAAGAGGGAGAAGGGATTTGTTTGGGAGAAAGAGGAGGAGGGAGTAGCTGCATGGGACGAGGAAGGGGGAGGGAAGGAGACGGAGAGATGGAGAGCAATAGAGGGGGATGATACAGAGGGGACTGGAGGGGAGGAGTGCGGCGGGGGAGAAATGGAGGCTAAATCATTGTGTGTGCGTGTGAGTGAGGGGGGTGTAGTGAAGAAATAAACGTTTAGATTCTGCGGCTCAGACTCGCAAATCGCCTCAGATAGCAATGTCAGACGAACAGGGGGAGTCATTTGGATCTCTCACACACTCATACGCACACACACACACCACACACACACTCACACACACGCACACACACACACACACACACACACACACACAAACATAAAAGATACTAGATTCCCCCAGCTCAGAATAATAAACCCAACAATCTCTCTCTCTCTGTCTCTCACTGTCTCTGCCACTCTGTCTCATAGTCAGTCTCTCTCTCTCTGTCTCTCTCTCTCTCTCTCTCTCTCTGTCTCTGTCTCTGTCTCTCACTGTCTCTCACTGTCTCTGCCACTCTGTCTCATAGTCAGTCTCTCTCTCTCTCTGTCTCTCTCTCTGTCTCTGCCACTCTGTCTCATAGTCAGTCTCTCTCTCTCTCTCTCTCTCTGTCTTTCACTGTCTCTGCCACTCTGTCTCATAGTCAGTCTCTCTCTCTCTCTCTCTCTGTCTCTCACTGTCTCTGCCACTCTGTCTCATAGTCAGTCTCTCTCTCTCTGTCTCTCTCTCTCTCTCTCTCTCTGCCACTCTGTCTCATAGTCAGTCTCTCTCTCTCTCTGTCTCTCTCTGCCACTCTGTCTCATAGTCAGTCTCTCTCTCTCTCTCTCTCTCTCTGTCTTTCACTGTCTCTGCCACTCTGTCTCATAGTCAGTCTCTCTCTCTCTCTCTGTCTCTCTCTCTCTCTCTCTCTCTCTTTCACTGTCTCTGCCCCTCTGTCTCATAGTCAGTCTCTCTCTCTCTCTCTCTCTGTCTCTCTCACTCTGTCTCATAGTCAGTCTCTCTCTCTCTCTCTCTGTCTCTCTCACTCTCTCTCTCTCTCTCTCTCTCTCTGTCTTTCACTGTCTCTGCCACTCTGTCTCATAGTCAGTCTCTCTCTCTCTCTGTCTCTCTCTCTCTCTCTTTCACTGTCTCTGCCCCTCTGTCTCATAGTCAGTCTCTCTCTCTCTCTCTCTCTCACTCTGTCTCATAGTCAGTCTCTCTCTCTCTCTCTGTCTTTCACTGTCTCTGCCACTCTGTCTCATAGTCAGTCTCTCTCTCTCTCTGTCTCTCTCTCTCTCTCTTTCACTGTCTCTGCCCCTCTGTCTCATAGTCAGTCTCTCTCTCTCTCTCTCTCTCACTCTGTCTCATAGTCAGTCTCTCTCTCTCTCTCTCTCTGTCTCTCTCACTCTCTCTCTCTCTCTCTCTCTCTCTGTCTTTCACTGTCTCTGCCACTCTGTCTCATAGTCAGTCTCTCTCTCTCTCTGTCTCTCTCTCTCTCTCTTTCACTGTCTCTGCCCCTCTGTCTCATAGTCAGTCTCTCTCTCTCTCTCTCTCTCACTCTGTCTCATAGTCAGTCTCTCTCTCTCTCTCTGTCTTTCACTGTCTCTGCCACTCTGTCTCAGTCAGTCTCTCTCTCTCTCTCTCCCTCTCTCTCTCTGTCTCATAGTCAGTCTCTCTCTCTCTCTCTCTCTGCCACTCTGTCTCATAGTCAGTCTCTCTCTCTCTCTATGTCTTAAGATTAAGTGACCCTTATTAGTCCCACAATGGGGAAATTTCACCTCTGCATTTAACCCATCCATGAAGTGAAACACCACATACACACTAGTGAGCACACACACACTAGGGGGCAGTGAGCACACTTGCCCGGAGCGGTGGGCAGCCCAATCCGCAGCGCCCGGGGAGCAGTTGGGGGGGTTAGGTGTCTTGCTCAAGGACACCTCAGTCATGTGCTGTGCTGTGATCGAACCGGCGACCTTCCGGTCACGAGGCTGGTTCCCTAACCTCCAGCCCACGACTGTCTTAGTCTCACTCTCTGTCTCTTAGTTTCTCTCTGTCTATCTGCCTCATAGTGTCTCTCTCACTGTCTCTTTCTTGTTCTTTCTTCTTTTCCAATGCTGCTCACTCTTGGTGTCTCCCTCTCTTTTACCATGTCTCCATTTTTCTCGTCTTTCCCTATCTCTCTTTCTTACTTAGTCTC
>NC_051230.1:5331153-5343653 GCF_015220715.1 Pygocentrus nattereri | reverse complement strand
GCAGACATGCCGTTTGGAGTGTGTTTAGACTACTAATGATATCCGCAGTGTTTTTAGAAAAGCATATTGAGACGTAATTTATCATGATATGGTTAAATATGAATATAAATATCGTCATATTCCTCAGGCCTAGTCAGGATCATGTTGTTAGTTGTGAACGTTAATCCTGGTTTTTCCTACAAAATCAGAAGGTTTGCCCTGAAAATGTACAGAAATAAACACACACACACACACACACACACACACACACACGGGATGCTGAGTTAATGAGTACAGCAGAGCCGCTAGCCAGTTTGATTGAGCCGGGAACACATGCCACATCATTGCCAGGTCAGAGAGGGTATCCCAGCATCCTCTGGGGCTGAGAGTATGGGGGCACACGTGTCTGGCCAGGTTTTAAAACACACACACACACACACACACACACACACACACACACACACAGTCAGTGTTCTTTTAAGCCTCATTAAAACAGCTGACAGCACAAGGTCAGAGTGAGCGAGAGACAGACACCTCATTCAGACAGTGAAAGAGAGATTTAGTGATAGATAGAGAGAGAGCAGAGAGAAAGGTGGGAGAGAGAAAGTGAGGTGGGTGCATGCATTAGAAAGAATAAAAAGGAATAACAGGTGAAAGAGGGAGGTCAGGAGACAGAGAGGAGGGATAATTACACAACGCGGTCAGTGTTTCAGTGACCCTCATTTTACATCTCTTTCTCTACCTCTTTATCTCTCTCTCTCTCTCTCTCTCTCTCTCTCTCTCTCTCTCGCGCTCTGCCTGGTTAGATTTGGTGATAAAGAGGCGGTTTTATCAGCCATGAATTAGGGCTGCGACTAATAATTGTGTCTATTACAGTCAACTTATTGAATATTTTTCAGTTGATTAAATATTCTAGTTATCAGAAGAGGTCATTTCACACGGGTGCGTTTGTGTGAAAAGTTTTGGAATCATTGTTAAGTTGCAGTGAAACAGATCAGACTGTAAAACTACGCGCTGCAGATTCATACTGGATTAAAATCACTCCACAATTATTACCGTCAGACTGTAAAACTACACACACTGCAGATTCATACTGGATTAAAATCACTCCACAATTATTACCGTCAGACTGTAAAACTACACACTGCAGATTCATACTGGATTAAAATCACTCCACAATTATTACAGTCAGACTGTAAAACTACACACTGCAGATTCATACTGGATTAAAATCACTCCACAATTATTACAGTCAGACTGTAAAACTACACACTGCAGATTCATACTGGATTAAAATCACTCCACAATTATTACCGTCAGACTGTAAAACTACACGCTGCAGATTCATATTGGATTAAAATCACTCCACAATTATTACAGTCAGACTGTAAAACTACACACTGCAGATTCATACTGGATTAAAATCACTCCACAATTATTACAGTCAGACTGTAAAACTACACGCTGCAGATTCATACTGGATTAAAATCACTCCACAATTATTACAGTCAGACTGTAAAACTACACACTGCAGATTCATACTGGATTAAAATCACTCCACAATTATTACAGTCAGACTGTAAAACTACACACTGCAGATTCATACTGGATTAAAATCACTCCACAATTATTACTGTCAGACTGTAAAATTACACACACTGCAGATTCATACTGGATTAAAATCACTCCACAATTATTACAGTCAGACTGTAAAACTACACGCTGCAGATTCATACTGGATTAAAATCACTCCACAATTATTACAGTCAGACTGTAAAACTACACACTGCAGATTCATACTGGATTAAAATCTCTCCACAATTATTACAGTCAGACTGTAAAACTACACACTGCAGATTCATACTGGATTAAAATCACTCCACAATTATTACAGTCAGACTGTAACACTACACACTGCAGATTCATACTGGATTAAAATCACTCCACAATTATTACTGTCAGACTGTAAAATTACACACACTGCAGATTCATACTGGATTAAAATCACTCCACAATTATTACAGTCAGACTGTAAAACTACACGCTGCAGATTCATACTGGATTAAAATCACTCCACAATTATTACAGTCAGACTGTAA
The DNA here is from genome assembly GCF_015220715.1 of Pygocentrus nattereri. NCBI lineage: Eukaryota > Metazoa > Chordata > Actinopteri > Characiformes > Serrasalmidae > Pygocentrus > Pygocentrus nattereri. The sequence goes on along the minus strand of NC_051230.1, from coordinate 5,341,575 downwards.
AACTACACACTGCAGATTCATACTGGATTAAAATCTCTCCACAATTATTACAGTCAGACTGTAAAACTACACGCTGCAGATTCATACTGGATTAAAATCTCTCCACAATTATTACAGTCAGACTGTAAAACTATGCGCTGCAGATTCATACTGGATTAAAATCACTCCACAATTATTACAGTCAGACTGTAAAACTACACACACTGCAGATTCATACAGGATTAAAATCACTCCACAATTATTACAGTCAGACTGTAAAACTACACGCTGCAGATTCATACAGGATTAAAATCACTCCACAATTATTACAGTCAGACTGTAAAACTACACACTGCAGATTCATACTGGATTAAAATCACTCCCCAATTATTACAGTCAGACTGTAAAACTACACACTGCAGATTCATACTGGATTAAAATCACTCCCCAATTATTACAGTCAGACTGTAAAACTACACACTGCAGATTCATACTGGATTAAAATCACCGCACGTATATTATGGTCAGAAGTTGCACACTGATTCATTCTGGATATATGTGAAATAATAGTGTTTATGGTGGTTTTAGGGACTCGGGTCCTAGAGGTGATAAGGTCACTCTGAGGACAGGAACGTCAAGGTCTGGTAGTGCAGCTGATCAAACTCCATTTCATTACCCGGTTTTCATCAACACCCACTGGCTAATCAAACAAAGCACGACTTGCCGTCACATTGCTGAAACACACACACACACACACAGACACACACACATATACACACACACACACACACACACACACACACACACACACACACACAGTTAACAGGCATACACGAGCTGTCACACCCCCCAACTCTTTCACACACTCCTACTTCCAACACCATCAGTCACACTTAGAACACACACACACACACACACACACACAGTCTGATGAGAAACACACATACATGCTCTTTTACAGACACCCCCCCTCCCCATATACACACACACTTACACACACACCAGCTGCGTGGTCTCTCACTGACAGAGCAAACCAACACTAAACTTTAAATGTGACAGGCAGGTGTGAGAGGGTGGGGGGTTATGATTCCGTGGGTGGGGCTTATGGTGAGGTGGGTGTTCTTTATGACATGGGCGCTGTATGTGGTGGAGTTGGTGTGTTTTAATGTGAAGTGTGCAGGTTTCAGGATGGTTCTGGTTTAGTGTGAACTACATCAGGTTTAGGATGTGAGGAGTGGAGGTCATGGTGAGTTTGACGATAGGGATGAGATGGATGGATGGATTCTCTGTTGAGGTGGTGGTGTGCAGGGTGAGATAGGTGGGCTTTCTGCTCTGTTAGTGGGGTTAATGAAAGATTGTGGGTTTTCTGCTGGGGTGGGTGGAGTTTTTGGTGAGTTTGGTGGTATTTAGGATGTATTGGATGGGTTTGCTACTGAGGTGGGTGGGAGCTTATGGTGAGATTGGTGTATAGGATGTAATGGATCGGTTTTCTCCTGCAGTTGGTGGGGTTTATGGTGACTTTGGTGGTATTTAGGATGTAACGGATGGGTTTGCTGATGAAGTGGGTGGAGTTTATGGTGACTTTGGTGGTATTTAGGATGTAACGGATGGGTTTGCTGGTGGGATGGGTGGGATTTATGATGATATTGTTGTTGTTTAGGATGTGATGAATGAGGTTCCTGCTGCAGTCGGTGGGGTTTGTGGTGAGTTTGGTCTTTAAGATGTGATGAATGAGTTTTCTGCTATGGTTGGTGGGGTCTATGGTAGGTTTGGTGGTATTGAGGATAACATGCATAGGCTGGTGTTTTATGGTGAGATTAATGTTTACCAAAAGAAATGTTGTATAATGTGGTTGTCTTAGTTTATGGTGAGAATGGAAGTGTTTGAGATGGAGTTTTGAATGACGTGGTCAGGGTTTATGAGGAAGTGGTGGGCTTAAGGAGGAGATGGTGGGTTTAGTAATAAATCTACGAAATAAATACTTCATAGTGAGGCGGATGTGATGCATAGTGAGATCACCATGACTTGTGAATAGATTGCCTTGTTTCAGAATATAACAGGTGTTAACCTCTTCTCTTTGCAGCCTGAGGGTTTAGGGAATTAGGTCAGTGCAAGGGCCTGACCTTAAGGAGGGTCTGTGACCCCACTTCCCTCCAGCCTAAGTCATCAGGAGCTGGTTGGGTCCCTGTGACTGTTACTGCAGCGATTAAGTCGTTGAGAGTCCTCTCTCTGTGTATGAATGCACTTCTGTTTCTGTGTGAGCTTTGTTATGGCTTGTGAAATCTGTTCCAGCACAGATATAAATACTCATACTGAATGCAAATGAAGAGCTCAGAGGACTCTCTGTTACTGCCTTATTTATGCAGAGAACAATTTATTTGTTTATTTGCAGGAGAATGTTATTCAATGTTATGTACTTTGCAATGCAATAACATCTTGCTAGCTGTTGTGTATATTGCTGCGTCTTTTGGCTTCAGTTTCTGTTTGGCCCGTTTCTGAATTGGCTGGTGTCAGCTGGTGATTTTTTTCCTGGCGGTGGTCCATCCCTGCTCGGGGAAGAGTAAGTGTGTATTCTAAAACTGCGTTTGTGGGTTAGCGAAATAACTTTAGATTGAACAGTTACTTTCAGCTCTGCTCAGAGCTGCTCTCAAAAGCGAGGAAAACGCAGAATTGGGCTTTTAGAGGTACAATGCTCGTCACTAGGGCAATACCTTGAAGGTACCCTCAAGCATTTCACCTAAAAAACGGTATAAATTAGTACATCAGGGCCAGATAGCGCACCCTTGAAGGTACGTCTATGTCAATTGTACCTTCGGGACACTCTCTAACTTCATCCCGCTCCTCTGAGTGATAGTGTTAGGATGTTGACGGGCTTTTCTTCCACCTCCTGCTAGCCACTGGGCATTGTGTGACTTCAGAGGAGGAAGGGATGAAGGAGGGAAGGAAGGAAGGAGGGAGGGGAGTGCCTTGAGCGTGAGATGGGAACGATGTGTTTGTGTTTGGAAACGGAGTGTGTTCCTCCTCCATACGCTGGAGAGCTAATTACGACATCCGATCTTCGGCTCACTTTGTCCTTCTTTCACATCCACTACAACCCCCCCCCCTTTGTTGCACAGTGGGGTCGAAAGGTTGTAGGTCCGAGGGGTTGTGGGTTTAGTTTAGATAAGAGGAGGGTATGCTGACCCCAGCTGACAGGAACTGGACAGGGAGTGGACACACTACCATTGAAAAGGTTGGACTCATTTGATAATTGTTATTTTATCCAATAGGCTTACAGTGTAGACTGGAATATAAACCAGACACCAAATGGTATTTTTAAATGCCGTACTCTATTTTTCAAGTGTTTTTGCATCAACAGGAAAATGATGAGTTAGGATGACCGTAATTATATATTTCTGGTCATTTCTTTCAAGTTATCTGCCTTGAGAGAATCACCTCTTTTCAAATGCCAGGCATTCTGAATATTACTATTAGTTATATTCTTAATATGTTGTTCAGCTTTCTCCATTAATATGGAATCATCTGCTGGTCTCTTCATTGCTATGGGGACATGTGATGTCAGATAAACCACTGAAATTGTGTGTCTATTTGTGGTCATGCCCAAATAAGGAATTCCAGGTCTAAGCTGTTTTTCTTTATGGGAGAATGTGGTAAAAATAGTGCCACAGCTGATGTTTAATTCTGTGTACACTGTAGAAAACGAGAAGTTGAAACGATACAGTACCAGATTACGCAGCTTTTCTTGAGTTGACTCAGCTTGAGGACACCAGAGCTCACCCAACACAAACTTCTTAGTTGAGTCAAAGGTTCTCCCAGCTACCCAGTAGCTCACACAAAAAAAGGTACTAAACGGTCACTGGGGCAGCCCCCCTCTTGTCACAGGGTGGGACTCTTAATGGGTACATCTCAGTGCCTTTAGTCAGGGAACATAACTGAACCAAAAACCATATAATTGAAATTATATTTTCTAAGGTGTACTGACTCCACACATCCCGTCTCGTCTCCAGGCTTTTTGCTCTGTTGTTCTGTTTTAAACCGTTAAGCATTAAAAAGGTACAAATATATACTTTCACTGGGAAAAGCTTAAAACCACCGTTCAAACGTTTATTTACATTGCTTGTACCTTGGTGGATGAACAATGTACCTGCACAGAATCTTTATTTCTCACAGTGCACGTTCCCATTCGACAGTTTTCCTCTTGGGCTTCCGGAATTGGACAGCTATGGTACTGCTGGGATTCAAACTCACAACCTCCTGATGTTGGGATGAATTGTTAGACAGCTGCACCACATGAGACAACAGCATGCTTTAAAGTAAGATATTTTGGCCAGTTTTGTGATGTAGCAGTATTTGTTTTTCACGTCCTTAACAAAGCTGGAAAGCTGGAGAACCAGGTCCCGTTCATTGGAAAAATGGATGCAGTTTCTGTCATGCAGTAGACTTGGTAGTATTCTGGCTACTACGCAGGCATTGGCTAGTTGTATATTATCACCTACACTAGATTTGGCTAGTAGACTCCCACTTTCTGAGCTAAGATTAGTAGTAGTATCCCAACTTCTGTACTAGGAATAGATACAAATAGCTTTCCTGAGCTAATATTGCTAGCAGTATTCCAACTCCTTAGCTAGGAATGACCAGTCCCAGCTGTTGAGGCATAAGACGTCTGGTATTCTACCACGTCCTATGCTAGGATTGGCTAATAATTCTCTGCCTGGTACTTTAGAGGAGCTCGTTACATTCCTTGGAAAAATGGATGCGGTATAAAGCATATCGGCTTTGGAATACATCTGTTTACCACAGGATTGCAGTGATTTTTGAAAAACCATAGATTTTTCCCATAGAGATAAATATGACTTTCAAGGTCCAGACTACCAGCATCAGACTGGAATCCCTATATACATTTATCTTAATAAACTGGTGATGACTGGCTGGTATTATTGCCAAAGAAAATTCATTCCAAACTTGATTCCAGACTTTTGAATGGTACCATAAACAGGGTAGCAGAAACATAATATGGGATACATGAAACACGAAACTGGTCATCTCTCGATGGTTGACCCCTTTTCCCGACATCCACGCTGGCCAGTGGATTAAACATGACCAGTTGTTTTCCTCAGGGAAAAGCTGAATCAAAACACTCTGTCCCTGGCACACAACACACACACACACAACACACACACACACATACACACTAAGCATTTGTCCTCTGTCTTTCAACATTGGCCAAAATAGCCAACCCTGCTTTTGTCAGGATGCAATTTGATATAATAGGCCTGTGTCATCTCTAATTTGTAGGCGGTAATTAGCGCACTAGTGAAAACCCTTTTCCCTAAAGCAACTGCCAGAAAGGTCATTCAGCCCTGACTGCCGGACGAGCGCAATTTGTTCCTCCAGCTTCTTTCTGCAGTGAGAAAGCTCAACTCCCTCTTTCCGCCCAGCTTTGGGGACGCTGAGTGGGGTGGTTTTGTCGGAGCTGTGGGACGAGCCCTTTTGAACCTCCTGTTCAGTTTGCACAGCATCGCTCTACCTCCAGCCCGCTCCTTCCAGCAAACACAAAGAAAGCTCACATTTAAAAGCTGAAGGCTGCAGCTCCAGCCCCCTACGGTACGCAGAGCAAAGGCTACGGGATGGATTTGTTAAATTCCCACTTGTATTCTGACAAACGGCACCTCACGCAGTAGGATTGGCTGGTAGAATCCCTCCCACATCCTTCACTAAGTAGAGCTAGTGCGGTTGATACCACCTCCAGCATTGAATTTTGTTAGCAGTTTCTGTCATGCGATGGAATTGGTAGTATTCTGGCTCCTGCACAGGGATATTATCACCTGCACTAGCTTTGGCTGGTATTACCCCGCTTCCTAATCTAAGTTTAGTATCTTCTAGGAATAGAAGGAATAGTTAATATTGCTAGCAGTATTCCAACTCCGTAGCTAGGAATGGCTTGTCCTACCTGTTACTAGGGATGGCAAGCTAGGTAAGACTTCTGACACTGCACCAACGATTGGCTAATAACATCCTTGGTGAGCTAGGATTGGCTAGTAATATGCCATCTCTTGCACTAGTATTAGCTAGTAATGTCCTTGAATTTCAGCCAAGTTTGGCTAGTAGTGTTCCATCTCCTGAATTAGTATTTGCTGCTAGTGTCCTACCTTATTTGCTAGGATTTAGCTTGTAATATCCAGCTTCCTAAGTTTGGTGTAACGCCGGGGAGCGATGATGAGGCGGATGCACACGCTGAGAGAAGCAAGATTTATTAAAGGCAAATCCATACTCAGAGTCAAAACAGTCCAGGGTCAAGGAGCCAACACGGATAGATGGAGGGACAGACATAACGAAAATGAACACAGGATAAACAAACTGCAGCGGCCAGAAGAACAAACACCAAACTATCCAAAACAAAGACCAAACAGCACAATACAAACAAAGACCAGCGAAAGATGAGGGAAAAACACATGGTTTAAATACAGGGACAGTGTAACGAGACGCAGGTGGTTAACAAGAGGGTAACAGGTGAAAACAAACAAAGGCAGGGTCTGGAAACAAGGGGCCAGGACCAGGAAGGAAGCAAAACAAAAGCACAGACCAGACCGAAACCAAAACAAAAGCACATGGACCAGACCAAAACCAAAATAAAAGCACATGGACCAGACCGAAAACGAAACAAAAGCACATGGGTCAGACCAAAACCAAAACAAAAGCACATGGACCAGACCAAAACCAAAATAAAAGGACATGGACCAGACCGAAAACGAAACAAAAGCACATGGACCAGACCAAAACCAAAATAAAAGGACATGGACCAGACCGAAAACGAGACAAAAGCACATGGACCAGACCGAAACCAAAATAAAAGGACATGGACCAGACCGAAAACGAAACAAAAGCACATGGACCAGACCAAAACCAAAATAAAAGGACATGGACCAGACCAAAACCAAAATAAAAGGACATGGACCAGACCGAAAACGAAACAAAAGCACATGGGTCAGACCAAAACCAAAATAAAAGGACATGGACCAGACCGAAAACGAAACAAAAGCACATGGACCAGACCAAAACCAAAATAAAAGGACATGGACCAGACCAAAACCAAAATAAAAGGACATGGACCAGACCGAAAACGAAACAAAAGCACATGGGTCAGACCAAAACCAAAACAGAAGCACATGGGCCAGACCAAAAGCAAAACAAAAGTACATGGACAGGACTGGGTGGAGCCCATCATGACACTTGGCTACTAAAGCCAATTTACCACTGCACAGTACCGGCTCAACTTGACTCGACTCAACTCTATCCACCTTTTTTGGCTTTCTTTTAGGCAGACCTGGTACCTGGTACTCTTTTTGGTATCTTGGAGGTTCCGAATGAGCTGGGCTGATTCTAAAAGCTGATGTGGAAAAACAACACATATGCTAACGCTAGCTACCAGGTTAGCATACCCTTTCAGCAACAGGAGTCTCTGAACTTTCCCAAACTGGCCTGTTTTGTCTTCAGCAGTCTTTCGTTGTTTAGTCAGCCTCTTTTCAACAAAATTTGTCTCCTTCACCTCACGGCAGTTTTGTGTGGCGCTGCGACGACGACCAGCTGCTTTGAAAGGGATCTAGATCTGCGGTGGGAAGCGAAGTAGCTGGTAGCAAAAGCAAGTCGAATAGAGTCAAATCGAGCCATACCATGCGGTGGAAAAGCACCATAATGTCCTGCGAATGTAACCTGTAATGGAATCACTCCAGGTATCTTCCTTAGGGGACAAAATGTAGAACCCTGACTGCTCTAGTACGCCAGAACAAGGTGGCTAAGCTAGAAATTAACACGGTAGGGATCTGGGGGTCAGTTGGAGACAATGCCTCATCACGAGAACGAACTTGTAGCCAATCTTTGCTTAAGCCTTGGGTTCACTACATGACTTTTAAAGTCTTAACAGGTTATTAAAAGACTATCTCACATTATCCAGCTGGTTTTTGCTGTTTTTTTGGGGGGGCGATTAATCGGAATCAGAATCAGAATACTTTATTAATCCCAGAGGGAAATTGCGGTTATTATAGTTGCAACCATTTATGTAGAAGAATAAACACTTTAATAATTTATTGCAAATTTCTCTTTTTGTTTTATGTGCACAAGCTTCAAGTTCTTATGAATACAGTAAATGTCACGCCTACTGGCCGTTCCTTCATTCAGAGATCAGCTTCCCCGGAATATTGAGAAGCTGACTCTTCCCACACTCACACACCTGCCTACAATCTACTCATCAGCCAGCCTTTATAACCCGGACTCTCACTGCCTCGTTGCGAGGTATTGCCTCTCTCTGTGTCTTTATTAAGCTGTTATCACTGTGTTTTGTTTTTTTCTTGTTGTTTTGACTCTTTGCCTGTCTGTACTACGATTTTTGCTCTGTGGACTTTTGTTTATTAAAGATTCTCTGCATTTGCATCTCACTACCCTGTCCGAGTGTTACAGCAAAGTGGCGGTGACTGTGATAAAAAATATGAAACATCTTGTATAAAGCAGTTCAGATTATTGCACCTCTGAGTTATTGCACACAATTATTATTGAGTCTTGCACAGATGAACCACACATTGTGACACACATTGAGGCAGGAGTTAGAGTTTGATGGCCACAGGTAAGAATGACTTCCTGTGGCGCTCTGTGGTCATTTTGGTAGAACGAGTCTTGCACTGAATGAGCTCCTGGGTCTCATCACTAAAATATTGCTGCTGTTTTCTCTGCCATGTGCACTGACACAGCAGAGGTAAACGGGTTTAGGGGAGGCTCATGGATTTAAAAATGTGATCAGTTTGGTCATTTTTAGAGGTTTGAATGTACATAAACTCGATTGTGCTCATGCCTAGAGCTTCGCTCCACACATGAGAGACTTTGATTTTTTTTTTGTTTACTTTTTCTTTCGCAGAGTCCGTTCAGATTGAGACATTGACCGGTTTACACTAGATTAGTCAGAGTCGGGTCGAAACAATCAAGCATGTTTGATCAACTCTGACAGGTCTGAAATGCGTTCAGGAGGCCAGAAAGCGGAGTCTGCGCCCCTCACACACGACTCGACTCCCTCTCCAACTGTCCGCTCCGACTGACCCAAAAATCTGCAGACTAGCGCTGACCAGCACAGACTCGGCCAGGCTGAGAATTGGGGCTAAAATCAGGGTAAAAGTCTTGTAATGTAACCCCAGCTGTGAAAGGACATGATACCAATAGTCCGTCCTAGTGCAGATGGGTGAGGCTTTTGCTTGTTTGCTTTAAATATTGCTGGGAACAAAAACACCTTTCTAGAACTTTCTCTCCTTCCATCCGAGGAGATGTGCTCTCCATTGCTCCCCTATCGATCCAATAAAAGAGGGCAAGTGCTCAGGTATTAATACCTGCAACCCCTCCATTACTGACAAGTGATTTGCAGCAAACCAGCCGTGATCGCCGAAGCTTTCTTTCCTTCTCTCGTCTTCTTTTGGCAATAAAAAAATAAAATAAAGCAAAACAGAAATCAATAGCGGTGAGATTGTTGCTGCTCGGTCCTGCATTTCAATTTCGGTAAATGGCAGAAGGAGCGCAAACGTACCGCTGCTTATCAAGCCTTACCCTTCTTTTTCTTCCTTTTCTTTTTTCTTATCTCTACCTCGGTTAAAAAATACAGTGTGACATTTAATGCACGTTTAACACTCAATGAGTTTACTGGAGAATCCTGCAAATGTTATCACCTCTTTAATTTGCTTTTATAAACAGACACAAACAGGTGGGGTGCGATGATTAGACCCAACCTGCTAAAATCATTATGAAGTCATTATGCATTACTATCAACCCCCCCTCTTCATACCTTGCTGGTGGCCTGGCTAATAACACATTTTGCAATATGCAGCTAGTGATTATGATTCCAAACACAGCTCTTGTGTTTCCAGAGATGGGCCTCCCAGCGTGTTTGACACATCCCCTCAGAAACGATGGTGAGGCAGGCTGTGTTGACGTTGCCTTGTGCTGACAAGCGTTCACGGTTTAGTTGGTGCTCTGCCAAAACATTTCAGTAGCTTTGTTGGGCTCCGGACTCTGTCATTAAATCGCCTTGACAGACCCCTCCCCCTTACCAAACAATGTTCCAGTCCAATGGGACGAGGACAGTGAAAAGCTGCAAGACGTCCAATCTCTTCTCCTAATCATTTTTGTTGCGTTTGTTTGTGTCCATACAGGCTGACAGAGGCAGTTCCCTGACATCTGGAGTCTCCACCAATCCTTTGTCCAATCAGGACCAGTGCTGGCCAACTAGAACTACCAGCTGGCTGCTCAGAAGCACCCAGGATTACAAGGGGGCCAACTAGAGCCATCGCTGTCCATCCAGATCGACTGGTTGACCAGTCAGAAGTGTTACTGTCCAGTCTATAAATCATAACCATCTTTATTCATCCAGACCTACCATTCCTCCAATCAGAGCCATAGATTGAACTGGTA
>NC_051230.1:5313653-5326153 GCF_015220715.1 Pygocentrus nattereri | reverse complement strand
ATTACTCTCTCTCTATTACTCTCTCTCTATTACTCTCTCTCCTATTACTCTCTCTCTATTACTCTCTCTCTATTACTCTCTCTCCTATTACTCTCTCTCTATTACTCTCTCTCTATTACTCTCTCTCCTATTACTCTCTCTCTATTACTCTCTCTCTATTACTCTCTCTCCTATTACTCTCTCTCCTATTACTCTCTCTCTATTACTCTCTCTCTATTACTCTCTCTCTATTACTCTCTCTCTATTACTCTCTCTCTATTACTCTCTCTCTATTACTCTCTCTCTATTACTCTCTCTCTATTACTCTCTCTCCTATTACTCTCTCTCTATTACTCTCTCTCCTATTACTCTCTCTCTATTACTCTCTCTCTATTACTCTCTCTATTACTCTCTCTATTACTCTCTCTCTATTACTCTCTCTCTATTACTCTCTCTCCTATTACTCTCTCTCTATTACTCTCTCTATTACTCTCTCTTATTACTCTCTCTCTATTACTCTCTCTCCTATTACTCTCTCTCTATTACTCTCTCTCCTATTACTCTCTCTCTATTACTCTCTCTCCTATTACTCTCTCTATTACTCTCTCTCCTATTACTCTCTCTCTATTACTCTCTCTCCTATTACTCTCTCTCTATTACTCTCTCTCTATTACTCTCTCTATTACTCTCTCTATTACTCTCTCTCTATTACTCTCTCTCTATTACTCTCTCTCCTATTACTCTCTCCTATTACTCTCTCTCTATTACTCTATCTCTATTACTCTCTCTATTACTCTCTCTCCTATTACTCTCTCTCTATTACTCTCTCTCTATTACTCTCTCTCCTATTACTCTCTCTCTATTACTCTCTCTCCTATTACTCTCTCTCTATTACTCTCTCTCTATTACTCTCTCTCCTATTACTCTCTCTCCTATTACTCTCTCTCTATTACTCTCTCTCCTATTACTCTCTCTCCTATTACTCTCTCTCTATTACTCTCTCTCCTATTACTCTATCTCTATTACTCTCTCTATTACTCTCTCTCTATTACTCTCTCTCCTATTACTCTCTCCTATTACTCTCTCTCTATTACTCTCTCTCCTATTACTCTCTCTCCTATTACTCTCTCTCTATTACTCTCTCTCCTATTACTCTCTCTCTATTACTCTCTCTCTCCTATTACTCTCTCTCTATTACTCTCTCTCCTATTACTCTCTCTCTATTACTCTCTCTCTCCTATTACTCTCTCTCTATTACTCTCCTATTACTCTCTCTCCTATTACTCTCTCTCTATTACTCTCTCTCCTATTACTCTCTCTCCTATTTCTCTCTCTCCTATTACTCTCTCTCTGTTACTCTCTCTCCTATTACTCTCTCTCTATTACTCTCTCTCTATTACTCTCTCTCCTATTACTCTCTCTCTATTACTCTCTCTCTATTACTCTCTCTCCTATTACTCTCTCTCTATTACTCTCTCTCTATTACTCTCTCTCCTATTACTCTCTCTCCTATTTCTCTCTCTCCTATTACTCTCTCTCTATTACTCTCTCTCCTATTACTCTCTCTCTATTACTCTCTCTCCTATTACTCTCTCTCCTATTACTCTCTCTCCTATTACTCTCTCTCCTATTACTCTCTCTCTATTACTCTCTCTCCTATTACTCTCTCTCTATTACTCTCTCTCCTATTACTCTCTCTATTACTCTCTCTCCTATTACTCTCTCTATTACTCTCTCTCCTATTACTCTCTCTCTATTACTCTCTCTCCTATTACTCTCTCTCCTATTACTCTCTCTCTATTACTCTCTCTCCTATTACTCTCTCTCCCATTACTCTATTTCTATTACTCTCTCTCCTATTACTCTCTCTCTATTACTCTCTCTCTATTACTCTCTCTCCTATTACTCTCTCTCTATTACTCTCTCTCCTATTACTCTCTCTCCTATTGCTCTATCTCTATTACTCTCTCTCCTATTACTCTCTCTCCTATTTCTCTCTATTACTCTCTCCTATTACTCTCTCTCTATTACTCTCTATTACTCTCTCTCCTATTACTCTCTCTCTATTACTCTCTCTCTATTACTCTCTCTCCTATTACTCTCTCTCTATTACTTTCTCTCCTATTACTCTCTCTATTACTCTCTCTCTATTACTCTCTCTCTCTATTACTCTCTCTCCTATTACTCTCTCTCTATTACTCTCTCTCCTATTACTCTCTCTCCTATTACTCTCTCTCCTATTACGCTCTCTCTATTACTCTCTCTCCTATTACTCTCTCTCCTATTACTCTCTCCTATTACTCTCTCTATTACTCTCTCTCCTATTACTCTCTCTCTATTACTCTCTCTCCTATTACTCTCTCTCTATTACTCTCTCTCCTATTACTCTCTCTATTACTCTCTCTCTATTACTCTCTCTCCTATTACTCTCTCTCCTATTACTCTCTCTCTATTACTCTCTCTATTACTCTCTCTCCTATTACTCTTTTTTTATAACTCTCTGTTACTCTCTCTCTATTACTCTCATATTACTCTATCTTTCTTTATTACTCTCTCTGTGTTACTCTCTTTATTACTGTCTTTCTATTACTGTCTCTTTCTATTCTCTCTCTGTCTGTTATTGTCTATTTATTACTATATTTCTATTAATCTCTCTATTACTCTATCTCTCTTTATTACTCTCTCCTATTACTCTCTGTCTCTATTGCCCTCTCTTTATTACAGTCTTTCTGTTACTCTCTCTCTATTACTCTTTCTCTCTATTACTCTCTCTTCTTGCTCTATTATTCTCTCTCCTATTATTCCCTCTCTCTATTACCCTCTTTTCCTTTTTTCCCTCTCTTTTTTCTCTCTATTTCTGTTTTTCCTCCCTTTTGTCTTTTTCCCTTCTTTTTCCTCTCTATTTCTTCTCTCAGTCCATGTTTCTCTGTCGCTTTCCTTCCCTCTTTCTTTCTCTTTCTTTCTCCTCTCTTCATTTTCCTGTCTTCTTTTCCTTCCTCTCTTTTTCTCTGTCTTTCTCTAGCTTGTTTTCCTCATTCTCTGCCTCTCGTTAATTTTCTTTCTTTTTTCTTATTTTTCCTCTCTGTTTCTTCTCTCTCTCTTTTCTCTCACTTTTACTTTCCTCCTTCTTCCCCACTTTTATTTGCTCTGTATTTCCCTCTATTTTCTGTTTTATTCTCTTTTCCTGTCTTTTAATTTTCTTGCTTTTTTTTCCCTCTCTTTCATCTCTCTCTGTCTGTTTCTTTTCTTTTTTTGCTTTCCTCTTTCTTTCTTGCTCACAGTCACCCCCTCTCTTTCTCTCTTCTTTTCTCCCTCTCTTATTTCCCTCTTTCTTTACTTTCTTCTCTTTTTTTGTATCTCTCTTCTTCTCTCTCTCATTTCCTCGTTTTCCCCACTCTGTAAGCCCCCCACCCACTCATGACTCCGTCTCTATTTCTAACAGCAGTGGAGACTGAGAGAGGGTGAAGGCCGAGTTCATACCACCATAAATGGAAAAGAAATGGAGAGAGAGAGAGAGAGAGAGGCAGAAAGAGGAGGAAGAAAGAGTCCAAAAAAGAGAAGGAAAATACACAGAGCGAGTGCAGTGTGTGTTTAACTACTGTTCCAGGTCGCGCGTGTCTTTGTGCGAGAACCAAACCACATAAACAGAAACCCTGTGTATTCTGTTCACACACACTGACTTGTTTATGTGAATTGTTGGGACGTTACATATACTTCTCCTTACGACTTATCCAGAGCTAAACCAGAGCCACTACTACTGACCCTTAACCCTAAACCTTACCTAAACCCTAAGCTTAAAATGTAATCATTGCCCCAGCACACACACATACACACACACATACACACACACATACACACCTACACACACACACACACACACACACACACACAAAAACATCAGTGTATAAACAGGTTTTGGTCCCCACTATGTGGCATAAACCAGGCTCACTCTCTCTCACACACACACACACTTACACACAGTGCAGAAAGGAGGTGTGTGTGTGTGTGTGTGTGTGTGTGTGTGTGTGTGTGTGTGTGTGTGCACGTGCATGTAGAATGCTTAGACTGGCAGTCTGAGGGATTTACATCTTTGACTATGTGTGTGTGAGAGAGAGAGAGAGAGAGAGAGAGATTGAAGTGGAGATAATACCCCCCCTCCCGCACAGGCCCCGCCCACTAAATCACTCAATGAACTGTGGCTTTAACTTTGAGAAAGAGAGAACAAGAGACGAGAGAAAGAGAGAGAGAGAGAGAGAGAGAGAGAGAGAGAGAGAATGAGACAGAGAAGAAAGAGAAGGACAGAAAAGAAAGAATGAGAGAGACAAACAGTGAAGGAAGAGAGGGTGAGTGTAAGAGAGAGGGGGAGAGAGAAAGAGGAGAGAAAAGGAAGAGAATGAGAGAGACAAGCAGTGAAGGAAAGATGAGGGAGGGAGAGTAAGAGAGTGGAGAGAGAAGGAAAGTTAGAGGACTGAGAGAGAGAAGGAGAAAGAGAGAGTGAAGAAAGAGAAAGTGTTTGCGTGGGGGGGTGTGAGAGAGAGAGAAGACGAGGGGAAACAGAGAGAAGGAGACAGAAGGAAAACAGACAGAGAGAAAGTGTATGACTGGGGGAGTAGGGGTGAGTGCAAGGACGAAAGAGAGAAAGGGGAGGAGAGATGGAAAAGGAATAAAGGAGAAAGAAAAGAGAGAGAGAGAGAGAGGGTGAGAGAGGGAGAGAGAAAGCAGGTCTAATGGAAAAGTAAAGACAAATTTAAAAGGATAGCAGACGTAAGCTTTGGCATGAACTGAGAGGGATGGTATGAATTTTCAATCATAATATGCTGAGGATGGCAGAGAAAGAGGGGGGGTGGGGGGGGGGGGGCTGCCTATTCCTTCTCTCTACCCCCCAATTACTGTAATGAGACCCTGAGTACAGCAGGAGGAGCCGTCAGAACCATAACCCCCCCTCTTTATCTGTCTCACTCACCACAAACACAGGGTATTTATATACTGTTAGAATGTGAGGTCATCATATGACC
This sequence comes from Pygocentrus nattereri, assembly GCF_015220715.1. Lineage (NCBI taxonomy): Eukaryota > Metazoa > Chordata > Actinopteri > Characiformes > Serrasalmidae > Pygocentrus > Pygocentrus nattereri. The sequence goes on along the minus strand of NC_051230.1, from coordinate 5,321,159 downwards.
CCACGTGTGTGTGTGTGTGTGTGTGTATATATATATATATTTATATGCATGTATGTATGTATGTATGTATGTATGTATGTATGTACATTCGCTGTGGTGTCGTTTCCACAAGCTTCTGCAGTGTCACAACGTTTATTTCTGTCCAGAGTTACGTTCATTTTTCCCCAAGATCTTGTACTGATGATGGGAGATTTGGACCACTGCGCAAAGTCTTCTCCAGCACATCCCAAGAATTCTCAGGTCTGGAGGCCAGTCCATGGGTGAAAATGATGCCTCCTGCTCCCTGAACCACTCTTTCACAATTTGAGCCTGATGAATCCCGGCATTGCCATCTTGGAATATGCCCATGCCCAGAAAAAATCCATTGATGGAATAACCTGGTCATTCAGTATATTCAGGCAGTCGGCTGACCTCATTCTTTGGGCACATAACGTTGCTGAACCCAGACCTGACCAACTGCAGCAACCCGAGATCATCGCACTGCCCCCACAGGCTTGTACGGTAGGCACGAGGCATGATGGGTGCCTCACTTCAGCCGCCTCTCTTCTTACCCTGATGCGCCCATCACTCTGGAACGGGGTAAATCTGGACTCATCAGACCGCCTGACCTTCTTCCGTTGCTCCAGAGTCCAATCTTTACGCTCCCTAGCAAATTGAAGCCGGTTAGTCTCACTGATAAGTGGTCCTCTTAAGGCTACACAGCTGTTTAGTCCCAATCCCTTGAGTTCCCTTCGCATTGTGCGCCTGGAAAAGCTCTCACTTTCACTGTTAAACACATCTCTGAGTTCTGCTGGTGTTTTTCTACGATTTGATTTCACCAAACGTGTTAGTGATCGCCGATCACGATCGTTCAAGATTTTTTTTTTTCCGATCACATTCTTTCCTCGAAGACGATGCTTCCCCACTGTGCTTCCACGTTTTAACAGTGCGTCGGGCAGTTCTCAACCCGATTTTAGTCGTTTCAGCAGTCTCCTTAGATGTTACCTCTGCTTCATGCAGCCCAATAATCGGACCCTTCTGAAACAGATTATCTTTTCCACGACCACAGGACGTGTCTTTCCACATGGTTGTTTAACAAATGAGAAGCTACTGACTGCATCAGTCAGGGTTAAACAACTTGTTGCCAGTTGAAACATAATCACCCATGCAGTAATTAGCCAATGGGAGGCTCTTACCTAGCTTAGTTAAATCCAGGTGGTGGCCTTTTTTTGGCCAGGCTGTGTGTGTGTGTGTGTGTGTGTGTGTGTGTGTGTGTGTATATTTTTTTCAGTTTTTGCCGTAATTTGAAAATACCTGCTGTTCCTTACATCGAGTGTGAATTCCATAATGAGCAGATCAAAAGAAATGGCCAAAAAATGACTCCGAAAAATTCTGGTTCCATTAACTTACATTAAACGTAAAGTGCGTTTTTTCCTTCTCCTGTAAAGTTTCGGAGATACAAGGTTTTGTCCCGACAACAGTGATATAAGTACCTGTGGGTCGTTCTACAGAAATATCCACGTTTCTGTCTACTCCTAGGAGTCACTGGTGTTCCACATAATAAAGGAAACACCAGACGTTTTTAATCAAAAACTCATTTTACAAAAAACGGCCGCTACAGAGCATCAAACCACAGGTTGTCAGTCATGGAAAATCCACTAATCCGTGTGTGTTCTGTTTTTTTCACAATTACCTCAGAATAAAGTCGGTCGCACCGGTGACGTCGACTAAAAGCTTCATATGAAGTCATGAGCTGAGTGAGAGAATCTCTGAGAGCTGAGAGACGCAGTGGACCCACCGTGAGCTTTTCTTCATAGGTCCTCAGAAAACAGGTCAAAGGAGGTCGAGTGACGTCATCGGCGTGACTTTTATTTCATAATAAGAGCTTTTTTGTGACACGGTAACACCAGTGACTCGACTCCCAGGGAACTTTTAGGATATCCTGTATAATATTTATTATTATACATTACATTTGTTTGGTTTGTCATTTAAATCATATATTCCATAGTCATGTAGAGATTATTGTAGATAAAATCGCTGAAAAACATGTTTTTATCTTTAAAATATGGCCTCAGCCTTCACACATGACTGTGGGGACGAGCTCTTCTGTGGTGCCTGGAATTCTACATGATTGATTTAAAAACCAATATTGCTGACTTGAGGCTCAAGAAGGTGCAATTTGGTAAAATAACGTAGTTTTATTTTAAAATATAAATAAATTGCAGCCCTCACATGTTTTTAAAGTGTAATATATCTGTAAACGCTGGGGTCACAGGAGTGGACGTTTCTGTAGAATGACCCCTATATGTAAAAATAGTTGGATTAGTACTCAGCTGAGGCCTAATCCTAATGCGAATGATCAGTCGGAGTCAGTTTTATGAAAGTGGAGCTGGACGTTTAGTATAAAGTACGTTAGTCCTGTTTTTCTCTGTTTCTTCGTGAAGTCGGGACGTTTCTGTCAGTAAACTGCAGTAAACCGAACTCTCCTCGGCCTGTGTGAGTGGACGTGGCTCTGTCTGAGCCGAGTGCTGCTCCCGGCTCTGACGATGTGGAGTGTGTTTGTGTGTGAATCAACAGGGTTTCTGACTCGGCCTTTACATTTATTTATAAATCTGATCCCCCGAATCGCTCGGCCGCGCCGCTCGGTGAGAGCAGAGAGGGTCTTCTGTTTAAAAACCCTTGGCACTTTAATGAAAAGGTCACGGCCCAGACATGCCGGGAGACCCCCTCTGACTCTCAGACACGGCCCACTCTCAACAGCACATCCACCTCTCTCTCTCTCTCTCTCTCTCTCTCTTTCTCTCTCTCTCTCTCTCTCTCTCTCTGTCTCTCTCTCTCTTTCTCTCTCTCTCTCTCTCTCTCTCTCTCTCTCTCTCTCTCTCTCTCTCTCTCTCTCTCTGTGTTTCTACCTTCTCTACCACTCTTTTTTTCAGTCAGTTTTCCTTTTATTTTCCTTTTTTGATTTCTATCCTGTGTGTGTTTGTCTCTGTCTTTCATTCTTTCACCTCTCTCTCTGTTTGTTCTTTTTCTTTCCTTTCACACCCTATCTTTTTCTTTTCTTTGTGACACTGCCTTTCTTTTTTTTTCTCCCTTTTATACCACGGTTCTGTTTTTGTCACTTGCTTTGTCCACGTTGGTGCGGTTTTCTACTCTGAAAGTTTTACTGTGATGGGAGTTGTCTGCCCTCTCTCTCTCTCTCTCTCTCTCTCTCTCTCTCTCTCTCTCTCTCTCCCCTCTCTCTCTCTCCCTCCCTCTCTCTCCCTCTCTCTCTGTCTCTCTCTCTCCCCCTCTCTCTCTCTCTCCTTCTCTCCTCTTCTCTCTCTCTCTCCCTCTCTCTCCCTCTCTCTCTCTGCGTCTCTCTCTCTCTCTCCTTCTCCCCCCCTCTCTTTCTCCTCTCCCTCTCTCTCCCTCCCTCTCTCTCCCTCTCTCTCTCTCTCTCTCTCTCTCTCTCTCTCACTCTCTCTCTCTCTCTCTCTCTCTCTTTCTCTTTCTCTCTCTCCCTCCCTCCCTCTCTCTTCCTCTCTCTCTCTCTCTTCCCGTCTCTCTATCTTCCACCTCTCTCTCTCTCTTCCTCTTTCTCTACCTCTCTCTCTCGCCTCTTTCATTGTTGCCCTAATATCCCACCACTCCCTTTGCTAATCTACAGCAATTACACCCCCCTCCCCTCCCCCCGCTCTCTCACTGTGTGTATTCTACTCTGAAACTCGGCTCATGTTCTGCGTGTTTGTGCTCTGTTGTCGGCTGGTGTTCGACTCCATTTGTCTTTGCTGTGGTTGCGTTTTAAAGCAGCGTATAAAGCAGGAGGGTTTGTGCTCATCCCGGTCGCTCACTCTTAATAGAGCCCTTGTTTGCTATCCTGCACGTAGTGGCGGCGTGGAGTGGCGTAAGTCTGATTAGTGAACATTGACTTTAGCGCACTGACCTTTAATCACACAGCCAATAACGGTGGACTGTTTTTTGGCATCCTGTAGAACCCACAGGTCAAACACAAGGCCTGCAGGTCAGATCAGGCCCGTGGCACAGTCTCATCCAGCCCGCAGAAGTGTGTTCATTTTCTGTTCATATTAGCCTGTTTCACAATGCGATGCACCGCAGTCCCCAGCATGCACTGCCACGTAATGTGGATTTACTACATCATAACCACATCGTTTTTATTTAGGTGGAATGTCCCCAGCAGGGCTCTGTGTTCTCTTGAAGACTGTAGATTAATTAGGTGAGCCTTGTTAGTCTCACAATGGGGAAATTTCACCTCCGCAGTCTAACCCATCCGTGCAGTGAAATACCGCAAACACGCTAATGAAGACACGCTGGGGGAGCAGCCCTATCCACAGCACCCGGGGAGCAGTTGGGGGTTAGGTGCCTTGCTCAGGGCCACCTCAGGGGATTGAACAGGCAGCCTTCTGGTCACAAGGCTGGTTCCCTAACCTCCAGCCCACGACTGCCCACTATGGATTTGTGGTCTGGGTTTGGGTTTAATATGGCTATAGTAAGATGTTAAACGGTGTCACTGAGTTCACCGTCCCCTGATGTGTCTATTCTGTGGTAGCCTTTAGCCTTAAGACTTCTATACTATTTGATTATTTATCAAATAATGGCTTTTGAATTTGAACATTAAATTTGATCACTTCAACATACCATGGATGATCCACATGGAAACAGTGGAGCGGCCTGATGCCGTGGGTTTCCGTGTTTGCTGTGGAAAGCAGTGCCAATCCATGCCTTATTAATGCAGAGCGGGTTTAAAACTGCAGTGGTGCACGTCCCTCGATGGCATGCAGCCGTGTAAGCATTGCCATGGCGATAGAAGATGGATGATCAAAGGAGAGCATTGGTGGTCACTTTTGTTGGTTGGGGAAAAGAAGCATGATGATGGAGAAACTCATGAGGTTCATCCTGTATAATAAGAAAACAAGACAAATAACATTCTGCAACATTTTCATTGGCAAAAACAAATCTTTTTGGGGTCGGGCGGTAATCTAGGGGAGGTCTAGGACCACTCTCGAACCCCTATAGCTAGGCCCCGATGTATGTATATATCTGTATGTGCCAGCCTCGTTCTCTCTCTTCGTAATTAGAACATGTGTCTCCATTCTCTCTGTCGTTTAGTCTTTTTTCTTTCTGTCTCTGCATCGCTGCTTCAAAGTGCTTAAAATAGACCTTTAATAGCAGTGTGTGTGTGTGTGTGTGTGTGTGTGTGTGTGTGTGCTGTGGTTAGCTGCTATAAGCAGAACTCTTTTGTATTTATAGCAGCAACAGGGTTCGGACGGCCGGCATGGAGGAACATCAGAGAGGAATAAGACTGGCCTGTTCTGACCCGTTCTTAACACACATATGCAGAACCGCCCAGAACCGCCTGGAATTGCTCTGCTCAGCTCTCCAGAGGTCTGGTTTAGTTTAAAGCAACACTTGACCCAGAAACCTCAACGTGGCTGAAGTTAATGTGGGCCAGCTACAGCTTTTACATATATATGTACTAACCTCATGTCTCCAAAATAGTAACTTTACAGGAGAAGGAAAAAACCTACTTTACTTTCAATGTAAGTCAATGGAACCAGACGTCTTTCCAAGTCATTTTGGGTCATTTATGGTGATCCATTCCTTGTGAAATTTACAGACAATGCAAAGAGCAACAGGTCTTTTCAAATTATGGCAAAAACTGAAAAACGTCAGAAATAGTATAATGTATAAAAATATGCTATGTGCTGTTTTATTTGTGTGATGTTCTCGCTTACGTCTATTTAAAGCCTATTTCTGCAGTTTTATCTACTTTTTTCATTTAATAATGCAAAGTCTAAATGCTGTTGTTTTGTTTATTAGATTTTTGGATCAGATTTTTATTACATTTGTGTTACAAACTACCATTTTGAGCCAGACAACACATGAATAGGCATATATGTTATACATCAGTTGTGCTTCATCGTTAATCCGGTTGCACAAATCATGTGCTTACTGATCCAAATGCTGTTATGAATAAGCCCGAGAACTCGCTCACAGTGATAAACAGTAGCTCATAGGTTTAAATGACTTTCTGTTTTGGGGGAGGTGGTGTGGCCCAGTACCAGTCTTGTTGGGTTCTTGCGGTCAATCATTGTTTTAACGAAGGGACACAAAAAATTAATGACATGTGGCTTTAAATTTACCCTGAGAAAGAAGTCAATCTGAACTCTAGGCAGACAAATGTGAATCCTCTGCATTTCTTGCTTATCTCAGCCTCTTTCCTTTTAGCTTGAACTTTTAGGTGACTTTTCTCGCCGATCTATCGCTTTAAGGAGTAGGAAACGCTCCCCTTCCTCCTCCTCCTCTTCCTCTTCCTCTGCTGGGCTAGTTCGGCTCACCTCTCTGTAATCCCTCAGCTGGCCCACATCTGTTTTCCGTTCGTCCGCTCGGCCTATTTTTAACTCTCCTTCGTTCCCTCCCCTCCCTCCTCCTCTTCCTCCGCTCTCTGAAGAGGACGGATGGCTTTTTTCTTTCCTCGTTCCCTCCATTAGTAAGTTTAGAGTCCTCAGCGACGATCACCCCGCGCTGACGTCTCTCACCTCTCTCAGTCTGTCTTTCATCAGTGCTTCTCCGCAGCTCCAGACTGGAGAGTGCTCGAGGCCGTCTCCGGCGAGATTCAGCCTCGATGACTCCTCATTTTTCCACAATAAACGAAGGAGAAACACAGAGAATAATGTGGCGAGTCTTTGAGGGCATTTGTGTTTGCTCAGTCACAAAAGTGCCTGGAAAGTAATTCATGCATGGCGTAATTCAGGATCTCGAGATGTTTTTAGCAAGAATACAGTGGCAGCTGATTTACTAAGACAGGCTGATATATAAACATATATATATCTATACACGCCGATCAGGCGTAACATCATGACCACCTCCTCGTTACTACGCTCACTGTCCATCTTATCAGCTCCACTTACTGTATAGCTGCTCTCTGTAGTTCTACAGTTACAGACTGTAGTCCATCTGTTTCTCTGATACTCTGTTACCCTGTTCTTCAGTGGTCAGGACCCCCATGGACCCTCACAGAGCAGGTACTGTTTGGGTGGTGGGTCATTCTCAGCACTGCAGTAATGCTGACGTGGTGGTGGTGTGTTAGTGTGTGTTGTGCTGGTCTGAGTGGATCAGGCACAGCAGTGAAGACACCTCAGTGTCACTGCTGGACTAAGAACAGTCCACCAACCAAAAATATCCAGCCAACAGTGTCCTGTGACCACCGATGAAGGACTAGAGGACGACCAACACAAACTGTGCAGCAGCAGATGAGCTATCATCTCTGACTTTACATCTACAAGGTGGACCAACAAAGTAGGAGTGTCTAATAGAGTGGACAGTGAGTGGACGCAGTGTTAAAAACCACCAGCAGCACTGCTGTGTCTGATCCACTCGCACCAGCACCAGGTCAGTATTGCTGCAGTGCTGAGAATGATCCACACACACATATATAGGAAGAGAGAGAGAGATACTTCATGCCTCAAAGGTTCTTTGCATAGAAAAATGGTTCTTCAGATAGAGGGAGAATGTATTATGTATGGTTCT
>NC_051230.1:5298653-5303653 GCF_015220715.1 Pygocentrus nattereri | reverse complement strand
CCTTCTCTCCCTCTCTCTCTCAATCTCTCCCTCTTATTCTCTATCAATCTCTCTCTCTCTCTCACTCACTCTCCCTCTCTCAATCTCTCCCTCTCTCAATCTCTCTCTCTCTCAATCTCTCTCTCTCTCTCTCAATCTGTCTATTTCTCTCTCTTTGTCTCTCTCTCTCTCTCAATTCCTCTCTTTGATTCTCACTCTCCCTCTCTTTCTTTATTCTCTCTTTGATTCTCTGTCTCTTTCTCTCTCTGATTTTCTCTTTCTCTCCTTACTTTCTCTCTCTCTCCATTTCTCTCTTTGATTCTTACTCTTTCTTTCTTCTATCTTTGATTCTCTCTCTCTCTCTCTCTCTCTCTCTCTCTCTCAATGGGTGTCAGTGTGAACTTTAACTAATGCAAATGAGGTGGTCTTATCTCTGTGTGAGGATGAGAGCGATAGTATCACTTTATGCAGCATAGAGTCGTGCGTGTGGGGTGGGGGGGTCAGTGGTGGGGGTTCTTAGATGGCTGTGGGTGCGGGGGGTGCAGGTGTTCGGCTGCGGTGGGCAGACGCGGCCGGTGGCCGGTGGCTGTGAGTTTGAGTGTGTGTGTGCATCTCGCAGGATTCAGGTTTTTGAATAAAAAAAGCACGTAAGTGGGCTGCTGTTTGCCTGTCAATCAAAAACACATTAAAGTAAACACTGGCGATGATAGCCACTATACTCTATATGTAAATGAAGTGAGAGCGAAAGAGAGAGAGGAAAACATGTCCTGAGGTTTAGGATAGCTTTTCTTATCTGAACCATCTACTAAGCTACACTAGACATTAAGGAGTATCTAGACAGCTCTTCTAATTAGTGATTTCAGCTGCACCCACTGCTGACACCAGTGAATCGCAGCCTCACAGCTTGTGTCTCTACAGAAAAGCATTGACCAGTAGAATGTGACACTCTGAAGCAGCCACACAGATTAAACGTATCAGGAAACCAGCTGGAGTGATTATACATGCAAACAAGTCCATTCATCTCTGAATTATTGATGTTCGTCTTAAATCTTTCTCTTTGCCTTTTTGGTAGCTACTAGTTAGGCAAGATTGTCTGCGTTGCTATGGTGACCAGCCGTCTGCACACCAACCTTCAGGGTTAAAGGGTGAATCAGCAGTTCTACATTAACTCCAGCGGTTAAGACCATTTACTGTTAAACCGTGTTGAACGATCAGCAGAGCTTTATTTTACTGTGAAGGAGGATTATTTTATTTTTGGTTAATAATCTGATTCTGCTGTAGAGCCGCAACAGGGCAGTAAAAGAGCCGCATGCAGCTCTTTGCCCAATGCCCAATGCCAAACATCAACTAGAGGGGTGTAAAGGCCCTCAGCATTGGGCAGTGGAGCATCTGTGTTCTCAGGAGTGATGGAGCTCCATCCAGTACCTTTGGGATCAGTTGGAGTTCCAGAACCAACCATCCAACATCTTCACCAATGTTCCTGTGGCCGAATGCAAACAAATCCTCACAGCAATGGTCCAGAATGTAACGCCCTCCCAGAGTAACGCCCTCCCAGAAGAGTAGAGGCTGTTATTGCAGGAAAGGAGGACAAACCTCCAATTAACACCCTTAGTTTCAGAAAAAAACACTAGATGAGTCGGGAATTTACAGCCATCCATTAAAATGACCACATAAACCGAAACTTCAGGGGGGAGGAGGGATTTTTTTCTGTCATACGGGATTGATATAACCTTCAGTTATCACTACGGACCACTTTATAGTAGTTAAAAACCTCTATAATCTTTACAGAAGCTGGACTTCGCAGTACATAAAACATTACTAGCTCAAACAGGCTTAAAATGCCCAGAGATGCTGTTAGAAAAGGTACCTGTGAAATGAACCTGTTCACTCTTTAAACAGATGGTTTACGATTTCAAAATGTTCTATACAGAACCATCTGCTGCACATTTTCCATCCATCTGAGGAATCATTCCACTGCGCAGAGAGCCCTTTAATCATCAAGAGTTATTTGAGTGTTCATTGGTTCCATATAGAACCACTTTCTTTACTAAAGAGCCCTTAAAGGACCATCTTCTACCTGTTAAGATGAAAAGATGACGTTATTTCTGACTCCTTCTCCTCTGCTGTCTTGCAGAATTCAGATCATTTCACTCTGAACAGCTCCGCCCTGGAGGACGGGAAAGGAAAGTGCCCCTACGACCCTGCCAAGGGGCACACTGGCCTCATCGTGGGTGAGTCATATGCAGCACTGCAGTATCACTGACGTGGGGTATATGTGTTTTCCGTATCCTGCCTGTCTAGCCTCTGGTCATTTGCATCCAGTGTACAGTTCTGTGCAAAAGTCAGAATCAACCCATCCAGTCAAAAACATCTGTTAAGAACAAGCTGTTCATTGTCCAGATGTTTCTAAGGAGATTAGATAGAAGATAATCTACTTGCATAAGGAAGAGAAAAGTCGAGGGAAAATTAGTTTGTATGAGACGGGAGTTTCCAAGACTGGAGTTCAAAAAAACGATTAAGTGCTACAGAGGAAATGGACCTCCTCACAACCACCTGGAAGACCTGGTAGACACCAAAGCGGCCCATTAGACAAACAGCACTTAAAGCTGAGAGAGGAGAAAATCAAGCTGCTTCAGATCTGAGAACATCCACAGGTGTTTCTGTCCATCCTTCCACTGTGAGAAGACCATTCGGCGCTGTGGGTCTGAAAGGACGTGTAGCTGATCAAGAAGAACCTCACTGAGAAAAGGAGACGGACACATCAAACAAAGAAGCTGAACGATGGACTGACCAGAGTCCAGAACTCGACACCACTGAATGTGTTTGGGATTATTTGTATCTTGAGAAGCAGAAAATACAAAACCAACTTCTAAGACTGAACTTTGGGGGCGTGTCTGCAGATTCTTTGAGAAACTGACAGTGAGTCTCCTGAAAAGGATAGAAGTTGTGCTTAAATAAATAAATTGATCTTAAATTCAGTTGTTGAGCTGCTCGTTTTCTGACACTGAAAAATAAAAACTTGTGCTTTTTCAGTGTCGAGTAGAAATTAAATGGATGAAGGGTTCTTTTGCACCATGCTGCTTATATAAGTGTATAGTGCATACTGTGTGTGTGTGTGTGTGTGTGTGTGTGTACATCCTGTTTCCCCTTTTATTATTTATTTATGTTATCTCATAACACACATGCCTGAGAGGATGTATGAGAGTTCTGTGTAATGTATCATTTATACTGGGGCTGTGTGTGTGTGTGTGTGTGTGTGTGTGTGTGTGTGTGTGTGTGTGTGTGGTTCTAACCTCTCCTCTGGTCTGCAGAAGGAGCTGTACTCTGCCACCCTGAATAACTTCCTGGGCAACGAGCCGGTCATCCTGCGCAATCTTGGACAGCAGCACTACAGCATGAAGAGCGAATACCTACCAGCCTGGCTCAACGGTACAAACACCCATCCTGAGCTAAGCCTTGTGCCCCTGTTTGTCAGTGGTTACTATTTTTATCATTTAAAAATGCCAGCTGACCTAACAGGGAGTGTGTTTACATGCACTTAATATTTGTCAGTAATCAATCAACATGTTTACATTAATCAATAACTGCAGAAAATCTGATTTTGTCAGTAATCCGATCAACACGTTTAATCCATGCATTTAATAATCCCATTTAATATCCATAACCAGAAAATCTGATTGTCAGTAATCCGATCAATACGTTTATGTAATAATCCCATAACTGCAGAAAATCTGATTTTGTCATTATTCCGATCAACACGTTTACATTAATAATCCCATAACTCCAGAAAATATGATTGTCAGTAATCCGATCAATACGTTTATTTTAATAATCTGATAACTGCAGAAAATCAGATGTTGTTTAATCCGATCAACACGTTTACATCAATAATCCGATTATAATAATAATCCGATTAAACTCCAAAACATCTGATTTTGTCCATAATCCGATCAACACGTTTACATGCACTCAGGTAATCAGATAATAGGAAAACACCATGTCTACATGAGTCAGACAGTAATCAGATTTCTGTTTTGCAACCAGCCAATAAACTCACAGAAGACAATGTGATGTAAACCATAAAACTCAAACTTCATGCTGTGGCTTTTTTAAAAAATCGTCTTTCCTGAAACTGTGAACAAACATCATGTAGATGATGAAGAATATTTAAATCCATCATATCGTCGAGCATGTATTTGGTTTCAGCGTCGCTCCAAAAGTGTTTTGCTGCGGCTCGCGGCGACTTCCGATACGGCAGTCCATCCCACACAGGACGACTCAGAAATCCGAAAGAAATCAGAGTAAGAGTTCACGTGCCCTGAGAAATCTGACTACTGAGCTAACATCCAGCCTCTTTATTGGATTTCTTCACCGGACTTCTAGATCGGAGTTCGGTGCTTACGTGACGATTTGAATAACTGGATAACTGTAGAAATCTGATTATGATCGGATGTAAACGCACAAATTGTGGGAATGTTCCCTAACAAATGGACTCCTGGAGACGTTCCGCAATGACTTCTAACTTTCTTTTTACATTGACATCCAAGTATAAATGTTTCTTCTGTTTCAAAGATTAAAGTTTTTGGTCCAATAGCAACTTCGAACGACTTCCATTATCCTCCACATTCCACGTACTCATCACCACCCTTCAGCGAGAGGAGCAGTAGCTCAATGTTCCAGCTTCTCCGTGATTGTAGGCTCTCACTCTCCTATCACAGCGTTACGTCTAGTTTTGAGAGGAACTGTGTTTCCGCTTCGCTATTGCTTTTGTCAGTTTCCCTCCTGTGAGCACCGTCCCGTGAAGTCAGCTGAAGGTGCTGATATCGCCGCATCAGTGGTGTGTTTAGTTCAGACTCCGAGTGCTGCAGTGATAAACTAATTCCCGGTGTGACAGTAGCTGGAAATAAGTTTCCTTTCGTATCGTTAGAATTCTTAGTGCGCTGTTCACATGATCATTTGAGTAATCGGATAGAAATCCAGTTATGACCGGATTATTGAGCGCACGTAAACGCACTCATCGT
>NC_051230.1:5161153-5293653 GCF_015220715.1 Pygocentrus nattereri | reverse complement strand
TCGATTGGTCTGTTCCATCCCGGAGCGCCACATTACCTTCAACAACCTGCGGGCCGTCTTCACTCTGCCGACTGCTGACTGGAGGAGCACCGTGTTCTACGGGGTTTTCCACGCCCAATGGTATCTACACCTCCTCCCTCTCTTTCTCTCCATCTCTCCTGTCTTTCTCTCCTTTTTTTTCTTCTTCTTCTCTCAATCTTGCCTCCTTTCTTTCTTCTCTTTCTCCCTTTCCCTCAGTTCTCTGATTTCTCCTGTCTTGCTTCCTTCACTTTTTTTCTTTTGTCTCTTTCTCTTTGTCATCTTTTCTTCTGTCTCCATCCCTCACCGCATCTGTTCTTTTTTTCTCTATATCTTTCACTTATCAGTGTTTTGTCTCTCCTGCTCTCCGTCATTCCTCCGTTCCTTCCCTTTCCTCCTCCAATTCCTTCGCTACTCGCTTTCCTCTGCACCTCCCTCATTCCTCTCTTTCTCTCTTTCTCTCCCTCAGTTCTCTGCTCACTTCTTTCTTGCTTTGCTCAGTTTTTTTTCTTTTATCTCTCTTCCTCTCTTCCCTCCTTTCTGTCTTTCTCATCTTTTCTTCTCTCTCTCTTTTGTCTGTATCTTTTCCATGTTTTGACTCTTCACTTTTTCTGTCTTGCTGTCCTTCATTTCTCTATTCCTTCCCTTTTCTTTTCTTTTCCCTTTGCTACTCTCTTCCTTTTTTCCATCTTCCTCATTGCTCTGCTCTTTTCTCTCTCTCTCTCTCTGTGTCTCTCCCTCTCTCTCTCTATCTCTCTCTCTCTCATCATTTATTCTCTTTTCTCTTTAGCTCTACTTCATGCTTTTGTTCCTTTCTACTTGTCCCATTTTTCTTTCTTGGTCCGGCTTTCACTCTTTCTTTCTCCCCTTCTTCTCTCTCCCACTTTATTCTGCCCCATCCTCTCTCTCTCTCTCTCCCCCACTTTGTCTGTCTCTCTCTCTCCCTCTCTCTGTGTCCCTCTATGTTTCTAGCTTGACTCCACACTCTTTCTTTCTTCTTCTCTCATTATTTCTCTCTCCCTCTTTTTTGTCTTTACCTCTACTTCATGCCTTTGCTCCTTTCCGCCTGTCCCGTTTTCCTTTTCCAGTTCCTGCTCTGCTCTTTCTATCTCTCCCCTTCATTCTGCCCCCTGCCCCGTCTCTCTCTCTCTCTCTCTCTCTCTCTCTCTCTCTCTCTCTCTCTCACTGGTGCAGTTGTGAAAGTCACTCTGTCCTCAGTATTTATAAGAGTGTGACAGTGCCAAACGCCCAGCCGCGCCCTCCTCCCCACTGTAGGAAACGTTGATGTGTAATTATGATCACCAAGACATTCTCAAACTGTAATTCAGCCTCCAGCAATGGCCCAATCATTCATAGCCCCCAACACACTGTCCCTCCCTCCCTCTCCCTCTCCCTCTCTCTCCCTCTCCCTCACAATATCTTAGCTCAGTTCAGTTCTGTAGGGCTTTGTTGGCATGAGTTACATTATTGTCCAGTCAGTAAATAAGAAATATTCATACAGTACTATGCAAAAGTCTGACGCCACCCTTCATATATTTAAAATTCTCTCAAAGCAGCTGTTAAATTACATGCTACTCATTTTTAGGAGATATGCAGAGTAGATTAGATATAAAATAATTCACTTGCATAATAAGTGGGAAAGTCGCAGGAAAAAACACAGCAGCTTCCAAAACCGGAGTTCAAAAAATGATTAAAAGCTACAGAGAAAATGGGGCTCCTAACAACCGCCGGGAAGACCTGATAGGCACCAATCAAACTGCCCCCATCAGATAAACAGCACTTAGTAAAGTCAAGTCAAAGTTTATTTATATAGGACTTTTTACAACAGGCATATTCACAAATCAGCTTTAGAGAAAAATCCAGGTCCGAGGCCCCGTGAGCGTAGACGATGGGTCTGATCTGATATCCGTATGGGCACCGATATTGATGTAATTCACTCATTGGATATTGGATATCGGATATACAGGGTCGATCTACTCACCGATGCACATTCCAGTCCACAGCTTGCGCTGGACCATAAACCCACTGTAATGTAACGCAACGTAAATCAAGTCAAATCAAAGCTTATTTACATCGTGCTTATTACAACAGGTGCTGTCACAAAGCAGCTTTAGAGAAAAGTCCGGGTCTGAGCCCCCATGAGCGTCGCCAATGGCGACAGTGGCAAGGAAAAGCTTCCTAAGAGCAAGAGGAAGAAACCTTGAGAACCAAGGAACCAAGACTCAAAAGGGGAACCCATCCTCCTCTGGTCGACACTGGATAGCAAACGATAACAGCAGAGAATGAGATTTGACCCTCAGGAAAGGTGTTAAAGCCAGAGAAGAAAACTCTATGATCATCATCAGGAGGGTCAGTTCATCCAGGTGAGCTTTGCACAAGGTTGTACAGCAGAAGTTCCATGGTGGTCAAACTGGTCCAGAAGGCTGGTCCACAAGTGGGCACGATCAGGGCAGATGAAGCAACAGCCTCAGACCACACAGGACGGGCAGTTATTCAGCTCAACAAACTTAAAGCTTTCATCTTTGAGACAAACTCAAGGCTATCGGTTTGAGAGGATGTGTAGCTGCCAAGAAGCCCTTACTTGGATAAAAACACCACCCTAGAGTCCAGACCTCAACATCACTGAATGTGTTTTGGGATTACTTGGATCATGAGGAACCGAATATCAACCCGACTTTTATACTGAACTTTAGAAGTGTGGAAAAATATCCCTGCAGATTTTGCAGATTATTGAAAAGAGTGGAAGCTGTAATGAAAGCAAAGCTCTGGGGCTCCCAAGTAGCTGTCCAAGTGTTGGCCCCATTAGGATGTCGTGAGTTCAATCCCTGGTAACGCTACAGCCGTCCATAGCCTGGAGTACCCCCCCCCACCCCCCCCCCCCCCCACCCCATTATTCAACATGATGCCAGTCAGCGCAGGCGTCTGTTAGCTGACATAACAGATCTGGTGGTTGTCTCTTTCCTCAAAGTGTGTTCAGCTGTCCAGTGACGTTGCGTGAGTGGCAGTTCGAAAAGATGTGGTGCTGCTTCATTGGTCACAGAGGAAGCCTGTGCTGCCTTCAGCGATCTAGCGCTGATGGTATCGTCTGAATTGGACTAAAACTGGGGGGAAAAAATAGCCAAGCTGTAGAGGCTACTGTGTAATTTTCAGTGAAATATGTCTTCTCTTTTTTTCCTGACTGTAATCTCAGTAAAAAAGGACGGTCTCTGACTTTGACACACACGCCAACTTTACACTAATCTCTCTCCATCTCCCTCTTTCTCAGGGGGGACGTGGACGTGTCCGCTGTGTGTCAGTACCAGATAGCGGAGGTGAAAAGTGTGTTCGAGGGCCCATATAAGGAGTACCGAGAGTCATCTCAGAGATGGGGGCGATACACGGGACCTGTGCCCAGCCCCCGCCCCGGAGCGGTGAGAGCACAGCCACAGCCAAGCCATGACTCAGCACTTCCAGCCAAAGACACAGCCCATAGCTTTAGCGCCTGAAGTTCAGACCTTAAAGAGTTTACTGTAGTAAATAAACATTGTACCACCATTTACAACCCAGTACAGAGTATATATACACACTAACAGCAAGCGAGTGTTTAAGTGCTCTATTGCATCATATAATAGTTTTGCCGCTCTCAGTTGGAGCATTGGTTGCTCTTAGGACAAGGCATTAAAAATAAATGTGCCATAAAATGTCCCTTTAAGCATTCATGCACAATAGGCATCACAGCAGTGAACACATTTGTGTATGTCCACCCATTCAGTTTACAGCAATGTAGTCCGCCTAGTCACATTGAGATAAATGGAGAAAATCAGAGTTTGTCAGTAACCCTACCAACGCATGTACATGCACTTGAGTAAACAGATAATAGGGAAACTCTGGGTCTTCATGAGTCAGACAGTCATCAGATTTCTGCTTTGCAACCAGCCAGTAAACCCACAGAAGACGTGACGTGACTGTAATGTACAACTCAAAAGAAACATGACCCCACTTTACCTGTAAATATGAACAGGCATCATCTAAAAGACGAGGAATATTCAAATCCTCAATTTCGTCAAACATGTATTTGGTTTCAGCGTGGCTATTAAAGTGTTTTGCTTCGTCTCGCGGCGCCACTGCTCACTTATTTCCGGTACCACGGTCTGTTTTCACACATGCTCAGACCGAGAAATCTGAAAGAAATCAGAGTAAGAGTCCACAGCCAATCGGTTCATTCATTCACATATGCATATCGCTGCTGTCGGAACAAAGCCTCGTATCTCCAAACTTATACCTTTACAGGAGAAGGAAAAAATAAACTTCACGTTTAATGGAAGTCAGTGGAACCAGACGTCTTTCCAAGTCATTTTGGGCCGTTTCTTTTGATCCGTTCATCATTAAATTTACGCAACATGTAAAGCGCAACAGGCGTTTTTAAAATTATGTCAAAAACTGAAAAAAAAGGTTTTATTCTGGCAGCAACTATATCAGTCTAAAAAATGGAGTGACAAAAACAGCCCGTTTCATTCTAAAGTACAAAGAGAGGTGGGGAAATTGTAATATACAGTTGAATTATGACTGTTTACATAAAGCCACACAACACTGTAAGTGTATACTAAGGAAAAATAATATAACAAAATATGTTGTATACAGTAGCACTTTAGGAAGACAACAGCGGTTCTTTCAGCCAGAGAGACGAAATGAGCCGGAGAGTTTGTGTACAGTTTCTGTGTTGTTTAGTTTTCAGCCGATATGCAATGTTCTAAACTAATCTGCTGATATACAATTATGCTGTCAGATAAGATCTGATTACATAGTGTTGTATTACAGAGTTCAGGACAGAGCGCAACTGGGAAACAAATCTCTCGCTCTCCGGTTTCCTTCTTTCTCTGTCTTTTCTCACTCACGTTCCTTTTTTTTCTGTTCCCTGCAGTGCATCACGAACTTTGACCGTGAGAATGGCTACAACAGCTCACTGCAGCTGCCTGATGCCACGCTGAACTTCGCCAAGAAACACCCTCTGATGGAGATGAGGGCAGAATCGCGCCCCCTGCTGCTCACGAAGGGAATTAACTTCACCCGGCTGGCTGTGGACCGAGTCAGCGCACTGGACCAGAGAGCCTACAGCATGCTGTTCATTGGA
Source organism: Pygocentrus nattereri (assembly GCF_015220715.1). Lineage (NCBI taxonomy): Eukaryota > Metazoa > Chordata > Actinopteri > Characiformes > Serrasalmidae > Pygocentrus > Pygocentrus nattereri. Next base: position 5,288,525 of record NC_051230.1, on the reverse strand, counting down.
ACAGGTACATGATCTGATGAAGGGTGATACAGGAATGCATGGATGAATGGATGGAAGAAATGGTGCAAGACTGGATGCGTGGATAGATGGGATGGGAGGCATGGATGGACAGTTGAATGCATGGATGGATGGATGGATGGATGGATGGATGGATGGATGGAAGAAATGGTGTAAGACTGGATGCATGCATAGATGGGATGGGAAGCCTGGATGGACAGCTGAATACAGGGATGGATGGATGGATTGATGGATGGATGGATGGATGGATGGATGGATGGACAGATACAGGGATTGAGAGTTGGGTGAATGATGAACACAAGGATTAATTGATAAATGTGTACACGAGTATGGATGGATGGCTTGATACAGGATGGATGGATGGACACAAGCGATGGATAAAATAATAGATGATAGACATGGAAGGATGGATAGATTAGTGGATGAAAGGATGCATGGATGTAAGTGAATGAACGGAAAAGGGATGGATGCAGAGATGATGGGAAAGGAGGGATGGTTATGGAGATGGATAGAGATGTAAAGGTGAACGGAAGGATGGGTGGAGGCATAGAATGGTAGAAGGATGCATGGATGGATAGAGGGTTGCATGGATGGATAGAGGGATGCATGGAGGCATGAATAGATGCAACAGTGGATGCACAGATTGATGTATACAAGCACAGAGGGACAGAAGGAAGGATGGTTGGATTGATAGAGGGATGCATGGATGGATAGATGCAAGTACGGATACAGCATCGGATGAAAGGACGGATGAATAGATGTCAGTGGATGAAGAGATAGTGGGATGGATGCGGATAGATAGACGAAGGAATGAACGGAGGCCCTTCCTGTGAGTGAGCAAAGAGATGGATGGATGCACCGATGTATACAAGAATAGATGAGAGTTCAGATGGAAGGTTGATTGGACAGATGGAGAGAAGAATGGATGAGGTGAGGGAGAAGAAACGGATGGATGAGCTAAAGAATGAATCTTGATGAGCTCCGGTCCTCGTGAGCTGCGCTGTTTGGTGTGGATTCGGTTCAGTTTCACTGTGAAGCTGAAGAGACTGACTGGTGGCTCCATGCATGAGGAAACAGAGCTGCACATTCAGCCTTTTCTCATTCAGTAGTTGTTCGATTGAGTAGGGGAAAAAAGCATCGGCTGAAACCCTGTATTAGAAACCCAATCCTTCTAAAATTGGAGGCCTGATTCTGTCGCCGTGGCTGTTTTCCAGGAAATGTTTTTGCATATAGAAATTGACACCAGGATGAAAGAGTAATACAAAGAGCAAATAGATCCGTATGGGTGAATTTGTGAGCAGCGTTGGTCATATAGCTGAGCTTATTTCAGTGCTTTCCGGTCTCCTCCTACAGATGGATGGATGTATAGATAGCAAAGGTGTGACAGTTGCACTATCGTATCGGTATCGAGTATCTTTCATTTGATGCTGTTCGGGTTGTAGAGATATTTTGCTACACCCATTTTTTGGAGGCGTGGCACCACCAAGAAGCTATTTCACTTTTGTGGAGAAGTTTCCTGCCAGAGATGTGAGAAAAGCAGCTATAGCTGAGCTAAGCAAGTCCGTGTTTTCGTTTATATTGCGTTTTTTAGCCTATACATACACAATACTACATCAGCACACACTGAGACACATTTACAGCCAGATGATTTTTGTTGAAAGGACGAAATAAATGCCTCTTAACATTTGGGTTGCTGACCCCTGGTCTGGACTGAGACCGAAAATCGACTTTGTTCAGTAGGTTTTCGTGCCATTTATGCTCACATTTGTGAGTGCGAACATATCGCTGTTGTCGGCCCAAAAGCTTGTATCTCCGAAATGGTAAATTTATAAGAGAAAGAAAAAAACATTCTGTAGTTTTAATGTAAGTCAATGGAACCAGACGTCTTTCCAAGACATTTTCGGCCGTTTCTTTTGGTCCATTCATCATGACATTTACACACAATGTAAAGAGCAACAGGTGCTTGGAAATTACCTCAAAAACTGAAAAATGACAAAAATGAGATACGAGGTTTTCCTCCAACAGCAGTGATATGTGCATTAGTGAGATCCTGCTGGTGTGGGTTCGTGCCAGGGTCCTCTCTTTAGGTGAAGTAATTTGAGAGCTAATAGCTCTGGTGTGAGGTGAATCTTGAGGTTCAGGATAACCACAGGCGACTCATCGAGAAGGTAGATGTGTGTCAGTTTGTACATCGAGTAATCAGGTTTGACTAATCATGACAGCCCTTAGGCTTAGAATTACTGAAAGGTGGACCACAGCATTAGTTGAGGTCTAGCGCTGAAAAACACAGGCTTTCGTGATTTCATCTGCTTCTAACTCACATGTTTCTGGGTTAGCCCCTTTGTCCTTTTTGGCTTTTCTCCGAAAAGCTAAACAGGTTGGGTGGGTGAAAGCAGGCGCTTCATTAAAGCTAATGCTGCATCTGATTTAGGAGTCTAGAAAATCACTTCTGCCAATTGATTTTGGCGGGAAGGACAGTCGTTCAACTAAAAACACTAAAGATGTGTTTGTCCTTGGTCACCTTTCAGTCGCACACACACACACACACACACACACACACACCAGGGCCAGCTCTGCTCCATGGCTGACCACAATTTTGGCTTCAGTCATGTGTGCACACAGACACTTGTGCTGTAACCTGCCAGGGCCACTGATGCCTGACTGAGAATAAAGCCTTTTCACTTCAGCATTCAGCGCAGTTTGACTAGCTCAGTGTGGCTGCTGTCACAGCATGACTGATATTGAGTCACTGGCACACTCTAGGTCTCTCTCTCTCTCTCTCTCTCTCTCTCTCTCTCTCTCTCTCTCTCACTCTCTCTCTCTCTCAGTTTCTGCACTGACATTGAGTCTGACACACTCTACCTCCCTCTCTCTCTCCCCTCTATCTGTCTCGCTTTCTTTCATTAAGCCTGACACACTCTTCACTTCCTTTCATTTTTTTCCTTCTCTCTCTCTTTCTCTTCTACCTGTTTCTCTCTCTCAGCTGACACTTTCTCCTCTCTCTGTTGCTTTCTTTCATTAAGTCTGACGCACCTCCTTTGCTTTTCTCCTCTTCCATCTCTCTCTCTCTCTCCCTTCTTTCTCTTTATCTACTTGACATTGAGTCTGACCCACTACCTCTTTTTCATTCTTTCTGCCTCTGTCTATCTATCTATTTATCTATCTCTCTATCTTTCATTAGGTCTGACACACTCTTTAACGTCCTCTCCTCTCTCTTTTGCCTCTGTCTTTCTCTCCTCTCTCGCTTTCTCCACTGACATTGAGTATGGCGTACTCTACCTCTTCTCTCTCTCTCTCTCTCTCTCTCTCTCTCTCTCTCTCTCTCTCTCTGCCCCCCCCCTCTGTCTCACTTTATTTCATTAAGTCTGACGCACTCTTCACTTCCTTTAATTCTCTTTCTCATTCTCTCCTACCTGTTTCTCTCTCTCTGTCCACTGGCCCAGGGCTTGAAACTCCTTTTTCCTTTACGCTTTCTCTTTTTCTTAAGTCTGACACGCTTCTTGTTTTTCTCCCCTTCTCTCTCTCTCTCTCTCTCTCTCTCTCTCTCTCTCTCTCTCGACATTAAGTGTGACACACACTGCCTCTTTTCCTCTATCTGTCCATCTATTTATCTGTCTGTCTATCTGTCTATTAGGTCTGACACACTCTTTAACGTCCTCTCTCTCCTCTCTTTCTTTCTTTTCTCTTTTGTTCTCTCACTCTCTCTCCACTGACATTACACGTCACACACTACTCTTTTTCTCTCCACTCTTTCTTTCTCTCTCTTGCTTTCTTGACTCACATTGGGTCTCTGACGCACTTTCTCTTTGTTTCTTATTCTCCATCTCTCTCTCTCTCTCTCTCTCTCTCTCTCTCTCTCTCTCTCTCTCTCTCTCTCTCTCTCTCCCTCTCACTCTCTTCTTGACTGCTGTGCTTTAGAGCGCAGATTTCATACAGCCCTGCCAACGGACACATACGCGTACACGCTGCCAGTTGGACTGGAAGGTTGATTAGCCATTAAACAAGAAGAGCAGCAGAAACACAGAGCCAGCGTCCAGTGTGTGTGTGTGTGCATGCCCATGTGTGTGTGCCTGCCCGTGTGTGTGTGTGTGTGTGTGTGTGTTAGATTGGGTTTTATTTGTCAGCACAGCTCAGAATGTGAAATTTGTCTCAGTACCTACAAAGTTGCTTTACACAAAAACACCCAGCCAGAAACACACACAGATAAACAAACAAAGTGTATGGATTTCTCTGTGTGTGTGTGTGTGTGTGTGTGTGTGTGTGTGTGTGTGTGTGTGTGTGTGTGTGTGTGTTGGATTTGGAGTTCAGGACCCCATTGGCTTCTTAACCCACTCTCTCTCTCTCTCTCTCTATGTCTCTCTCTCTCTCTTCCACAATCGCTCTATCTGTGCTGAAGTAAGAAGGGTCAGTGCAGCATTATCTGTGACAAGCAGTGTGTGTGAAGGGCCATGGAGTATACACACACACATACACACACACACATACACACACACACACATACACACATGGGTCAAATCCCACAAATCTCTCTCTCACACACACGTGCGCGATGGTGTCAGTACAGCTGGGTCTGATTCAATTGTGCTGGAGATAATGTGTGTAACCTTGTACTGAGTGACCGAACTACAGCCGACACTGATGTTCCACTAATGGACCTTCTGTCCTCTCTTCTGTTTCTCCATTCTCTCTCCTTTCTTTCCCTCTCTTTCCCTCTCTTCTCTTCTCCTCTCTTCTCCTTTCTTCTTTCATGCCTCCTGTCCTAATCCTTTTTCTCTTCTCTTTTCTCTTCTCTTCTCTTCTCTTCTCTTCTCTTCTCTTCTCTTCTCTCTTGCCTCCTGTCTTAAGCCCTTTTCTCTTCTTTTCTCTTCTCTTCTCCTCTCTTCTCCTCTCTTCTTTCATGCCTCCTGTCCTAATCCTTTTTCTCTTCTCTTTTCTCTTCTCTTCTCTTCTCTTCTCTTCTCTTCTCTTCTCTTCTCTCTTGCCTCCTGTCTTAAGCCCTTTTCTCTTCTTTTCTCTTCTCTTCTCCTCTCTTCTCCTCTCTTCTTTCATGCCTCCTGTCCTAATCCTTTTTCTCTTCTCTTTTCTCTTCTCTTCTCTTCTCTTCTCTTCTCTTCTCTTCTCTTCTCTTCTCTTCTCTCTTGCCTCCTGTCTTAAGCCCTTTTCTCTTCTTTTCTCTTCTCTTCTCCTCTCTTCTCCTCTCTTCTTTCATGCCTCCTGTCCTAATCCTTTTTCTCTTCTCTTTTCTCTTCTCTTCTCTTCTCTTCTCTTCTCTTCTCTTCTCTCTTGCCTCCTGTCCTAAGCCCTTTTCTCTTCTTTTCTCTTCTCTTCTCTTCTCCTCTCTTCTTTCATGCCTCCTGTCTTAATCATTCTTCTCTTCTCCTGTCTTCTCCTCTGCTTTCCTCTCTTCTCTACTCCATCACTCCTCTTCTTTGTATGGTTTGACTGCAGTGCTTCTCTTCTCTTTCATCACTCCTCACCTAATCCTTTTTCTCTTCTCATTTTTCTCTCCGCTCTTCTTCCACTTTTCTCTTCTGTTCTCTTCTCCTCTCCTTTATTTTTCTTCTGTTCCTCTCCTCTCCGCTCCTTTTCTCCTTTTCTTCTCTGACTCCCTCTCTCCACTACTCCCTTTATAATCTCTTATCACTCTGTTTCTGTTGTTTATCCTGTAGCGGATGGCTGGCTGCAGCGAGTGGTCATCCTGGGGTCAGAAGCTTACGTGATCGAGGAGATCCAGCTGTTTGATTCGCCGCAGCCGGTGGACAGCCTGACCATTTCACACAGCAAGGTAACACCAGCCGGGTTTCCGTCCAGCTGCTGAATTAAATTCAAGAGAATAACTAAAACAGCTGAGCTTAACTGAGTAGTCAGTGTAACCGAGTTCCCATCAGCTCAGTGCAGAAGGAAACTCTACACTCTACACCACGTTCTGAGAGACTCTTCTGAGGAATACGGGGCGAGTCTGCAGAGAAACTGATTTATTTCTTTATGTGGCTGTAATTTAGATCGTAAAAGCGCAGAGAACACAGTGGCAAATATAATGACTGAAGGTCTGCAGCAGACGTCTTCTGTTTACCAACTAACACACTGCTTTTTGAGAAGATAAGAAGATACGAGAAGATCGAGCAAATCGCTGCTGTTGGAAGAAAACCTCGTATCTCTATCTTTGTCCTTTTTCAGTTTTTGACATAATTTGAAAATGCCGGTTGCCCTTTACACTGTGTGTAGAGTTCGTGATGCATGGACCAAAGGAAGTGACCCAAAATGACTAGGAAAAAAGTCTGGTTCCATTGACTTTCATTAAAAGTAAAGTAGGTTTTTTCCTTCTCCTGTAAAATGACCGTTTTGGAGATTCGAGGTTTTCTTCCGACAGCAGCGAGATGCATTGACGCAAAATTTCTCTGACAGAAAAAGTGTTTATTTGGTGACCTTTGGGGATTGATATTATTGAAGATTTATTTGCTGTTTCCATCGAGTCTTAAGTCAAAATAGGCATAAAATACCTTGATGGAAACCCTGCTACTGACCATGGAGGGAAAAAATGGTTATTGCAATATTGGCCATTGCTGCACTGATATCATAGAAGACTGCTGTGCTGTGCAAAAGAGCTCTCTAACCAAGCACATCGTTTATTACCATGGACTCAGAGCATCCTGACCAATCACAGCTTCAGACGAGCTTCTGTGGGTGTTTTGAGAATTGCAGCTACGGCAGCTGAGCAGACCTCTCCTGGCGGAAATGGCTTTAACTACTAGGCCTTTTAACTACTTAAAAATACGTCTTCTATGCTGCAGGGGCCGCATTTGTAGAAGACTTTAATAAAATCCATTGCGTACACTATAGCGGTGTTTATATACACCTCTGACACGCCCATCAACGAGAGAAGACGCACCTCAAAGCCCGTTGCACACCGTTCAACCCGGAAACTGGAGCAAAACCGGATCAAGTCGAGTCAAAGTGTATTTATGTAGCGCTTTTTACAGCAGTTGTTGTCATAAAGCAGCTTAAAGGAATTTTATTTTTTTTTTACTTCATATAGTGCCTTTCCCCTGCTCAAGGACGCTTTACAATCAATACATAATCAACAATTCATAACACAGAACACAAGCACACTCACAAACTCTGTGGTTGGCACAGCTAGCAGAGGAGATTTCACTCATCACGGTACTGGGTCACATAGCTAGCCTGTAAAGAGTCCCGGCTGCATCATAGCTGTGATGTAGCATCACCCAAACAGCCCAAGAAGCCTCTCAGCCACAGATGGGAAATCGCTCTCAGCCACTGTCTCAGTGGATGTGAAGTCCTCAGCCAGCAGGGAAACATCAAAACATACACACAAACAATACAAAACAAACAAAATACAATACAAAGCCAGAGTACTTACAGCGGAGCAGGCGCACGCACTCACACACACACACACACACGCACTCACACACACGCACTCACACACACACACACACACGCACTCACACACACGCACTCACACGCACTCACACACACACGCACACAAACACACTCACACACACACACACGCACACACACACACACTCACACACACACACACACACACGCATTCACACACACGCACGCACGCACTCACACTCTCACACACACGCGCGCACTCACACACACACACACACGCACTCTCACACGCACACACACACGCACGCACACACACACACTCTCACACGCACGCACGCACACACACACGCACTCACACACACACACACACGCACTCACACACACGCACACACACACGCGCGCACACACACACGCGCGCACGCACACACACACGCACTCACACACACACACGCACTCACACACACGCACGCACTCACACACACACGCACTCACACACACACACACACGCACGCACACACATACACACACGCACACACATACACACACGCACGCACACACATACACACGCGCACGCACTCACACACACACGCACTCACACACACACGCACACACACACACACGCATGCGCGCACACACACACACACACGCACTCACACACGCGCGCACACACACACACACGCACTCACACACACGCACACACACACACGCACACACACACACACACACGCACTCACACACACACACACAGGTTTTTAATGTATTACAAGGCATCACAATCACGATAGTAGTAGATAGTAGATTGTCCATATCATGCAGCTACATACGCATATACACACACACAGAGTAACACTTGTTGACACACAAACATACACACACACACACACACACACAGTCACATTCCGGCACCTTCACACACACATGCAGCTTTAATGTCTCTTTCTTCCTGATCCTAATCTCATCACGCTCTGCGGTGTCGGCCCACAGTTGCTAACCGGCTTTGCTAAACGTGGAACCGAGCAGAGGAAAAGCAGATTGTACTTAGAGCTGAAAATGATTATCCCATTATTTCTTCTACTGAACATTATTTCTCCCTCCCTCTCTCTTTCTCTTTCTCTCTCTTCCGTTATCAAACTCTCTCTCTTTATTTCATTCCCTTTCTATTCTCTCCCCCCTCACTTTGACTCACCTTTCTTCCATCCTTCCTCTCACTCCTTGTCTCTCTCTGCTTCTCTTCTTTCTCACTCACACACTTTTCTCTCTCTCTTCCCTGTCTCTATCACACTCTTTCTTTCTCACTCTCTTTAATGTCTCTTTCTTACTCTTCTCTGTCTCTCTCTCTCTCTCTCTCTCTCTCTCTTCTCTGTCTCTATCACACTCTTTCTTTCTCACTCTCTTTAATGTCTCTTTCTCACTCTTCTCTGTCTCTCTCTCTCTCTCTCTCTCTCTCTCCCTCTCTCTTTCTCTTTCTCTCTCTTCCGTTATCAAACTCTCTCTCTTTATTTCATTCCCTTTCTATTCTCTCCCCCCTCACTTTGACTCACCTTTCTTTCTTTCTTCCTCTCGCTCCTTGTATCTCTCTGCTTCTCTTCTTTCTTACTCACACACTTTTCTCTCTTCTCTGTCTCTATCACACTCTTTCTTTCTCACGCTCTTTAATCTGTCTCTTTCTCACTCTACTCTGTCTCTCTCTCTCTCTTCTCTGTCTCTATCACACTCTTTCTTTCTCACTCTCTTTAATGTCTCTTTCTCACTCTTCTCTGTCTCTCTCTCTCTCCCTCTCTCTCTCTCCCTCTCTCTTTCTCTTTCTCTCTCTTCCGTTATCAAACTCTCTCTCTTTATTTCATTCCCTTTCTATTCTCTCCCCCCTCACTTTGACTCACCTTTCTTTCTTTCTTCCTCTCGCTCCTTGTATCTCTCTGCTTCTCTTCTTTCTTACTCACACACTTTTCTCTCTTCTCTGTCTCTATCACACTCTTTCTTTCTCACGCTCTTTAATCTGTCTCTTTCTCACTCTACTCTGTCTCTCTCTCTCTCTTCTCTGTCTCTATCACACTCTTTCTTTCTCACTCTCTTTAATGTCTCTTTCCCACTCTTCTCTGTCTCTCTCTCTCTCTCTCTCTCTCTCTCTCTCTCTTCTCTGTCTCTATCACACTCTTTCTTTCTCACTCTCTTTAATGTCTCTTTCTCACTCTTCTCTGTCTCTCTCTCTCTCTCTCTCTTCTCTGTCTCTATCACACTCTTTCTTTCTCACTCTCTTTAATCTCTCTCTTTCTCACTCTTCTCTCTCTCTCTCTCTCTCTCTCTCTCTCTCTCTCTGTAGAAGTATTTATATATAGGCTCTCGGTCAGAGGTTCTGCAGTTGCCCTTGGCTAACTGTAGTCGGTATCAGTCCCAGCCGGACTGCCTGCTGTCCAGAGATCCGTACTGTGCCTGGGACAGCGAGGGACGCGCCTGCGTACGGATCGACCTCCACCGCGGGTACGAACACACACACACACACACGGGGACACACAAAGACACAAGGACACACACACGCATACACACACACATGCACACACACACACAGACATACACATACAGACACGCACACACACACAAACACACAGACACACACACACTTCTCTCTGAATCATTCACAGCATCATCCTCTGCCCCATAGAACAAACTCTGTACTGTAGATATACTCTTCTCTTCTTTTCTCTTCTCTTCTCCCTTCTCTCCTCCTGTCTTTTCTTCTCTTCTCTTCTCTATCACTACTCATTGCATCTCTCTATCTCTCCTGCAGGTCCATGTCCACACTCACGCAGGACCTCATGCTGGAGAGGTTTAAAGCCAAAGCCAAGTTTGAAAAGCCTGTCTCCATCCCCAGCCCTGGTGAGCTCCTACTGCCCCCTGGTGGCTGAACGGTCATTGAATCTGTGAATGCCAATACAGTGCAGAGGATTCTTAATGTGTGTTTGAGAATATAAGCATAAAACACTGCACTGCAGGTAAAAAATGGGTATTACGGGTAACATCAACCATTGATTTCCACTAGATAACTGATTCATAAACATAGGCTACAAGTAGACCAGCCAATCAATCAATCAACCAATGTGATTTTTTGTAGTTGAATTAAACTACTTTAATTGCTTGTTACTACAAAAAGACATTTTTTAGGTTGATCTGTTTTTTACAGTGTAAAGATAAAGGGAAGAAAGACTGCTACAGATATCAATGACAAAAAGATGTACTACTAGCCTACATTTAAAAGCTGCTGGAAAACGGCGTTAAACTCGCACGTTATCTTTTTAAATTATTAGATATATTTCTACTCTTTAAATGACTTGGATACTTTCCCACCAGTAAACACAAGACATGACAACTGAGTGACGCCTTGCTACCAGCAGCCAGCAGTGGAGGCTTCGCTTTGGGGCTGTTATGTGTAACGGAAGAAGTTTTGTTGGATTTCATCTCAGTTTTACAGAACTTGCAGTTGTCATTTGGGATTTAAAAAAGGTTCAGGACGTCTTTGGCTTTGATTTTAATGCTGTACTTGTTCATTACTTTTAATATAAGTCAATGGAACCAGACATTTTTCCAAGTTGGGCCATTTTATTTAGTCAAAATATCTATTTCAAATTAGGATTGTCAAAACTGAATATATATATATATATATTTGTGTATACACACACATACGCCAATCAGGCATGACATCATGACGGTCATGTGGTCAGGACCCCCATGGACCCTCACAGAGCAGGTACTATTGGGATGGTGGATCATTCTCAGCACTGCTATGTCTGATCCAGTCAGACAAGCGCAACACACACCAACACACCACCACCCATACGTGCTCTGTGAGGGTCCATGGGGGTCCTGACCACTGAAGAACAGGGTAACAGAGTATCAGAGAAACAGATGGACTACAGTCTGTAACTGTAGAACTACAGAGTGCAGCTATACAGTAAGTGGAGCTGATAAGATGGACAATGAGTGTAGAAACAAGGAGGTGGTCATGATGTTAGGCCTGATCAATATGTGTGTGTGTGTGTGTGTGTGTGTGTATGAGTGTGTGTGTGTATATACATATATATGTGTATGTAACCAGTCCACTCATCGACTTGAAATGCTAAATCCAGAATTATGAACAGTTCTGTAGATGATTCGTTAATGACTGGGAACGTGTAACACATAAATATTAAATTATAATATATAATTTATAAGTTATTGTCCCGTCTCCTGTTCCAGAGCATTCCAGGCTGAGGAACGTCACCGTGGTGGTGGGTTCGGATCTGGTCCTGCCGTGCCAGCTCGTGTCCAACCTGGCTCAGCCGTCCTGGGTGCTGAATGACCGGGAGCTGATCCTGTCTCCCGATAAGGACACCGTGGGGCCCCGCTTTGACCGGGCCCTCCGCGCCCTGGTGGTGCCTCAGGCCGGAGCCCAGCAGGCCGGCCGCTACGTCTGCTTCTCCGAGGAGCAGGGGGTGAAGTTCCAGACGGAGCGCTATCAGGTGAGCTTTGATGGTGACATTTTTTGAGAGATGTTTCTCATTTGTTTCATTTCATGCTCTTTCTATCCTCTTTCTCTCGCTCTTTCTCTTCCTTCTCTTTATTTCACAGGCTCTGTCCCCCTCACTCTCTCCATTTCCTCTTTCTGTTTTTTGTCTTTGTCTCTTACCCACTTTCTCTCTCTCTCTCTCTCTCTCTCTCTCTCTCTCCACCAGCTCCCTATTTCACTCTTTCTCTTCTTTCTCTCTCTCTCTTTCTGTTTCCCCCTCTCTCTCTTCTCAGTCTCTTTATTTCACTCTTTCATTCTGTCTCTCCCCTTATTTTCACCTACCGTCTATCTTTTTTTGTCTCTCCTTTATTTATCTTTTCCCTCTCTAACTTTCCCTCTCTCTTTCTTTTCAGTCTCTTTATTTCACTCTTTCATTCTCTCTCCCCCTTTATTTTCACCTACCATCTATCTTTTTTGTCTTCCTTTATTTCAATTTCCCCCCTCTCTCTTTCTCACTCTCTTTCTTCTCAGTCTCTTTATTTCACTCTTTCATTCTGTCTCTCCCCTTATTTTCACCTACCGTCTATCTTTTTTTGTCTCTCCTTTATTTATCTTTTCCCTCTCTAACTTTCCCTCTCTCTTTCTTTTCAGTCTCTTTATTTCACTCTTTCATTCTCTCTCCCCCTTTATTTTCACCTACCATCTATCTTTTTTGTCTTCCTTTATTTCAATTTCCCCCCTCTCTCTTTCTCACTCTCTTTCTTTTCAGTCTCTTTATTTCACTCTTTCATTCTGTCTCTCCCCCATTATTTTCACTGTCTATCATCTTTTTTCACCCACTGTTCTCACTCTCTCTCTGTCTGTTCTGCCCCCCCCCTCTCTTTGCCCCCCCTCCTTTAGCACTATCTACATTTATATTTACAGCATTAAGCAGACGCTGTTATCCAGAGCAACTTACAAGAAGTATCTCATCTAGTTACCGACAGGTTAGAGAGAAAGACGGTCCTGAGCTCAGATACTGATAGAAACAGAGTCACTGTAGATACACAGAGAGAAATGAATAGAGTTAGACACAGAATAATACAATATAATACACTACACTACACTACAATACACTACAACACACTACACTACAATACACTACACTACACTACACTACAGTACAACACACTACACTACAATACAATACACTACAGTACACTACAATACCCTACAGTACAATACACTACACTACAATACACTACACTACAATACAGCACAGTACAATACAATACAATATAATATATAAGTGCAGCTTATAATTCGATGTTCATTTAAGTGCTGTGTGAAGAGATGTGTCTTCAGTCTGCGTTTAAAGACAGCAAGAGACTCTGCCGTACGGACAGCCTTCCTAAATCTTTGTTGATTATTACTGTAATCGTAGCAGTAAATTCCAGAATCACTGCAGTTGAATCAGCAGCTTTAGATCGACGCTCTGATGCACTCACATTATTCTGAACGTCTTCATCTCAGGTGGCGGTGGTGGCCAGCGCTCCGGTCTTCATGGAGGTTCGCGCTCCGGACGCCAGCATGGGGCTCTTCTGGGTTTTGGTGATCACCCTGGGCGCGGCCTGCCTGCTGCTGCTCATCATCTCCCTCTACCTGCGGAGGAGGCTGAAGCTGGCTCTGGGGAAAGGAGCCGAGATGAAGCCCCTGGAGAGCACGCTCGTGTACCCCATCACGCTGCCCAAGGAGCCGCCCACTTTCGTGCCCAGCAAGATGGCCAACGACGAGGACCGCTTCTGGGAGACCGGCGCCAATTACTATTATTCAGACGGGTCTTTAAAAATCGTGCCAGGCCATGCCATGTGCCCGACCGCCAGCACATCCTCACCGAGCGCCATCCCCGGCCAGCCTCTGCACTCCCCCAGCCGGCTGAGCCTCACCAACATCCGCAGCTCGACCTCCAACGGCTACGTCCGGCTGAACCTGAGCGTGGGAGGGGAGGAGAGGGGCAGAGGAAACGGAGGGATGGCCGGAGGAGGGGGTCTGGGCGTGAGCGGCCGAGAGAACGAATATTCCAGCCCGTTTAAGGAGGAATTGAGGAGGACCCTGCAGCAGAGGAGCGTGCTGCCCGACGCCAATCCCGAAGAGTCGAGCGTGTAAAGGTCGCAAACTGACCCCAGAATAACCTCACCTACCTCCCTCCTTCACGGAGAAACATCCTCTCCTTCTCTATCTTCTCTTTTCCTCTCTCTTTTCGCCATTCGACCCATTCTCTCTCTCTCTCTCTCTCTCTCTGCAGACGCTCCGCTAAAGCTGTGTGCTTTTTTTTTTTTTTGTCTTTTTCAACACTTGTTGTTTCTCGCAGCTAACAGCCACAAGCTTCTTCAAACTTAGTGACTTCAATTCTAGCATTCAGTGCGTCTTAACAAGCTGATTTTACACGTTTTAAATGACGGCAGGTCCGCACCCGAAGTGGGCCGCAAAAACACAGGCACAGCTTAGTGACTGGCTAACGGACACCAGTGTAGCTGCCAGTCGAGACTGCGTATGTAGCGGCGCCCCTAACTGGCGAGTGGAGGGATACGCGCTCGTTTGTCGTCGTGAACACGGCTTTCTGGATTTTTTTCACTCTTTTGCCAGCGGAGACGGAGAAAGGTGGGGCCAAGAAATCGGACAAATCAGAACTTTTTTGCGCTAGACGACAATCATGCTTTTCTCTCGTGCAGCAAACCTGAGGAGGAGAAAGTGTGAACAAAAGAAGAGAGGGGAACAAATACAGTGGAGCTGTGAACGAAAGAGAGAACGAACGGACGAGAAACAATCAGACTTTCTACACAGCCCTGTTTGATTTTTTTTTTTTCCTGTTGTCTTTTTTCTTGCAGAATGTCTTGAGACTCAAAGCACTAATATATTGTGATGTTTGTAATTTAAAGACTTTTTTCTGTAATATTCAGACTGATGAAGACGGAAATGGTGACGTCTGTTGGCTTTGAGTTGGAATGTGAAAAGAGATCGACTCTGTCCCCAAACCAAACCTTTATTTCACGCCCACTGTGTGAATAGCTTGGGGGGTAAACTGTATATCATGACTGTACTGGATGTTTCAACAAGTGCATTATTGTGTGCGTTTGGCTGGGGATACGAGGACAGAACGGCAAGTGAAACGAGCCCATAGTCGGAGAAATCTGTGGGTGTTGGAACTTTCTAGAATGCACACTGCCTGTTAAGCATGAATCGCTTTAAATGAACTGGATACCAAACGACTTGGATGGACACATCCACAAGGATTTAAAAAAAAAGGAGACGCCTGATTGGATGCTTAAGCAGACCCGAGGGTGGATTTATACAGCAGTAACCAAACAGAGGCTGACCTGACACAGGTAAACATTTATTCATTTTTATTAAAATCATAGGTAAAGAAATTTGTAACAGTCGCTTTATTTTTAGTAAAGTTATTCACATCGCAGAAAACCTTGTATCTCCAGAATGTTAACTTTACAGGAGAAGGGAAAAACCTGCTTTACTTTTAATGTAAGTCAATGGAACCAGACGTCTTTCCAAGTCATTTTGGGGCATTTCTGTTGGTCCGTTCATCATGAAATTTACACACAATGTAAAGACCTATATGTATTTCCAAAGTGTGTCAAAAACTGAAAAACAACAAAGTTGGAGATATGAGGTTTTCTTCCAACAGCAGCGATGGGATGGTCATAAAAACACAAGCGTGGTAGCCATGCAGTGGCTGGAGTGCATTCTTCAGCTCCATCAGCACCAAATATAATTTCATTTGTATTGATCAGATCAACTGACCCATAAAATCTCAACGTCTTGCTCATTTAACGATTTTTTTTTAAGTGTTTTTTGCAAAATGAGTTTGTTTTTCATATTTTGTCAGATGCACAAGGCCTGTGCACAGTTCTGTATGAATACAGTCAAATGAAAAAGTTTTGTTGATGTTCTAAGTGAAAATAAGTGAACACACCTACAGAGAGCACACTTAAATATGGCGTTTTATTTTGCAGTTTTTAGTGCACAAGTTTAACATATTGGGAAAAAAACGGTAACACTTTATTTGAAGTCTACCTACATAAGGACATCATGACGCATTCATAAGCACTGAATAATGTGTTTATGAAGCACTACTTGAACATTTATTAAGTGCTTATTTTGGTTCTCGCAACCTGACATAAGATGTTTTATGAAATAAATGACATTGTACTGACATAATATGAATAAACCTTGAACATATTTACAGCACTAAACATTTAAAACACTATACATAACTATTTATGTCAGCATTCTTAAGACGACATTGTACTGATATCAGGTGAAATATGCCTGGAAACCACCCCCTATTCCCTCCATGGCGTGGATAAGATGATTGATGCAATTATGTACAGTGTTTTAAATGTTTAGTGCTGTAAATATGTTCAACGTTTATTCTTATTATGTCAGTACAATGTCATTTATTTCATAAAACATCTTATGTCAGGTTGCGAGAACCGACATAAGCACTTAATAAATGTTCAAGTAGTGCTTCATAAACACATTATTCAGCGCTTATGAATGCGTCATAAAGCCCTTATGTAGGTAGCCTTCACCAAAAAAACAAAATATAAAATTTGTCACAGCCACATTTTCTATTGTATTTCTCCAAATATGTGGCATTAAGCAAGTAAACCGTAATTGTGCGTTAGAATGTGCAGATGTGTGTCTCTGTAGATGACGTGTTCACTTATTTCCACTGAGAAAATCAACAAATGTGATTTGTCCAGCAGCAAAACTAAAGATTCGCACACAACAGTTTATGTGCGACGTAAATTTCCTCTAAATAAGTCATAGAGGCGGCCTGACCACACGTCACCATCAGGTTGCTTGTCGATCTTTGTCGATATTTACATCAGTTGCATTGCCTCATCGCACAGCCCCAGTGCCGTCTGTATTGATAAAGGCCTCAGCGTACTTCTCGCAGCTTGCAACGTTCGCCTGGCTTCAGCGAACAATAAGACAACTGCAGACGCCGCGCACATGGCAGCTGTGCGAACTCCACAGACGAAGACACTACATGATAAAGCCTGGGATTGGTTGTTCAAAAAAGGAGCCACGCCATTAAACAAGGATGGGTGACTTTAAGGAGGTTCGGGTTTGGCGGACACACTAATATTTCACCATGAAACTCTCGAGCAAATCGCTGGAACGGAACCTCATATCTCCATTTTTGTCATTTTTCAGTTTTTGACTTCGTTGGAAAGCGCCTGTTGGCCTTTACATTGTGTGTAAACTTTATGAAGAATGGACCAAAATAAACGACTTGGAAAAAATTCTGGTTCCATTGACTTACATTCAAAGTAAAGTAAGTTCTTCCCTTCTCCTGTAAAGTTCCCATTTTCGAGATACAAGGTTTTCTTCCACCGACAGCCATGTGTTAAATAAACAGTGAACATCTCCCAAACGTGAGATGTTAAGTCCGGTGTTCGGTAGTATTAGCTGGTGTTAAGCACCAAAACATACAGGTTATCTTGCATTGAGGTTCACAAGAGGACGAGGCTGATGTCGGCTTCCTATTCGCCAGCTTCTTGTTCGAATTTTCCCGTTCAACCTTAAATGGTGGCGTTGCCACAGTTAGAACTGCGAAAGAATAGCGTTCCATAGGTTTCCATGAACCCTATCATAAAACGATGGTAGCGTCACGTGGCAGCATCCGCGACCGCCAACACAAAATACGTGAGCTCGTAAGGCGCCTTCGGCGTCGCACACACCCCTCGAGAGGCCTTAAGTCTCTAAAATGTTATTTCAAACTGACAAAGCCGCTATTCTGAGCAAACGGGGTGTCCCCAAACTTTTGACTGGGCCGCACAAATGAGTTGTTGTTTCAGCTGGGACCTGGTTCGGTGGCGGTTTGCGGTCGGGGAGGGTTTGGGAGGGTTTGGAGCAGCTTCAGCGACTCAGCACTTCCAAGAGAAACAAGGTGTGTGTTTTTTTCCTCTCCTTCGCAGGGTCTCTGCATCGCGTCCGAAGCTTCAGGCGGGCTCTCGCAGGACACGAAAGGAGGACGTCGTCTTATTTATGCTCGGATGAAGGAGACGGACGTGGGTCATCTGTGTAACTCCAGCGCTGGAGAGGTACTACCACGGACAGCGGGGGTGTCTACTTTGTTGCATGACGTGCTACAGAAGCGCCGTAGCCCACCTTCTCCACAGTCGCCACTGCTGAAACGTTCAACTTCAACTCCTATTCATGGTTGAAAGTCTTGAAAGAAACATTGCGATTTTTTTCTTCTTCTTCTTCTTTTTTCTTTCCGTTTCTTTCTTTCGCCGTGCCTCTTCACGTTGAGTTAAGCCAAAGTAGACTGCAGATGTGTTTTATTTTTCTCTTCTAACCATTTCTTCTTCTTTTTTCGTTTTTCTTATTTTTTTTCCATTCCATTTCTTTATTTAAGTCTGGAGTCCGTCCACTGCACAGAAAAAGAACTGCTCTGTGGAAACTTACTGAATATTCTCTTTGTTATTAATCTCTTTTTGATGGAAAAATATATATATATTTTGTGGCATGACAGCTTTATGATGTTTTCCAGCAGCCGTTGGTTCTGTAGCGATATCTATCATCGTCCATTACAGGAGGGAACTAAAGATATTGGGGTAAAAAAAAAGAAATAACCTCTATAGTGCTGGAGGTTTAGCTGTCTGATTAGTTTTCTACTTCGTTCGTTCTTCAGTCCGCCTTGCTTATTGTGCGCAAGGTAAAAAACAACAACAACTTCTCAGGGTGGGGCTTTTTGACCTTGTGAAATAATAAAGAAAGAAAGAAAAAGCGCTGTGCTGACTACAGGTAGGAGGTTCACTAGTGCTTTCAATTTTGTCGGGTTAACTAGTTTTGATTTAGTTTAATGGGAACGAATCTGTCTTAAGCGATGGAGCCATACGGCCCAGTTTATTGCTGCATTTAGCGAATAAGAGTCTATGAAGGCCAGTGATCAGTTGAGGTTGCCATTTCAAGCTCAGTTCACTGGATAAAGTTACGGGAAACACACGTACGGAGACTTTTCCTAGTAACTGTTTTTCAGTCTCTGTACTTCCTTCATAATTTTACCATTTTTCACTTGCTTTGCTGTCAGTAACCCTGCGATCACACCAGCAGCGATCGACATCGTTGGGTGCCGTGATTTCATTGACGCCGGGCACAAATCAGATGCGTTCTTGCTGAAATCAAATATCCTGGTGTGCTTATTGTTAATTATTCATTTAATCCCTGTCAGTTGGTGAGGGAAAGTGTTTGGTCTTTACGATAGCGCCTATTTGAAGCGAACAGTTACAGGAACAGTTATCTAGGAACCAAAACCAGAGCGTACTGTTTCACAGTGATGGAGATCTGAACTGAACGCTCAATTCCTATTGGTCGTCGCTTTATGGCTTCGCTCCTTATTTGCATAAAGTTAAACTCTGCCAGAGCTGGTTTATGAGGAGTCTGGCTGCTTCCTATTTCGCCTATTATATAAAAAACAGGACGGCAAAACAGCAGAGGGCGCCCACGAGTGAGTCCTCAATGAATGGGAGTAAATGGAGCTAAACGGCTAAAAACAAACAGTTAAAACAGTTTCTAATCACTTACACAGGACTTTCCTTAATTCCAGAAAGTAAACAGATTGATTATTTATTATTTATTTAGTATTTCACAACAAAAAAAACTCCTATAAAACTCACCTGTGTGTTTCCTTTTTTCTACAGCAAACAGGTTTTGGGCAGTATGATGTTAGCATTACTGCCAGCCAGTGCTGATTGGTTGGCGAGCGGAGCAGCTCATTGGCTGTTTGTTCTTGCAGACATCATGAACGTACATGAGGCACTGATTTAAGCTATCAATCAATCAACCTTTATTTTGACTCGGAAGTACATTGAGGGCAACCCTCATTTTCAGTGTAGCCGAGCATTTACAAAAACAGGGATTGACATGACAAAGAAAACAATATCTGTATTTAATTATTTTAAATTAAAAGAAAATTAAAAGAAACAGTGAAAAAACAGATAAAAATAGACAAAAATAAAACTTGAGGTTTAATTGATAAGAGATTAAGATCAAAAGAAGATAAGGGATTAAAAAAATAAATAATAATAATAATAAAAATGAATCAAAATAAGTTAAAAAGTAATAAAGAACGATGAGAAGAACTAAAACAAGAAATAAAAGTTAAGAATAAATAAGATTAAACTAATCTATAACTCGAGTTTAAAAGCTCTTAAAAATATAGTAGCAGCGTTGGAAGTGTTTTATGGTGTTCTCTGTCCAGGACCTGGTTATTCTTTTACATCCATTTTTTTTAGCGTTTATAAACTATGATCGTGCTTGAATGCTAACCCATTCGTTTCGGACTCGCTCGGGAGCGCCCTCTAGTGTTTGAGAAACCTGGAAGAAATTTCAGAGTGGTAATTCTCCTCTCTACAAGTTCTCTGCCTCAATGCTCAATTCCTGTTGGTCAGCACGTTCGCTTTACTCCTTATTTGCATAAATTTAATCCCCATTCAACTTCGCCCACGTCACTTCGCCAACATTCGCGCCGCCTCCTGTCGCCGAAAATCGCCAGCTCTCATTGAAAATAAATTACCTTCGGCCACGTTGTCGCATCATGCCACTGCCGGTGTGAACGCATGGTGAAAATGGACACAACTAGCTCATATAGCTTAAAAAACAAAGTTTTGGCCAGACTTTTGTCCATTTTTACAGATAACAATGTGTCACAGTGTTAAAACCGCATAAGCAAGTCTATTTGACATTGCTTTAACTTCCAAATAACACGGTATACATTGTGTATTATTAAAAATTATGTGTGATATTAAAATTGAGTGTTTCAGTGAATATCCCGCAAAGTTGGAATGAAAACAAGATAGAAATACCATAAAATATGGCTTAAAAACAGCTTGTCGGACTACAGGCAGACGGATGAGCTTTCGCTTGGTGGTTAGCCTTCAGTCTTTACGTTTCTCTGACTCACAGAAAGAGAACGTGGGTTTGTTGAAGCGGTGCTGGTGAAATAAACCACATCAGCCTTGAGATTGGTGAGGATAAGCTTTGCAGTCTTTACCAAGGATGAGGACCACCCAGTTTACATCAAAAGGGTACAATTTTGGCGAAATACATTGGCCGTTTATTGGACAGGGGAAAGTTATTCTTAGAGCTTACTGTGGACACTGATATTGTTCACCCACAAAAGCAAGACTAACCTTATTAGTTAGAAAACTGGGGCTTTAACAACTTGATATGGTTTTGAGGCAAGCTTGTAATGACTGAGGCTCGCTAATTGCTAGCATTAAAGCTATTTTAGCCTCGCAGCTCCAGTGCAAAACTAAGGAGGCCACACGTTGTGGCTGATGCACCACACGGGGAAAACTTTAACTTACATTTGTTTTTTCACCACTCCTTTCAATACTTGAGCGGAAGTGCCGAGATTGAGAAACCTCCGGAGCGCTAAATGCTTTCTAAATCTGGCCACTGACCCACTTTTTACCACGTAACAGACTTTGAAGTTAGCAGAGAAGGACGGAAGTGTTTTTCACGCCTCTCACACACCGTGCATGGCTTGTTTGGTAGCGTTACTAGAACCGTGTCGTCACGAACAGCGTCAGCTTGAGCTTGTTCAACTCCAGGCCACTTCTGCTCTTCTTCTCTGGCTAGATTTTTAATCTGCTTCTTTATGGTCGCTGTTTTTCGCTTTCATTTGTGTTTATCGATAGCTTGCCTACTTTTTTAATACTTGTGTCTTTTGTCGCTGTTTCACTTTTTTTGTTCTTATTATTGTTCTTTTTTTTATTTTATTTTAAGGATTATGTTGAGTAACTTATTTTGCTTGTACAAAAAAAAATGTTGATATTTATTACCATTGTACATATGTCCTTATTTTTTATATATGTATATATCTACATAAAATAAAGTACAGTTGACTTCACAGTCTGGACTGTGGCCTAGTTCTCTATATGGAAAGTTGTATGGTGAAATTGTATTTCTATTGGAATATACTGACAGCCTGGCAAATTGGGGTGGTCAAATTTATCCATATGCCTGTACCTTAGATCTATATTTGTATACTGCTTTGTCCTTTTGGCTCTTTGCTCACCACAAACATCACACTTGGGCGATGCAAAAAGTTTGGACACCCCAGTTTAGAAAATGGTTCATTTTTTATTCTGACCTCCAAACGTATTGGGTATCTGATTAACAGGAGGGGAGAGCGGGGCACAAGCGTTTTGGTTTGTGTTGGATGACTTTAAAACATTTAAGGTGGAATAATCGTATTTTTATATAAGCAACATGAGCGTCTCTGCTACAAACGAACACTTGAACTTGGTTTCCAGCACCTGCTGTCCATCTACAGTGCCACTGAAAATGAGGGGAAGCGCAGTGTTACTGTTCATCCCATGGGTGAGTTCACTGTAACAAAGGGTCAGTTTAACACCTGCTGCGAAAGTCTGATGAATCTCACACACACACACACACATTTTCTAAGCCGCTTCTCCGTCAGGGTCGTGGGGGGTGCTGGAGCCTATCCCAGCGGTCATCGGGCGGAACGCAGGATACACCCTGGACAGGTCGCCAGTCCATCGCAGGGCACCTGATGAATCAGTTCAAACAAAGTTAATTCAATATAATTCCATGTAGTAAGAAACAAATATGTTTTCCAACCAAACTGGATGATATATTATTAATCTATAAGACAAACGGGCAGCTCAATCAATAGATGCACACAAGACTGTGTAACAAACTATGATAAATACGTTTTTTGTCCAGTGAAGGATAGAAAAAAAAAAAAAAACACACACATTATTAAGTTGAAATTTTTGTCTCACATTCAAATTTCTCAGGTCGTTTGTCTCATACGTCCGTCTTGTTTACTGGTCGTTCACACTGTCGGTATTCAGTGTTTTTCTGCATTGGCTGAACCGAAGGGCCGCGAGATCCCACTGCTGAATGATACAGCTGATACAGGAGCACCACAGGCCTAGTGGACGCACCGGCCCGGCTAACGGGCTGCTATGCTCAAGGCTAAATTGAGGCTAAATGCTATCATTACGCCGAGAGTCAAGACGGTTCCATCCGCTCTCTCAGTAACATTAACTCAGACTGTGAGTGACCACACAGCGGCAGACGAGCAATTACTGGAAGAAGCGGCTCTGTTAGCGTGTTCTTAACGTCAAAAACCGCCATCACAGATTCCGCTATGAGCATTTTTACCGCTGCAAGAGAGTCTGACTGCAGAGCCACAGTTTCACGCATGCGCGGTAGGACAGCGAGATTGTGCCGGTCGTTATAGGAAAGTTAAGCGTCACCAGCGTCCCGTTCATAATTCAACCAGAGGCCGGTCACCTCATTTATAACATCACTGATGTAAACAGCGACTGTTTACGCTGGTTGGATGTGTCTCCATGCATATTACCATTCAGGCACGCTGTTGCCAATACATGAGCGCTGTTGCCCATTTTATTCCATAGAACTTTATACTCGTTCGATTTCGGGGGTCTACATAAACCATTAGCTTATCCAGGCCAAAGAAACTAATTGTGTTTTAGCCTAAAACTTAATATTGAGCTCAGTTTAAGCGTAAGGGTACACATAAAGCCTCTGCATAACCCATTAGCTTTCCTAGGCCACAAAAGCTGCAGTTTCTAAATATGCTTTAGCCTACAGCTTAAAGTATAACATTATCCCAACACAAATTCATCAGAAACCCACTTAAACGACCGCGGTTCTGCAGACAGATGTTATCTAACCACTGTTAAGGTCAGTGTACTTGAGCACATGCACACATCAGATATATTGCTTCGTGGTATCGGTCATAAGTATCGGTATCACCAATACCGATACTGCATTTACGTGCCAGTATCAGTACCGATACAGTATTGGTATCGTGCAACACTTATTAGAATACTTGAAAAACAAACAAGGGGAAGATTTGAACTGACATTCAGAGCCCAGCTGACGGGCCTATAAACAGCTGTAATGCAGGCTGCTGCTGGTCCCTGTGCTTTGTTGAGGATGTGGTTATGATCTGTGGCCTGAAAAATGGTTGTTGGTTTTCAGGATATGGCTGTTCTGAACATTTCGATCATAATCTTCATCGCTCAATTATCATGGCTGTATCGCAGCCATTGTTTCAGTGTTGCTCTGTCGTACTGCTGCTATCGCGTCTTCACTCATCCGGCGGCCACTGTGCTCAGCAGACATTCGCGGAGGCCCCAGACACCAATCTAATCTCGCTATTGTGCTATCTGTTCTCATTAAGTGTCTCTCGCTCGCTCCCATCTCTCTCACTCTCTCTCTCTCTCTCTCTCTCTCTCTCTCTCTCTCTCTCTCTCTCTCTCTCAATCCAAAGTAGCTTTATTGATGCGACAGCGTAGAATACAATATGACTACAAATGTGTTGCTGGTTTGTCTAATTCTCATTATCAGCTTGTTTGCAAGACAGACAGACAAGCACACACATACACACACACACACACACACACACACACACACACATGCATGGTGTCACAGCTGTGTACATTAGAAACATTCACAGCTGGAGCTGTTCTGCTGCTCTAATCCCCTACAAGCCTTTATAGGTCACCAATCAGAGAGAGAGAGAGAGAGAGAGAGAGGGAAAGAGCAAGAGATGGAGCAGGGGCATCAGTAGGCCAGTTTTAGAGGGGCTTTAGCCCCCACTCAAATGTTATTTAGGCCCCCTTCTTCCCAAATAAATGTACGTTATTATTTATATTTCAAATCATCTGTAGTTTTTTTCATTCATTCTTCATTATTCAACCGTGCATCTCCAACATCACAATGTATTATAATAGCAGGGCTCAACCCAGAGGTGGCGCTGCTGCTGCTGTAATGCAGCACTGCCTCTGCTGTGCTACCAGAGATTTACTAACATAGTGTGAAAAGTGGAACCCCCAGCTTGGCCAATGTCAGACCTCATAAGTTGTAAGCCAGTCATATCAGAACTCATAAGCGGTAAGCCGATCATATCAGACCTCAGTAGTTGCAAGTCACTCATATCAGTCTATGAAGTTGTAAGCCAGTCATATCAGACTTCGTAAGTGGTAAGCCAGTCATATCAGACTTCGTAAGTGGTAAGCCAGTCATATCAGACTTCGTAAGTGGTAAGCCAGTCATATCAGACTTCGTAAGTGGTAAGTCAGTCATATCAGACTTCATAAGTGGTAAGCCAGTCATATCAGACTATGAAGCGGTAAGCCAGTCATATCAGACTTCGTAAGTGGTAAGCCAGTCATATCAGACTTCGTAAGTGGTAAGCAGATCATATCAGACTTCGTAAGTGGTAAGCCGATCATATCAGACTTCGTAAGTGGTAAGTCAGTCATATCAGACTTCGTAAGTGGTAAGCCGATCATATCAGACCTCGTAAGTTGTAAGTCAGTCATATCAGACTTCGTAAGTGGTAAGCCGATCATATCAGACTTCGTAAGTGGTAAGCCAGTCATATCAGACTTCGTAAGTGGTAAGCCAGTCATATCAGACTTCGTAAGTGGTAAGTCAGTCATATCAGACTTCGTAAGTGGTAAGCCGATCATATCAGACCTCGTAAGTTGTAAGTCAGTCATATCAGACTTCGTAAGTGGTAAGTCAGTCATATCAGACCGTGTAAATTGTAAACCGATCATATCAGACCTCATAAGTGGTAAGCCGATCATATCAGACCTCGTAAGTTGTAAGTCAGTCATATCAGACTTCATAAGTGGTAAGCCGATCATATCAGACTTTGTAAGTGGTAAGTCAGTCATATCAGATCGTGTAAATTGTAAACCGATCATATCAGACCTCATAAGTGGTAAGCCGATCATATCAGACCTCGTAAGTTGTAAGTCAGTCACATCAGACTTCATAAGTGGTAAGCCGATCATATCAGACTTCGTAAGTGGTAAGTCAGTCATATCAGACTTCGTAAGTGGTAAGTCAGTCATATCAGACCGTGTAAATTGTAAACCGATCATATCAGACCTCATAAGTGGTAAGCCGATCATATCAGACCTCGTAAGTTGTAAGTCAGTCATATCAGACTTCATAAGTGGTAAGCCGATCATATCAGACTTCGTAAGTGGTAAGTCAGTCATATCAGATCGTGTAAATTGTAAACCGATCATATCAGACCTCATAAGTGGTAAGCCGATCATATCAG
Organism: Pygocentrus nattereri; assembly: GCF_015220715.1. Classification (NCBI taxonomy): domain Eukaryota; kingdom Metazoa; phylum Chordata; class Actinopteri; order Characiformes; family Serrasalmidae; genus Pygocentrus; species Pygocentrus nattereri. The sequence continues at coordinate 5,262,516 of NC_051230.1, read as the reverse complement.
ACCTCGTAAGTGGTAAGCCAGTCATATCAGACTTCGTAAGTGGTAAGTCAGTCATATCAGACTTCATAAGTGGTAAGCCAGTCATATCAGACTATGAAGCGGTAAGCCAGTCATATCAGACTTCGTAAGTGGTAAGCCAGTCATATCAGACTTCGTAAGTGGTAAGCAGATCATATCAGACTTCGTAAGTGGTAAGCCGATCATATCAGACTTCGTAAGTGGTAAGTCAGTCATATCAGACTTCGTAAGTGGTAAGCCGATCATATCAGACCTCGTAAGTTGTAAGTCAGTCATATCAGACTTCGTAAGTGGTAAGCCGATCATATCAGACTTCGTAAGTGGTAAGCCAGTCATATCAGACTTCGTAAGTGGTAAGTCAGTCATATCAGACTTCGTAAGTGGTAAGCCGATCATATCAGACCTCGTAAGTTGTAAGTCAGTCATATCAGACTTCGTAAGTGGTAAGTCAGTCATATCAGACCGTGTAAATTGTAAACCGATCATATCAGACCTCATAAGTGGTAAGCCGATCATATCAGACCTCGTAAGTTGTAAGTCAGTCATATCAGACTTCATAAGTGGTAAGCCGATCATATCAGACTTCGTAAGTGGTAAGTCAGTCATATCAGACTTCATAAGTGGTAAGCCGATCATATCAGACCTCGTAAGTTGTAAGTCAGTCATATCAGACTTCATAAGTGGTAAGCCGATCATATCAGACCTCGTAAGTTGTAAGTCAGTCATATCAGACTTCATAAGTGGTAAGCCGATCATATCAGACTTCGTAAGTGGTAAGTCAGTCATATCAGATCGTGTAAATTGTAAACCGATCATATCAGACCTCATAAGTGGTAAGCCGATCATATCAGACCTCGTAAGTTGTAAGTCAGTCATATCAGACTTCATAAGTGGTAAGCCGATCATATCAGACTTCGTAAGTGGTAAGCCAGTCATATCAGACTTCGTAAGTGGTAAGTCAGTCATATCAGACTTCGTAAGTGGTAAGCCGATCATATCAGACATTGTAAGTGGTAAGCCAATCATATCAGACTTCGTAAGTGGTAAGCCGATCATATCAGACTTCGTAAGTGGTATGTCAGTCATATCAGACTTCGTAAGTGGTAAGCCGATCATATCAGACTTCGTAAGTGGTAAGTCAGTCATATCAGACTTCGTAAGTGGTAAGCCGATCATATCAGACATTGTAAGTGGTAAGCCGATCATATCAGACTTCGTAAGTGGTAAGTCAGTCATATCAGACTTCGTAAGTGGTAAGCCAATCATATCAGACTTCGTAAGTGGTAAGCCAATCATATCAGACTTCGTAAGTCGTAAGCCAGTCATATCAGAATTCGTAAGTTGTAAGCCAGTCATATCTGAGAGAGGGTAGGTGGGGGACAGAAAGGGGGTAGGTGGGCATCAAGAGATTGTGGGACAGTAGATGAGCTGGTTGGACACTGGTTTGCTGATTGAATTCCTGAGGGAATAAACAGCTGCTGATCCGTGTGATTCAAAAGAAGCTTTTGATCCTCTTGTTCAAGTCCACCGGGCAGCGTTTTCTCCTCCTCCGTTTCTCTGTCCCTCTCCTCTGCTTCCCCACAGATGCCGGCGATTGAGTCTTTGTGTTTTAAGGTAGTAAAAGTTGAAAGCCATAATTATAATCTGTCAGTGAGGGAGACGAGGATAGATGTGTTTATCAGGTCAGCTCTGAAAGCCTGATCACCGCAGCTGTGTCCACTCATGTACATGCATGTGTGTGTGTGTCTTCTTGTATTGTTGTCTCTGGGAGGCACTTGTTCTCAGAACAATGAGGAAATTCTGGCTCTATGGAACATTTCTGGTTTGGGTTTTCAGGAGAAATGGGGGGAACCCAGTGTCCTCACAATGATAAAAACAAGAGAATTCTGGCATTAAGGAACATTTTTCTTGTGCCCATGGGGTTTTATTGTTTAAAGCACAGCAATATTTAGCTACATTAATGCCTGAACCCTCATAATGTAGTAGCAATAGCATAGGACACTGTAAAAGTGATAGTTTGGTAAGTGAAATCATTTTAATTTGCATCAATAAATAAATAAATAAATACAAATTCTCATTAGGAGGTTATTTTAAGAATGTTATAGGTATATTCAGCCCATTTCCAGGCACTTTTACTAGTTTTAAGTCATTTATTGGTAAATGTTACTTATCTCAAGAAATAATGCTTGACCACACTGTATAACACCTCATCAATGTGCCAGGACATTATGTCTCTACATATATCACTATGCATTGCTACTTTGTTTATACATCCATACATATTACACAACTGTTAATATATGTTATCGCACATTCATTTACAGTTCACAGTCACTCGGTTTGCATGTTTATGCAGTAACACTGATGTGGTGGTGGTGTGTTAGTGTGTGTTGTGCTGGTATGAGTGGATCAGACACAGCAGTGCTGCTGGAGTTTTTAAAACACTGTGTCCATTCATTGTCCACTCTATTAGACACTCCTACCTTGTCGGTCCACCTTGTAGATGTAAAGTCAGAGACGACAGCTCATCTGCTGCTGCACAGTTTGTGTTGGTCATCCTCTAGTCCTTCATCAGTGGTCACAGGACGCTTTTGGCTGGATTTTTGTGGTTGGTGGACTATTCTCAGTCCAGCAGAGACACTGAGCTGTTTAAAAGCTCCAACAGCCCTGCTGTATCTGATCCACTTGTACCAGTGCAACACACACTAACACACCACCGCCGCATTGGTGTTACTGCAGCGCTGAGAATGACCCACCACCCAAATAGTACCTGCTCTGTGAGGGTCCATGGGGGTCCTGACCACTGAAGAACAGGGTAACAGAGTATCAGAGAAACAGATGGACTACAGTCTGTAACTGTAGAACTACAGAGTGCAGCTATACAGTAAGTGGAGCTGATAAGATGGACAATGAGTGTAGAAACGAGGAGGTGGTCAGGATGTCACGCCTGATCAGTTATATTGGCTGATTTAAAATGATTTCACATCACCAAGAGGCTTGTTGCTGTGTGGAAGAGCAGGAGACTCTGTGTGTGCTGTGGTTGTGTACAGACAGAAACTGGTGAGATCAAATTTAAGTCTAAGAGGCCAGTGTTAGTTGCGTGTTCCAGCCTAACGCTGCTGTGCAGGCATGAAGCAGCTAATGAGGGAACAGGCAGAGAGGTTTGCAGCGTTTGACAGAAATGGGCCAGGCTGAATCAGCCCGCTCTGAGCCGTGCTGTATGAAGTCCCAGCTGACTCCGTACCAGCAAACTTCTGCTTTTCACTGGGTTGTAAATCAGCAATGAACATTCAGCAGCACGGCTCTGTGTTAAAAAAAATCCCAGTGCAAACTACACGGCCGCAGGAATTCCACCTTAGGCCCACAGACGTGCACCAATATCTCCTGTGTGAGATATGTACACGACACGTCCAGCAGCTTAGACAGCTGGCTATCCATCGTCATCCGGGTATCAATAGAGTTTGGTGCAGTAACACAGTAACAGCCTCTACTCTTCTGGGAAGGCTTTACAATGTATGTGTGTGTATAGATACAGTGGGGTAAAAAAGTATTTAGTCAGCTGCTGATTGTGCAAGTTCTCCTACTTAGAAAGATGAGAGAGGTCTGTAATGTTCATCATAGGTTCACTTCAACTATGAGAGACAAAATGAGAAAAAAAATCCAGGAGATCACATTGGAGGATTTTTAAAGAATTTATTTGTAAATTAGGGTGGAAAATAAATATTTGGTCACCTACAAACAAGCAAGATCTCTGGCTCTCACAGACCTGTAACTTCTTCTTTAAGAAGCTCCTCTGTCCTCCACTCGATACCTGTATTAGTGGCACCTGTTTGACCTCGTTATGTGTATAAAAGACACCTGTCCACAGCCTCAAACAGTCAGACTCCAAACTCAACCATGGCCAAGACCAAAGAGCTGTCGAAGGACACCAGGAAGAAAATTGTAGCCCTGCACCAGGCTGGGAGGAGTGAATCTACAATAGGCAAACAGGTTGGTGTGAATAAATCAACTGTGGGAGCAACTGTAAGAAAATGGAAGACATGCAAGGCCATTGATAATCTCCCTCGATCTGGGGTCCACGCAAGATCTCATCACATGGGGTCAAAATGATCATGAGAACGGTGAGCAAAAATCCCAGAACTACACGGAGGGACCTGATGAATGACCTGCAGAGAGCTGGGACCAAAGGAACAAAGGCTACCATCAGTAACACACGATGCCGAGAGGGACTCAGATCCTGCAGTGCCTGGCGTGTCCCCTGCTTAAGCCAGTACACGTCCAGGCCTGTCTGAAGTTTGCCAGAGAGCATATGGATAATCCAGAAGAGGATTGGGAGAATATCATGTGGTCAGATGAAACCAAAATAGAACTTTTTGGTAAAAACTCAACTCGTCGTGTTTGGAGGAAGAAGAATGTTGCATCCATACCAACTGTGAAGCATGGGGGTGGAAACATCTTGATTTGGGGCTGTTTTTCTGCAAAGGGGACAGGACGACTGATCCGTGTTAAGGGAAGAATGAACGGGGCCCTGTATCATGAGATTTTAAGCCAAAACCTCCTTCCATCAGTGAGAGCATTGAAGATGGAACGTGGCTGGGTCTTCCAGCATGACAATGATCCCAAATACACCCCTCGGGCAACGAAGGAGCGGCTCGGTAAAAAGCATTTCAAGGTCCTGGAGTGGCCTAGCCAGTCTCCAGACCTCAACCCCATAGAAAATTTGTGGAGGGAGTTGAAAGTCCGTGTTGCCCAGCGACAGCCCCAAAACATCACTGCTCTAGAGGAGATCTGCAGGAGGAATGGGCCAAAATACCTGCTACAGTGTGCAAACCTGTACAAAATCAAGAAAACATGACTGGGGTGCCAAAACTTTTGCATAGAACTGTACATACAGATAGAAAACACAACAAACGGAAAGAGGAAGCTTTATAAAAAAGTTGAACGTGGTTTATTTAACATTAGCAAAGTAAGAGAGCATAGAGTAGCAACAGGCACAGCAGTTAAATAAAATAACTTAGTTAGATGTTATTATACAATGTTTATACAGTTTTATTCAGTTTAAGTACTTTAAAAAACTCATGTACCTCACATTAGATTGTGCATGTCAGATGATACTTGCCAATCATTAACAAAGCTAGCTAGCTCAAATCTGTCCTGCAAAATGGTGTGGTCAAGTAAAATTATCTTAAATCAAGTCAAAAAAAAAAAAAAAATATATATATATATATATATATATATATATATATATATATATATATATATATATATATATATATATATATATATATATATATATATATATATATTACACACTCACTGGTCACTTTATTAGGTACACCTTGCTAGTAAAAGGCTGGACCCCCTTTTGCCTTCAGAACTGCCTTAATTCTTCGTGGCAGACTTTCAACAAGGTGTTGGAAACGTTCCTCAGAGATTCTGGTTGGTTATTTGAGTTCCTGCTGCCTTTCTATCATCTGGAACCAGTCTGCCCATTCTCCTCTGACCTCTCACATCAACAAGGCATTTTCATCCACACAACTGACCACTCACTGGATATTTCCTCTTTTTCGGACCGTTCTCTGTAAACCCTGGAGATGGTCGTGTGTGGAAATCCCAGTAGATCAGCAGTTTCTGAAATACTCAGACCAGCCCGTCTGGCACCAACAACCACGCCACGTTCAAAGCCCCTTAAATCCCCTTTCTTCCCCGTTCTGATGCTCGGTCTGCACTTCAGCAGGTTGTCTTGACCACCTCTACATGCCTAAATGTACTGAGTTGCGGCCGTGTGATTGGCTGATTAGCTATTTATGTTAACAAGCAACTGAACACTGTACCTAATAAAGTGGCCTGTGAGTGTATATGTATATATACATATAATTTACAGATGTTTGTGCACTTATTATAAGATTATCTTGCTTATTCCTTAACATTTTTACTTGCTTTAAGTCATTAAATTAAGTGACATTATCTCACTATAGTGGTAGATAGTTGTGCTGCTTTCAGGCACATCTCCTAGCCTCTTAAACTCCTCGAGACCACCGGTGGGTCCAAACCGCTCTTGGTCATGTTCTTCATAACGTTCATATTCCATAAGTTCCATTCAGAAGCTGGGCGTCGTGTGAGGCTGTAGCTCTTCTCTCCAGTCTAATAGACGGTGATGTCATTTTAAACCCTTATAATAAAAGAAGCTGAACTCTTTTCTACTGAAAGTCGACCCGTTTTTCCCCAAATCTGGGCTATAAACTATAAACAGACGGCGTCTCTTATGAAAGCTTATGAAGTGTGTTTTGGAACCACCGGAGGTCTCAAGGAGTTGAGGTTAATTGAAATGGAAGGCTTCTAATATTGCATGAAACTGCTCGGATGTTAGCACCACTGACAACTGACAGCTATCAGCCTTCATTCTTTTGGCCAAACCTTAAGGAATCATACATTCCGCATACAAGAGAATCCAGACATCCCTTCTAATGAGTGAATTCCGCCCGGAGGACCCATCCAAATGGTTAAGGAGGTGTCCCCAGGCGTGTTTTCTCATTACCTGATCACATCTGGCCCTGCGAGACTAATTTATCTTGAAAGCAGACGAAAGGTCTCAGTAATCTCATGATGTGCACCCTTTTGTAGAGCCTGATACTGAGATTACATCATGCACAGCTAAAAACTGGACCATGTCGGTCTTTAGACATCAACAAATGCTTTAGTCATAGGCCGTGTTTCATGTACCTGACTGGCCTCAGGCACTTCAAAGACACTGATCTTCCAGGGCCACATAGTGCTGCATTCATTATCTACTAATTAAACGCTTGTGGTTGGTTTCCCAGTTGTGGATTAAGCCTGAACTAAATTTTAATAACTATGGTGATTGACCACTATACACTCACCGGCCACTTTATTAGGTACACCTTATTAGGTTCAATTGCTTGTCAACACAAATAGCTAATCAGCCAATCACACGGCCGCAACTCACTGCATTTAGGCATGTAGAGGTGGTCAAGACAACTTGCTGAAGTGCAGACCGAGCATCAGAACGGGGAAGAAAGGGGATTTAAGGGACTTTGAACGTGGCGTGGTTGTTGGTTCCAGACGGGCTGGTCTGAGTATTTCAGAAACTGCTGATCTGCTGGGATTTTCACGCACAACCATCTCCAGGGTTTACAGAGAACGGTCCGAAAAAGAGGAAATATCCAGTGAGCGGTCAGTTGTGTGGACGAAAATGCCTTGTTGATGTGAGAGGTCAGAGGAGAATGGGCAGACTGGTTCCAGATGATAGAAAGGCAACAGGAACTCAAATAACCAATCAAAATCTCTGAGGAACGTTTCCAGCACCTTGTTGAAAGTCTGCTACGAAGAATTAAGGCAGTTCTGAAGAGAAAAGGGGGTCCAACCTTTTACTAGCTACTAAAGTGGCTGGTGAGTGTAAGTCTTAAGCTTTATAGCATCTGGTCTGCTCTGCTATTGTTCAAATCTCTCCCATTTGAGCTTAAATCTAACATTTGGGTTGCTGCCCCCTGCACTGGTCAAACGAACTGGACTTTCAGGCACGGTACGAATGGCCAAGCGTGAGTAAACCCCAACTCCACACCAGCAAGGTGGATCTACAAAGTAAGCAGTTCTAATAAAGTGGCCAGGGAGTATATAAAATAAGAATGTAACATTTATTCACCTAAATGCTTCCTAGCACAAACCAGTCACCATCCGGCAGGACCACTGTATTTTAAGAAGCACTAGGCTATGAAACTCTGAAAAACATGATTGTGTTCCAAATGGAGTGAACGGAAGTGGAGAGAGTCAGCAGTGTGAAGTTTCTCGGCATACACCTCACTGATGACCTCACCTGGTCCCTCCACACCAACACTATTGTGAGATCTGCCCATCAGCGTCTCTTCTTTCCACGTAGGCTCAGGAAGTTGGTCTCCTTCCTCAGATCCTCACCAACCTCTACAGATGCACCATAGAGAGCATCCTCACAGGCTGCATCACTGCCTGGTACAGCAGCTGCACCACCTGCGATTACAGGCCCTTAGATAGAGGAGTGGTGAGGACGGCAGAAGCCATCATAGGCAACAAACTACCATCCGGTTAGACAGCGTCACCCAGCGCACAGCCTGTCCACCATCCTGCCATCAGGCAGCAGATTCCGCAGCATCCAGGCTAAAACAACCCAGCTAATGAACAGTTTCTACAGGCTGTCAGGCTTCTGAACAAGCTGTGAAGCTGTGGGTCCGTCCCCAACTACCACTTCACTCACTCACTCTGTCAGTATTGTTATATCATATCTGCACTCCATCACGAACACACCACATAGACCAATATCGTATCCTACCTAGAATTAATGTGCAATATCTGCTGCTGATAGATTGGTACAAGTGCAATACATACACACGTTCTGTGCAATATCTGTAATCATTACTGTGCAATATCTACAATTTCTGTGCGATATCCAGTCATTACCTGCTCAGAAATGTGCAATATCCACACAACTGCATGTGTAAGCTGTAAATTTGTACAGTTTCTTAATTCTATTTTTATTTTTTATATTTTTCTGCTAACGGACGCCTTGTTTATTTATTTATTTCTATAGTATATCTTACATTTTGTATTTTGGATGATGCACATTTTTGTCTACTTACTGCTCTTTATCTCCTTACTGTGTATTCTGCTGTAACAAGGCAAATTTCCCCCAGTGGGATAATAAAAGTCTATCCTATCTCTTATATCTCTGCTACGGACAACGACACTTTAACACGAAGTCACTCTAAATAACAATAACACTGAGCCACTTAAGTCACTTTAAGATGTATAGATTCTTCACAGATTATCCCTTATCCCTTGTTTAATATAAATATGCTTGTACATAGCAGAGAGGGTTTTTTTCTCCTTACAATACTTCCCTCCTGTCTCTATGTTGTGTATATTTAATATATTTCTTGCATTTTTATTTTAACTTGTTTACCTTGTTTTTGTTTCTGCAGAGCGATTAGCTGAGCCGCACCACAAGCATTTCAACGCACGAACGTCCTGACGTGCAAATGACAAATGAGCTTGAAACAGGAAACAAATCAACTTAGCATGCCTTCGTCAACCAAGTGTGAGGGCAGAATTGGAGAGAAGCTTGTCCAGATGCTCCAACACCACAAGGCCTAAGAAAGTGAACCATCCAAAAAATGTAAATAAATAAGTAAATAAGAATTAAACAAAATTGGACCACGTACACAGCTCAAGTTTGATAACCTGTGTTCCCCACAGACATTTATATATTGTGGACTACAGCATCTTCTTGGCCTCTTGGCTGTGGGGTGCGCTGGTGTTCTGAGGTTATTAGTCGACCAAGTGGTGTAACTAATCATTTCACTTATGAAATATGAGATTCATATAGCCAGTCACACTGCTTGTACCCTCATGATATATGTAAGCTTGTGGTTTATGCAGAAACCAGACCACTGAGATCCCGTACATGAGGCAAGTCTTTCTCCACAAAGCCACCAAGCCAGGTTTTTTAAGGGGGGGGGGGGTTGTCGCAAAGATGACCATAGGATTCTTGGGAAGCTCCTACCACCAATCTATAGAGTCTACCCTGAGCATACATCATCTTGACCTCTAATGAATCGTTTAAGATACTCCTAAACACAAGTTGAAAGAACTAACTTCAAGGAGAAGTCCACCAGTGTTTTTAAAATGAGTAATTGTGGCTCTGAATGACCCCTGGTTCCTATCACCACCACTGTAAAGAAATCAGAGCCTGAAGGTTTCTCTACAATGAACTGTTTCACTCCAAACCTCTCTCAGTGACTCAGTTTACATCTCAAACAATGGCATATTCGGGGATTTTGAAATTTCGGTGGACTTCCCCTCTAAGCGAGGGTACTCAAAGGGTACATAATTACGTACCTTTTGAGGGTACTTAAAAGGTACATAATTCACATGAAATAACATGTATAACTTTCTTAGGCAGGAGCTATATGCAAGAGAACCGATACAGACAGTTTACACCTGCAGTTCGGTTCTCACAGATGCAGAACCCGGTTCTCTTCTTCGTCTCCAGAACCAACTCAGAGGCCTTCAGCCTCAGAGTGACAGAGGCGGAGCTTTCACGTCGAGCCGGCTGCTGATTGGACGTCTTTGTTCGCGTCCGCACTATCTCGCACCTGATTGGCTGATTCATATGAAGAAGGGGCGACCTCTGTATCTGCTGCGGTTGGTTAGGTTAGCCCAGTTTGAGTTTTAGGGAATATATTTTATATTTTGCCCGTTTTAGGGCGATTTACACGTCTTAAATGCAACATACACGCTTTTATGTTTATACGAGAGTCCCTTTCTTTCTTTGTGAAGCTGTGTTTTAAATCATTCCACACGTTTTGAGTGGCGAATCGGCGGCGTCGTTGCTGTTACAGCCGGTAAGGAGCGAATTTTGAATTTAACGGTAACGGTTAAACAGTTGCGCTGCAGGTCTTCGCAAAACATGTCAAAATGTCATTAAAGTCTGAATTATAAGCGATTTAGCATCAGTTATCGACAAAAAAGAGATGTGGCAACCCGTGAATGTAATAGGAGTGTTGACGATATTTAATGTTGAGTGAACAGGCTGAACTGAACCGTACGTTGATTTCTTAACAGTCCTCAAGTGTAATAAGTCCGTTTAACCCGGTCTGTAGCTAAATATTCCACCTTAAAGCCAGTTTAAACGCGGTCTAAGTAACATTAGACCGTCACACAAAGCTGGCCAGCTTGCTATTCGCCAGCTTGTTGTTCGAATTTTTCCGTTCCACCTTAAACGGCGCGGCAGTGACTGTTAACAGCTGCGCCATTTAAGGTGGAACGGGAAAATTCGAATAGGGAGCCACTTCAGCCTCGTTAGCTAACCTAGCTAACCATCGCCAACGGAAGCTTTACGTATTACTGAACATTTGCACCAACAAAGTAGTTACTAGAGTTGGAAACGAACACTTTTCAGTGAATATCTGTGAATAGTTCAGTCCTTAAGATGTGGTCTGATGTGAAATGGTTCATTGTAACTAGCTAGAGAAAGTTACAGTCTCAGATTTCTTCACAGTGGTGGTGATAGGAACCAGGCGTCTCAATGTCTACAGTACAAAACTACCAGTGAACAACCTACACGAGTCTTCTGAGCTCTTATATGTAATGTTGATGGTAAAACAGCTGTAAATCAAGGCTTGACTGGGAACTGCTTTGCATTGGAGCACCCTACACACACTCACAGGCCACTTTATTAGGTACAATTGCTTGTTAACACAAATAGCTACTCAGACAACCACATGGCTGCAACTCAATGCATTTAGGCCTGTAGAGGTGGTCAAGACAACTTGCTGAAGTGCAGACCGAGCATCAGAACGGGGAAGAAAGGGGATTTAAGGGACTTTGAACGTGGCGTGGTTGTTGGTGCCAGACGGGCTGGTCTGAGTATTTCAGAAACTGCTGATCTACTGGGATTTTCACACACAACCATCTCTAGGGTTTACAGAGAACGGTCCAAAAAAGAGGAGATATCCAGTGAGCGGTCAGTTGTGTGGATGAAAATGCCTTGTTGATGTGAGAGGTCAGAGGAGAATGGGCAGACTGGTTCCAGATGATAGAAAGGCAACAGGAACTCAAATAACCAACCAGAATCTCTGAGGAACGTTTCCAACACCTTGTTGTACCTAATAAAGTGGCCAGTGAGTGTATATCTCTAACACCGTTAATGGTGTAGAGAAAGTGCATAGTAGCCCAAAGGTTTATCTCAGGACTACAATAGAACAATGTGCTGGGCATCAGGCAGTGTATTCATAACCATTTCATAGTAATAACTTTGTGATGAAGCTTTTAGAGGCATTAAACTGTGCAGACGTCCGGTTCCTGTCACCACTACTGTGAACAGTTCGGACTCTGAGTTTCTCTAGAACATCGCGTTTCATGTCGAACCACTTTGAGTGACTTTCTTTGCGTCTTAACAGTTGACTAATGGGGAAATTTAGAGAAATCGGTATTCCTTTTTAATGGGAGTTGTAGTTGTAGGTAATGTAAGCATAAGCATGTCACCTCCTAATGACTTCGTTTCATTGAAACGTTCAGTTTAGATGCTCAACGAATACGTAAGACTCTGAATTACATGTGTAATGTCATAAGTTTAAAAGTCTTATGTTTTATTGAATACATTGTTTTTTTTCCCACTCATTTCAGTGGTTGTAGTATCCAGCTGAATTTGTGTGTGGCCTACTCCAACCATAATATCTGGATACTTTTGGTTCTTAAGATGTAAACAGAGTGGTATGACGTGAAACATACTGACTGCTGATTTTATTTAATTGATACTTTTTTTTTTTTTTTTTTAATCCCACAAACGGGGAAAATCCACCTCCACATTTAACCCATCCATGAAGTGAAACACCACATACACACTAGTGAATACACACACACACTAGGGGGCAGTGAGCACACTTGCCCGGAGCCCTGTCCACGGCACCCGGGGAGCAGTTGGCGGTTAGGCGTCTTGCTCAAGGACACCTCAGTCATGGCACTGGGGATTGAACCGGCAACCTTCCGGTCACAAGGCCAGTTCCCTAACCTCCAGCCCACGACTGCCCCACCCCATTCACTATCCAAAACCACTAGTGAACGTACACAAGTCTTTGTCTGTGATGTCGATGGTGTTAAATAGTCATAAATCTGGAGAAATAAGATCTCTTTGGGCTCCTCTTTGCCAGTAATGGTTTAAAATAATTAGATTCATATACATTTTAAGCCCCTTCATCACAAAACTATCATAAAGCAATGTATCAGACAATAACTGCTCCATATATAGGATCTTTCTATGGCGGAGCCTTTAGAGGTGGACGTCTGGTTCCCCTCACCCCTGTGGACGTTTTTAACTGGGCAAGTATCTTTAGAATGGAGCATTTCACGCCAAACCGCTCTGAATGACTTTGGAGGGATAAAAGTGGGCTTTCCCTTTAAGTTTCAAAAATCATAACCACTTTATTGAAAACATTAGTTTTTCCACTCCTTTCAGTGGCGGAAGTATCCAGCTCAGTCTGTTTGTAGTAAATGCAGTCATGGTTGTTAATTTAGCTGCTTTTCTTATTCTTTATTCTTAACTACCTTGGTAGGTTATACTGGATGTTTCTTCCTAATCATTTTTCTCTCTTTTAAGTAACCAGGTTATAGATAAACAGGACTTCAGCATGGACGGTGTTGAGGCTGTAGGCAGCCGGACGCCGCTGGGCACCCTCACTCCATCCCAGCAGAACAGCGATGGCAGGGAAACGGATTTCTCAAAGCTCACCCCGTCTCACTTTGGAATATCAACAGACAGCTTTTTAACCTTCTCTAAGGAAAAAGGTGAGAAGTCACAGAATATTTGGTGTGTCCATCCAGGCCGGGTATTGCACACTGTTGCTGGGCGCTATACTCTATACTGTTGTTCCCTGATACTCAAATACCCTGATACTGCTTTTTTTTTAGCATTGCTTTTAGAGATCATATTTATTAGACAATTATGCCCATGAAACAGGTGGTCTTGTTGCTAAGCGGTTGGTTTTCGTTTTTATTTTACTCTGTTTTGGACGCTTTACTCATGACGTTCATATAAACTAGTGTTCAGAATTTAAAGATCGCTCTGCAGTAAAACAGTAAAGCAAATGCTGAAGATTATGCAGGGATTCTGTCATGATGCTACTACACTATATATTCAGATTTCAACTAAGAAGTAGGACGCTGTATAACAGTGGCTCTGTTTCCACGCAGTGATTTTTCCGATTGAAGACATTCCGATTACAGATTAAGACTGAGGTGTTTTATATCCTCACTCTACTCAACAATCTGAGAATGTCTGGTTACGTGCTTCACTACAAGTAATCCGATCCAGAACTACTTGCATGCGTAGAAAGCACTTAGTGTAGATGTTACCATGACAACGAGTATCAGGTGAGTCCAGTCAGTGAGATGAGCAGCAGTGAGCAGTGCTTGTGTTTTAAGTACTTTAAAACGAAGTCAGACTCAGCAAAACGTCCTTCACGTGTCCTTATTAAAGAAGGCCGAGAGGAAGACGTCGTGTTCTGAGACATGTAAGCTGGACGTCCGTCGCACCGCCGTCTTTTAAAGATCAGAGCATGAACTTCGTCTCCTCTGCAGACCCGTTTCTGTTTCACCATGACTTAAACTTTCCGATAGGGAATGTAATCGGATACAGGCGTTTGCACTGATATTATTCTTCTATTTAACAGATTATTTACAGGATTACCCACCTCCTTTAATCGGATAGAAATTGTATTTGAAATTACTTTAATCAGTCTCTCTATTCTGACTGAAGTGTTTACATGTACGTGTTCTATTCCGATTGAACCGTTAGTCGGACTATTAATGGAATATCGGGCCGCATGGAAACGTGGCTGTTGATACTGTCCCACATGTCCATGAACAAGTGTAGATAATTCTGAAATGACTGAGAAAGCTGTTTTACATTAAGAATTAAGTTAAAATAAAATTAAAATACAATCAGATCTAAAGGCAAGCAATTTATTAAGAAATTATAAATTGTTACAGTATATTATGCATCATTTTCAACTTTTTGGTGTTGAAATATTGAATAAAACCTCTTGAAATGCCTTCTAGTGTCTTGCTTATAGCATTTGAGTCTACACTGTTGTTACTTAATAAAACAGCAATTACTAATATGATAAATATAATGTACTTTTTAAACAAATTTATCTTCTGAAAATGCTTTCTGTCTCGTTAATATTTGCGCTCCTGTGTAATTTTTATGCTTCGGTGTCATTTTAAGAGGAGGAACAGAATAAAACGGTCAATCAAAGCTATGCCAAGTTTGTGAGAGTCTCTTCGCTGCAGTGACAGTATTTAGAAAAACGCAGAATTACTAACTTTCTTAATTCAGACTTGAATCTTGATTGATGTCATTTGATAAATATGGTGATGATTTTTTTTTTTTTTCCAATATTGCCCAGGAATACTTGTGAAAAAATGATTTGGCTACTGTAGCGATGTTTTTCCTCTCTCAGATAAATCCAGAGTAGCACAACTAAAAGCAAGACGGCGATCCACTATTGGACTGAGGGGGTCACCTGAAACCAATTCCCTCATCTGCTTCAGAGCCAAGGCGGCCATGAAAACACCGCCTCGGACGCCACAGGTGTGTATTTATCACTGTCGGCTTGTAATTACTCCTCATTTTTTGCTTTTTTTCCCCAGAATTACGATCCAAGATACTAGACCCCTGCTGTTTACATATCGCTGCTGTTGGAAGAAAACCTTGTATGTCCATTTTTGTCATTTTTTAGGTTTTGCCATCATTTGAAAAAGTCTTTCTCCTTTACATTATATGTCAATTTCATGACAAATGGACCAAAGGAAATGGCCCAAAATTACTGAGAAAAATTTCTGGTTCCATTGACTTACATTAAAAGTAAGGTAGCTTTTTTTCCTTCTCCTGTAAAGTTAACGTTTCGGAGATACGAGGTTTTCATCCAACAACAGCGATATGCAGCATCCATTCACTGTCAAAACAGGACGTGCTGATTTTCATCTTCTTGTCCTTGTGCAGAACATTCTGGCGAGCCCGCTGTTTACAGGCTGTGACTCCATAAAGCAGAAGATGGCCGCTTTCCAACGGCTGATGGGAGAAGATGAGGAGAATTCGGAACAATCTGCTCCCCTGATGATGAAAGAGGAGCAGGGAGAGGGAGGAATGGGGGGCAGTTTGTCAAAAGACGTCCAGACTGGTCAGTTTTTAAACAAACAAGCTTGAACCTGATGTTCTAATAAATGGCTGATGTCACTGTCTAGGGCCTAGGCCAATTGTGTCCCAGTCCTGCCAGGCTTTTGTTGCTCTGTGGCTTTGTGAAGTGTGCAGCTCTTTTGATTTACATCACAAAGATTAAGAGCTATTAATTTCAACAGCGGTTGTTGTTGTTCTCTCTTTCTGGTACATCAGTGACAAAACACAGCCGTTATACTGAAATAAGCCCCCTGCCTCCCCCAGATTTATGCTACTGTGACTAGAAACTAAAAGACTACGCTGCGCCTCCGGCACGTACCTGCTTGCCTCTGCCACACATTAGCCGTGTATACATTCAGCCTGGGAATCATTAATAATCTCACAAACAGCTTCATCGGAATAGACTAGCCTGATTAAGGGCGTTCCGAACGTAATTTCAGTCTGTTCCTGTTAATAATCAGTTAAATAGAAGAAGAACATTAGTCATATGCATGTCCGCATCTGATTTAACTCCTGATTGGAGAGTTTAAGTATGTTCTGTGCATTTGTGTTATAATAGGAGTTTATAACATTCAGCATGTGTGTCTCAGAACACGACGTCTTCCTCCCGTCCTTTTTTAATAAGGACGCATAAAGTCTGCCCTCATTTCAAAGCAGTTAAAAACAAGCATGCCCAGTGAAAACTCGGGTCACACACTGCTTCTCTTCTAACTCTGACTGACCTCAAATGATGCTCGTTGTCATGGTAACGTCTGCACTTTCTCCACACATGCTGGTAGTTTTGGATCTGATTACTTGTGTGCATGTAAACAGAGACTTTCATCAGGTTGTTGAGTAGAGTGAGCATATTAAAATCTATAATTGGGACGCGTTTAATCGGATTGTCAATCTTTGCATGTGTAGACAGTGTTTGATTGAATCTGTATGTGGGATCTGAATTTAGCGTGTCTTTAAATTTGAAAAAGGATAAACCTAAAAAGTTTGCAATAGATTATTTTGCTCAAAAATGAGCAAATACCACATAAAAGCAGAATGCTAGGATGCAAACCTTTAGCCCGCGAGTTATCCTAAGATCTTTACCTCATCCAAGCTGGTGGTCACATGAGTTTGGCCACTAAAACATTAGAAAATGCTAATTTGTGCATAAAAGTAAAACATTTTAAAGGATTTTATCATGTCAGGCCAATCAGAACAAGTTCTCTGCCATTTTTCCACATCATATTAAATGTATTTGTTGGATATAAATGGACATGTATATGAATAAATGTATAAATAGTTTATGTATGTATGTGCAGGTAATGAAGTCTGTTCAGAAGAGAGGCAGGACCGTATAACCCCAAGCAAACGCCGCCCTACTGCAACACCGCCTCCATCTAAGAAACGCCGCAGGGTCCCACTTGGCTTGTGTGAGGAAGAAATTCTGGAAGAACCGTTTTCTGAGCTCCAGAATACGCCGACACAGGAGCCAGGGGTCAGTACATTATAACTCAACTAACCGTTTTTTCACCTTGACCATTTACATCGCATAAGCAAGCATTTTAGTAGACCTGGGTGCTGTCGTCTATACTTGTATACTGAACTCAGTCTAAATCATTTGAAGCATTCAAGCAGAATGAATCAGTTGCTCTGGTCTAAATTAAAATTTCAAAACCTGTGTTAGCTCATGATATCAGAAATGTTTATATATTCAGTGCAAACTGAAAGCAAAGTCAGTTAAATTTCACTCCTGGGCCTTACACACTTGCACTCGCTGGCCACTTTATTAGGTACTAATAAAGGTAGTAAAAGGCTGGACCCCCTTTTGCCTTCAGAACTGTCTTAATTCTTTGTGGCAGACTTTCAACAAGGTGTTGGAAACGTTCCTCAGAGATTCTGGTTGGTTATTTGAGTTCCTGCTGCCTTTCTATCATCTGGAACCAGTCTGCCCATTCTCCTCTGACCTCTCACATCAACAAGGCATTTTCATCCACACAACTGACCGCTCATTGGACATTTCCTCTTTTTCTGACCGTTCTCTGTAAACCCTAGAGATGGTTGTGCGTGAAAATCCCAGCAGATCAGCAGTTTCTGAAATACTCAGACCAGCCCGTCTGGCACCAACAACCACGCCACGTTCAAAGCCCCTTAAATCCCCTTTCTTCCCCGTTCTGATGCTCGGTCTGCACTTCAGCAGGTTGTGTTGACCACCTAATAAACTGGCTGATGAGTGTTTGTCTGCACAGTGTAGGATCTTTCATAAGAAGGATAGTCTGCTTCTTTGTGTTATTCAACTGCTGCTGAGAATTTGCGCTAAAATGTTGAAACTTCTGTTCCACAATTTTAAGGTAGGAAAGAGAATAAAACGACTAGCTGCGTCAAACTGTATTTAAATATTTGATGGCGTGATATATTAGGAAAACGGTGATATTAAATCTCATCAAAGATCCTATCAATCTATCACTAACTGGCTAGTCAGACTGTTGACCAGATTCCTGGGTTCTCAGGAAGTGCTGATGGACCTCCGTTGTCCCTGAACCTCTCTGTAATTCTGTCTGGCAGTTTTATTCATTTTAAAAATGTACTATGTTAGTTCTTATGACCAAGCGGTGTGTGTTCCCTCTGTATACAGCAATGAAAATGAATAAAGTATGCCTTTCCCACCACAGGAGCCGATGCAGATGCAAACATAAGAAATATATCAATGAGTGTGTTTACATGCGCTCAATAATCTGATCATAATCATATTTTTTTCAGTTATCTGATTATTCAAATTGTCACGTAAACAACACACTCTGATTACTTAGTTTGGAAGAAGGTCTAGAAATCTGATGAACAAATCTGATGAAGAGGCTGGATTTTGGCTCAGTAATCAGATTTCTCAACTTTTACTCTGATTTCTTTCGGATTTCTAGTCTAGGCATGTCTCAAAACAGACAGGTACCAGAAAAAAGCGAGCAGCGTTGCCGCTCGACGCAGGAAAACACTTTTGGAGCGATGCTGAAACCAAACTAAAACCAAAATAAAGGATTTAAATATTCTTAATCTTCTAGATGATGCATGTTCATATTTTCAGGTAAACTGGCACAATGTTCTGGGGAAAAAGCCGCGGCACGAAGTTCAAGCTTACATTTCCGTCACGCCGTCTTCTGTGAGTTTATTGGCTGATTGCAAAGCAGAAATCTGATTACTGTCTGACTCGAAGACCCGGAGTTTCCCCATTATCTAGCTCAAGCACATGGACACTTGTTGATCGGATTACTGGCACAATCTGATTTCCCGCAGTTATAGAATTAGTAAGTGCATGTAAACGCACTCATTGTGTGGATATTACCCTTTCAGTACAGCCCATTTCATGATTGCTGCCCACAGAAATATCTCTTAAGAAAAAAAAGAGCACATTTTTTAAGCACTCTTTTGTTTTGCAACATCAAATTTGCTTTTAGAGGCAGTCTTTAAAAGTCATGAGACTGCAGCTGGGCCTCTTTTGAAAAGCTCTGTTTTTATCTCGCTCGGTGGCTGTCTGCTTTGAATGAGCACTTTTATTTTCTAATCTGTTCTGGCCTAAAACCCCATAATAAGAACAAAGCTGTGTTCTGTTCTGTTAAGCGTAGATGTTTCACATCTAATTTGCACTAAATTATAATTGTCTGAAACCCGGCAGGATCCTGTTTAAGTAAAGCATGTTGAAAGCTAGCTTTCAAACGAAATAACCTCTGAAAGCGGGAAAGCTAGTGACAGTAACGCCCCAATATCCTGTCCTGCAGCTGAAAATGAAAAGGGCTCTTATTTAAACCTCCTTGGAAGCCCCTTCAAGTCTGAAATAATGTGATTGAAAATATATTAATTAGAAAGCTATTTGAGGTGATGAAGACTAATGGCAACCAGTCATTAAAAGTCCCTCCTGCTGGGTCTCATTTCATTAGGGTTTGCCCAAGTATGGCTGGAATAGAAGTTTCAGACTGTTGAAACCAAGAGAAGCAGAGTGGTATCTGTGCTTTTTGAGTTGTTACAAGGTTGGTTGACCACCATGTCGTGATTAAATTGCTACCTAATGTGGCTCTGGTTCTTGAGGGCTGTGTTTAGGACCAGCTGCATTACTTCAGTCCTATAAAGTATAAAAAAATTTATTTCATTACCAAATTTAGTCTGAGTTTCTTCTAGACTGGTAGTTGAAATATTTAAATTACCTTTCGCATGCATGTTATTAACTTCAAAGCTTCTTAAGTAGTCTGTTGTCAGTAAATAAACCCACGTCTGATACGTCACACTTATTTGAAGTTTAAACCTCACCCACTCAGATACAGACTATATAGGGAAGATATAATTTTTTAGAAGTCAGTGTCGTAGTCGAGACATTGATGTCTAGCTCATCATATCATGCTGCACGTGGCTCTTTTATTGCCCGGTCACGGCTCCACAGCAGGGTTTTACCTCTTTTGCGGTAAAATAAAGCTCTGCCAATCGTTCTAACAGAGGTTTAACAATAAATGGGCCAAAATGCTGGAGTTAATGTAGCCTTAACCTGCTGATTCACCGACATTTAGCCCTGAAGGTTGGCACACAGACTGCTGGTCACCATGGCAGCGCAGACAACAGTCTTGCGTAGTTAGTAGCTAAAGAGATTTTAGACGAACTTTGATCACTTTGGAGACGAGTGGACTTACTTGCATTTATAATCACTCCAGCTGGTTTCCTGATACATTTAGGCTGCAAAGAGAAACGGTCAAACCCTAAAATTCACAAATCTGAAGTCAGTTTCTCAGAATCTCAAAGTCAGTTTCTCATTCGCCAGTCTACCTTAAATGGTGCGACAGTTATTTAAGACTATTTAAGGTGGAACGGACAAATTAGAACCGGAAGCTAGCGAACGAGAAGTGACCTCAGCCTAAAAAAAAACGAACATTGAGAGACATTTTTAGAAGAACCTGTTCTACTATTGAGGGAAAGTTTCCTGCCAGAGATGCGTGAAAAGCAGATATAGCTGAGCTAAAGCTTAAAGCAGGGCAGACTGAGTCTACGTTTTTCTTGGGATTATATTTTTTTAGCCTGTAATAGTACATCAGCACATCCTGAGATGCGTTTACAGCCAAGATGGAAAAGGGGACAAATTGTTGGAGTGGTTTGATCATTTTTTTTATTTATTTATTTTTTAATTGAATTGAATTGAAAAGACTAAATGGTTCTTCTTACATGTGTTGTGACCCCTGCAATGTACAGTATGTATAATGATATATTGGACCAGAGCACACTACCAGGACAGTAGTGTCACATTTCAAAAAGGCTGGATAAACATAATAAAATAAGATGATGGCATAGTGGACGGACATCCAGTGACAATACAGTGTAGGGAGTTACTGTACACTGGTTATAAGCTCTGTATGATGATCTTTTTTTAATGACCTGTATAATTCAGCGCTGCAGAAGATCCTCAGATTCTCTTCTAACCTACATTTCCCCTGCTGCTGTTTGTGTTTGCTGGATCAGGTTGTTTTTGTAATGTGTTGTTGGGTTTATTTCCCACACCCTTGTAGGTGCGCTCCTCTGACTTCAGAAGCCCGGAGCTGAAACTGGGGCTAGGTTCTGACTCGCAGTCTCAGCTGATGTCTTTCCCCATGCTGTCAAAGCCTGAGGTTATCAGAACAGGTAAGGGAGTGCAGACACTGGGGCTCATCGCACTCTTATTTTTATTTTTTATTATCTGTTATTTTTTGTGTATTTTGACTTGCATGAGGATATTCAGGTGTTCAGTAATGGACTTCTTCCCACCCACCTCTTTTTTTGCAGTTAACCAAAAAAATCACTGGTAAATTTTTACAGATACTTGAAAAATTAGTCAGAATATAGATCCTTGTATCCGACCCTCATCAAATCTAAACTATCGAATCTAAACAAGTATATTCGCGTTTTCATTTAGAGCTCACGTGTCAAACGCAAGGCCCGCGGGCCAAATCAGGCCCATGGCACGATCCTATTCAGCTCATGAAATGACTTTAAATTTTCTGTTCTTAGCCCATTTCACCCTGAGAGGCACTACAGTCCCCAGCATGCAGTGTAACAGTGTGCATTGTGATTTTTAAAATATATATATATTTTTTTTTTTAAGAATTATTTTTGAATACGGATTGGATGCCTATTTTGATGTTGTAGTTTTGGCTTATTTTGAATAAACAATAATCCGTTCTGGTCATGGCAAAATTTTAAGTAAAAATTAAGAAATAAAATCCCAGCTGGCCCACAGATTTGCCCAGATTTTTCTAATATGGCCTTTTTAGTATTTGAGTTTGACACCCCTGCTTTAAACAGATTGAGATTTAACAGCCTTCCTTTCTCTTGGTTGCTAAACTTTTTTTAGTGTTGATTTACAACATTGCTAATATTTTATAATGGAGTGTCAGGTTTATTTATTTTTTCAGTTTTTCTGTCCTTACAGATGACTTTGAGGTTTCTTCCGTGTCCAAGAAGAAGCGGGTTCGTTTCGGTGCACCCCTGTCTCCTGAGTTTTTTGACAAGACCCTTCCTCCCAGCACCCCACTACAGAAAGGAGCCACCCCTGTTCGGCCCCCCTCATCAACTGGACGCAAATCACTTCTTAAAACGCCCCAAAGATTCGACCCACCTCTCCCCCAGCCAGACTTCAACAGCCCAGGACATAATGGAGCCTCTCCAGTCCTGTCTGTGTCCAGAAGATGCAGGTCTAGAGAAGTGGAGAGTGATGAAGTGTTCCTGGACAATGAAAAGGTTTGTTGTTTATTGGATCATTCTAAACGACACTGCTGTTCTCCCACTCAACTTAACAAAATATATGTGTAAAGTTTAAACTGGTGTATAGTAGGAAGACCAGAGTACACTGACGAGACAAACATGAACATGCAGATGTTTGCGGTTGTACTTGGAATGAGAGAAGTGAAATAAGAGTGAATGGGAAGAGAGCATCACAGAGTCCTTCCAACAATGAAGCACGTTTACAATTACAGCATTCAGCACACGCTGTTCTCCAGAGCAACTTAAAAAATCTGTTTTGTTGTCCACTCAGAGAAACAAAAGCCCGTGTTGATGCGTAGCGTGTGTAAGCATTACACAGCCTTACCCTACCATATAATTGCCAGCTGAGCCATCTTTTAATATTACTTTATTTATAATGATTATTATAAAATGGATAGTTCAGGACCTAAAATCTGAGCCTCGTTCAAAGCCGTCGTAAAAACCATGATATACCGTTCCTATGACCGCCTCACAATAACCGAACTCCGTCACTGCGCCGCAGCACGGAAAAAACCCCTTGTGCTGTCAATGGAATAATCTCTGACTCTCAAGCTGCTCGCATGGACCACAGAGTGTACTGATGAAGTAAGACCCTGTTTTTTGTTTAAACTGAAGGGCTGAGAACTTATGTCCTTAACTAGAACCAGGCTGGTCACTTCGGCGCCACTCTATTGGTGTTAAATAAGACTTGCAGTGGGAATTTGATGACCCAAAATTACTTATAGAGCAAAGGTTTTTGCATTGAACATTGGTGTGTTCTCATATGTCCGTTCTTCTACAACAAAAGGTCTAAAAATGAATGAAATGACCAGTGGGCGACCGAACGTTCTCCTCATTCAGCGGTTGCTTGGCAATGATGCCACACTCTAAAGGAACTATGTTTCTTGGCGAAACACTTGTTCTTGTAGATTATTATTAATGATGAATTATTTTCTGGAAAGTGGAGTATTTTGTCAGGTTTTATGTTGGCCGCCGATTTATAAAAGCAATTAAGCCACTTGAGGTTGTGCCTTACTGCGATTTTATCACAGGATGGGAGTTTTAGACGCTCCGCTTCACGTGTTATTGCTTTATTCTATTCTGCACAGACAGTAGGTCACGTTATCATCCAGTGGTTCTCCACGTTCATTAGGTTGGTTCTGTTTGTTTAAGTGCAGTCTTTTCTGTACATTTTCAAACTAACCAGTGAAGGGAATGGGTAACCAAAGGGGGAGCATTAAAAATAGTAGTTTTGTGTGTGACAATCAAAAGAAAGAACAGTAATTTGCATAATCCTGGCAGAATAATTGTGATATTGATCAGTTATCAACCCAAGACCCAGTCCTTTTATAAGTGTGTGATGTTGAATGTTGGGTTGGTGTTCCCTGGGTGTTATAGCGGATCAGAGAAGATGAAGGATGGAACCATTAAACCCTAAATGCGGTACAGTAGTGGGAGATATTTGGAGTACAAGTATGAAATATTGAGTAGGTCTAAATAGTCTAGTGAGTGTATGATTAACTACAGAACATGACATGGATATTCATGGTCAATGGGCTGTGAGCATGTCCCTTCATATTTCAGCCTTTATAATGTCTTTGTGAAAACGTAATCTCTCAGTTCATCTGCCCTCAGATCACTTTCCCCATTATGGAAGACGAATTTGATAACCCACCAGACGACAGCAAAGGTAATTTGTTAAAGTGTTTTTAAAGGAATTAGAAACGCGGGTCGAAGACAGCCATTTAACATGATATGAGTGATCTTTGTAATATAGCTTCCATTCCAGTACAGTCCTCACTGAAATATTAGAGTGGGACAATTTAATAGAAACAGTTAGAAGTGATTATATTGATTACAGTGCAAAACAGCATTAGTTCTGTAACAAATTACATATTAACTGTACACTGTGGGGAAAAATATCTCATTATATTAATGTGCTAAACCTTGTACCAGTCAATGATAATGTGATAAATCACACAGGAACTTTTAGCTGAGTCTCCTATCGGTAAATTTTTCCTACAGACGCTGACTTGGCTGAGGGCCCCGAGCTGACGCTGCACCTTGAACCTCCAGCTGCAGGCACTGAACTCATGAACACTGGCTTCCGAGAGGAAGAAGATCTCTTTCCCCCTTTTATTGCTGATCATTCTGTAGCTCTCCCAGGTGACTAAATGGCAAAATGCCACTCTGCAATTATTGCATTGGAGATATGCATTGCAGTGTATGGGAAAGCATATTAGTGAACCTTTAAGTGGCAAGGATAAAGATTGGTCTGCTGTATTTTCACCAGACTTACACATCTATGCTCGGTCATGATGCTCACAGCACACAGTGAATTTGGTAATCTGTTAGATGGCTTATTTACATATTTTAAGCACTGATATCACTTTTGTAAGGGCCAGTATTGAAAGAATGATTACCAAACTATATATATTACAGTCCTGTGGGTTAGTTGTTTCATCTGTACAGTAAGCATGGTGGAGTGGGAGAGGCATGGGCTGGGTTTCTGTTCAACTGTTTGTCTTCTGGTCTTGAAAATAGAAAATCCTCTACTTCTAAAACCTGTAGCTGTCTGCGAGTTTCCTTCCGGCCTGAAAATCGAATAGCTTTTTAAAATAATTTCTCTACCAAATAAACAAGAAGAGTAGACAAAATGAGTTTAGCTGGGAACGCTTTTCTGGCTGGTTAACATTAGAGAAATTAGCTTTTTCTCTATCTGATCTGTCTGTAAGCATCCATGACTGATTAATGCCGGGAAACGATATTACTGATATTTCGACAGTCCACAAAATGACGTGGAAAAATCATCTCCAAAAAAAGCTGGTCATCAACTGTGTGGTACTGCACAGAGCTTTGCGAAATGTTCAAAAAGTTCTTAGGAAGTCTTGGTGCAGGGATCGGCAAACCCAAATGTTAAGAAGAGCTATTGTGTCCTTGCAGCAAAAATCAAACTACTTTGGGAGCCGCAGTCCATTTTATGGGCATTTAATGTCCATTTTACCATCTTGGCTGTAAGTATGTCGCAGTATGTGCTGATGTACTAGAATAGGCTAAAGAATATAAACAAAAATGCAGACTTACTTTGCTCTGCTTTAAGTTGTAGCTGAGCTATAGCCACTTTTCTCACATCTCCAGCAGGAACCTTTCCTAAACGTACAATAGTTCCTACTTTGTGTTCAACTTTTTTTCCGTTCTGCCTTAAATGGTGCAGCAGGCACCATTTAAGGTGGCACCGGAACATTCAAATGAGAAGCTTGATCTCACCGTCGTGACTTTTTAGTGTTTGACAGGTTCTTGTTGCAGATTAAACATCAGGAAACCAGGTGAGCGCTCATAAATGCAGATAACTCCATTCGGCTCCAAATCTTCCATGTTCGTCTTAAATCTCTCTCTTTGCCTTTTCATTAGCTACTAGCTTGGCGAAATTGTTGTCTGCGCTGCTATGCACAGTAACCATCAGGGTTAAAGGGTGATTTAGCTGTTAGACATAAACTCCAGTGTTTAATCTGTATTAGAACGATCAGCAGAGCTTTACTACAAAGGAGGCTCATTTTATTTTTACCTAAATATTGAATGCCGCTGTGCTGCTGCAACAGGAGAGTAAAAGAGCCACGTATTACCGACCCCTGAGTTATTGGAGCAGTCGAAGTTGTCCCGTGTCCTATATCTCAAACGAGCCTGACCCACTTTTTAATTGCGTTTGCTTGACTGACTTTAATCACAAGAACTCGACTATCAAACTGCGGCAAGTACGGAACACAATAAAATCGCTGAATTATATTGAAAGCTTTATTCCTCTAAATCAATATGAGTAGTGTTTAAACTGGGCTGTGATGCTTCTTTTGTGATGTACTTGCTCTTTGTACTTTCTACTACCCAGTGCCAGAGACCACGCGGCACAGTGCCTCTCGTCCAGATAAGACGCTAAAGATAAGCTGCAGGTTCTACACCGCCCTTTAATGGAAGATGGAGTTCAGACTTCTCATAATTATTCAATATAAGGATGCAAAACATTAGAGAGAAGTGAATTTGCATATCACAATTCTTGTTTGTGATCTGTAGATGGAAGCGTATGCTATGTGGCCTCATGCCTCTTGACTTGAGTTCCGTATTCATTGCTTGTGTTTGTATCTTTTATAATAAGGGACATCATCAAATTGTGCTGTACTGGGCAGCTCCAGAGCCAGGACTGGAAAACACAGCTCCACTTACTGTATAGCTGCACTCTGTAGTTCTACAGTTACAGACTGTAGTCCATCTGTTTCTCTGATACTCTGTTACCCTGTTCTTCAGTGGTCAGGACCCCCATTGACCCTCACAGAGCAGGTATTATTTGGGTAGTGGATTATTCTCAGCTTTGCCGTAACCCTGACGCAGTGGTGGTGTGTTATATTGGTCTGAGTGGATCAGACACAGCAGTGCTGCTGGAGTTTTTAAACACCTCAGTGTCACTGCTGGACTGAGAATAGTCCACCAACCAAAAATAAACAGCGTCCTGTGACCACTGATGAAGGACTAGAGGATGACCAACACAGACGGTGCTGACACATGAGCTGTTGTCTGAGTTTACATCTACAAGGTGGACCAACAAGGTAATGGAGTGGACACAGTGTTAAAAAATATCCCAGTAGCGCTGCTGTGTCTGATCCACTCGTACCAGCGCAACACACACCACCACTCCGTCAGGGTTACTGCAGAGATGAGAATGATCCATTACTCAAACAGTACCTGCTCTGTGAGGGTCCCTGGGGGTCCTGACCACTGAAGAAAAGGGTAACAGAGTATCAGAGAAACAGATGGACTACAGTCTGTAACTGTAGAACTACAGAGTGCAGCTATACAGTAATTGGAGCTGATAAACTGGACAGTGAGCGTAGAAACAAAGTGGTGGTCATGATGTTACGCCTGATCAATGTATGTGATGAGCTAGCGTTAGAAGGTGAAGGGCTGAATCACATGTTTTGTTTACAGCGGAAGTAGAGGCTGAACCTCAGCCTGACCTCAAGCAACCAGAAAGTCAACAAGAACAACAGCCGGCAAGTCCTGCGTCCACGACTGAAGCGCCTCGCTCTCGCGGAAGAAAGAGAAAGGTACTGACCTGAACTGCTGCTGTACACCCTGTACAGGACACTTCTACATCCATTTATCGTAGCACTCTATTGTATGCAGTTGCCATGGGGAACATTTTAAGAGATCCTGAGAACAAACTTGAGTGGGTAGATGGTGGTCTTTTTTACTGATCTCCATTATCATGCATGCAAACTTGTCGTCTTTTAGCAAGAACATTCACCGTTCTGAATAATGAACGTGCCATTTACATGAACCGTGTAGATATGAGTTTGCAGTTTTGGGAAGTTGATGTCAGGTGTGCTGCCAGCAGAGAATTCGGGAGATGATCCTTCCTCTCCCCCAAACAGCACAGCAACAGTTCACGGTCATTAATTCAGCCTGCCCACACACAGTGTTTCATTTTTATGAAATGGGGTTTCAGGTTAGCAGAGTACAGTTGTTATTTTCAAATATTCTGATTACTTATTTAGTAGCTTCCAAACAGTGGGAGGAAAAAATGTTCATATATGACCAAGACATGAACGCTGGTGACCATCCACAAATCACCATGTACTCTGCGCCATTGTATAGCAAGTAGAACAGAAGATGGGCGTTTTAGAATGAAATTTATTTGATGTATTGTACCAATTTGGCTCTCAAAACAAGATGCCTTCCAAAGTGTGCATGCACTTTTGAACATGACTTATTTGAGAAGATGTTTAACTCAAGCTGGTCCTACACTACACAATTTTTTTTTGCCCAATTTTAAGCCCAGTTTGCCCCTTGTGACAAATTTTCCCAAATGGGAGCTCGATCGGAAGCGACTGACGGCGCAAATTATCCGGTAGTTGGAGAGGAGCAACGAGTGAATCTTCAGCTCTCTGCTTGAGCACTGAAGTGATTGAAGGGCCTCCAATATTATCACACGTTTCATATTTACGACTCAGAACGTTCACAAGTCCTGCAGTGTGAGGATGTCTGAGATTTACTCAAGGATTGATTCAACCAGCAGCCAATCAGAGAGCTAGATGAGTGGAGAAGAGGCAAAAACACATGCATGCACGGAGACAGAGGGGCTGCATGTACAACTGGGGCAGATAAGAGCCGTTATCATATTTACAGTGTGTGGATCTAGACGTCAAAGCACTCACTTTACTGCCAGCTCAACCCCAGATTAATCCCCACTTTACCCTTTCGCTGCGCTTAAAACAAACAGGTCCGGTTAGTTTAGCTTTGTTTGGGTCATGTGATCTGAGGAGATCTGGAAGTTTGTTCTTATTCGTAGCTGAAACTTTTGTTATGCTCTCTCTTTGCCTTGTTGTCTAGTCTGAGTTTGTGATGCTCTCCATTTTAGGAATCTGCCTAGACGCCCAGCCTTGGTGAACAAAAAAAAAAAAAAAAACTGCTGCTAAACCCATTCATTCTGTTGGAGGGGTGTTTCAAGTGCATCTGTTGTTTTTGTTAGAGTTAGATAACCAGCAGGGCACTTTTTATTCAGTTGTGGTTTAATATGTAGTCCACATATTGGGTGATTGTGTTCCTTCTTCATAATTTCCATGCAGCACATCAGACTCACTCCAGTTGATTCCACTGTGAAATTGCACTCAATCCAGATTCTTCTGTAAGGCTCCACAGTGGATAAAATTGTTTAGTTAATAAAAAAAATGTCTTGACTGTGTTCCAGCAACCAGCCCAGAGAGAGAACCAGACTGAGACCAAGAGGAGCTCCCGCACAGCTGCAGCCTCTGACAAAGGGAAGATGAAGGTATCGTGCTTGACTCGTCCTTTTGATCATCCCTTTATCCTTCACTCTGTGTTTAATGAGCTGTAGAGCTCCGTGCAGTGGAAATGTTTTGCACTATGTGAAAAAGAAACTTCTTGCAGTGCCCTGCTGCTGTGAACCCTGTGCAAGGTACTTCTAAAACAAATTGTCGTCTGGTAGCACTCTGCATGTGTCAGGGTAGCCGCTGAGAACCGTGTGAGATGGCCTTTTGCACTGATCTGAGATCAGTTTTGATTTCTCTCATTTTGCAGGTGATTGTTTGTTATGATTATTTTAAAATTTTTAAATGTATTTATTTATTTTTTTTAATTGGTGCCAATGTAGTCAAATAAATCCTTGCATTGTGTTGAAGGGGCAGTGCATTTCAAACATCTCAGTGCTTTGTAGCCTGACAGTTAAATAACCACCCTGAGTTGTTTAATTGACTTTGCCACCACCTTATTTCTTTGTGCTGCCCGTCAGGTTCACTCCTCTTGACTCCACTGTGAAATTGGGCTACCACTGCAAAACTCACAGCTGATGTTTTCCAGATCAGTGTTCATTGCAACCTGTGTCTCTTTTCCAGCTACCAGTAGAGGACGTGACAGAGATCAGGAGGAGCTCTCGCACAGCTGCTGAGTCTGCCAAAGGGAAGATGAAGGTATAGTGCTTTGATGCTCCACTTGTCCTTTTAATCATCCCTTTATCCTTCATACTGTGTTTAATGAGGTGTAGAGCTCAGTGCAGTGGAAATGTTTTTGACTGCCCTGTATAAACTGCAGCGCTTCTTACTTCTATTGGCTTTGTTGGCATATAGACCTTGTAACTGTGTAGAGTTGTATACAAAAAAAATGTAAATACCTCTGGTCAAATTACATCCCCACCTCTACCGGGGACAATATTAAACGTGGCATTCATCCTATTCATTTATTGAGCTTTAAAACATTTTTCAGTTCAGCAAATAAACAGTATTGTGCATTAAAATGTGTAGAAATGTGTTCTCTCTAGAGGATGCGTTCTTATTTTCAAAAAACTTTAATTTGACCGGTGTGCCCAAACTTTTGCATATGACGGTGTGAACATGTAGACATGGTTGGATGCCGAGTTACAGGACAGGAGAGCTGAACGGTGGAACTTGGAGGGCTCTGTCAACTGATGTAAATAATATTTGAGCTTGTATTACGACTTTCACAAACTCCAGACACAGAAATGTGGGGAAAAAGACTTTGATCCAAGGCTTTGACCCAGCCAGAGGGCATAATGTCAGCGATAACTTGAGGGTTTTGTTTTGTCTGTAGACGACTGCAGCGAAGAAGCGGTTTGGGAGCAAGGAAGTCGACCGGTCGCTCTACGGGAAGAGAAATTATGCGTCCAAAAACCCTTTACTCAGCCCCATCCCCGAGTCTGCAGCCTCCAGCCTTACAAACACCCCAACACATCCTCATCCAGGCAAGCTGTTCAGTTCGAAAAAGAGTCTTGATTCAGTTCTACCCAGTTTATCACACCTGTTGCTCTTAATGCCTTCTTTAACCATAACCTTCTTGGTTCAGAGCTGCTGAAAGATTTAGGTTTGTCTGTAAAAAGGTATTTCTCATGTTTGTCTATTAAAATGATCAGAAGCACAAAACACTGAAGGTAAACAGTTTCCATCAGGGAGAACCGAGTGGCTCTGAAATCACTTTTTACACACAAGCAAAGTTTCAGTTTCAGATTTATTTACAACTTAGTTCCAAGTTTAAGTTGAATAAAAACTGGCTTTAAACTCAGGATCACAGATGAGCTCCTTTACTATGTTGATCTGTAGGCGTCTGTTCATAAACATAAACCAGCCCAAACTCATTTACTATAAAATGAAATGGTGTTTGTAGAAATTCAGAAAAAAGCCGCGTCAGTCTCGACTGCATATGTGGACATATTTCTATATTGAGCTCTATTTACACAAAGTTAGGTTAGTTCATCATTTATGTTGAACAGACTCTCCCAAAGTTTTACGCTGCTGCGCTGACGTTGAACCGCGTGCTGCACTGGGTCGGTATGACCAACAGGTCAAAACCAGCTCTAAACAAAGTGACCGCTGGGCCCTGATTGGTGCTCTGGCTTTGCGCTTCTTTCGTTTTGACATGTTACGTTTTTATACACACAGAAACCAAAAGGAACCACAGATTTCTCAAAATGTAGGAGGAAAAAGTCGGATATTAGACTTTAAAACGTCACCCAAAATAGAAATACTTAAGTAAATTACAGATACGCTAAGAAATTGCTTAAGTACAGTAACTAATTACATTTACTTCGTCACTGTCCACCACTGCTTGCACTTATATATTGCATTAGTATCCTATACCTTGCACTTTTATAAATAGCGCTAGGGTAATAGCTGAAAGTTGTCACATTATTAATGCTAGAACTTGCAAACTAAGAGAGAAAATGTTGTGTGCTCTCTGACTCACAGGTAATGGTGATTACTGCATTATTTCACCTCAGAATAAAGTTTTTTTTTTTTCCTTTGGCCCAATACACCTGATCAGCTTATGAAGCTGATAAACTGGATCAGGTGTGTTGAGTCAAACACTTGAAGCCGAGCAGTGCAGCGCATCACAAAGAGCAGGGTTAAAGGGTTAAAGGCCTCCATCAAAATGTTTGTGGAATTAAATCATGAAGAGGTAAGGAAAGTAATTCGGAGAGGTTTGAAATGTTCCGTTCCCGAGAAAATTGCAAAATCAGATTTGTTTACAGCGGTGATGACAGGAAGTGTTTAATACCTCTTTCACAGAAGGATATTACATTTACAATAGTTTTTTTTAGACAATTTTGGCCTGAAGGTGGGTTTTTTTTTTTTTTTTTTTCCTCCATTCATGGCGCAGAGGTGTATGCAAAATCCCCAAAAAGGCAGAAAGGTGTGGGGTCTCTGGTGATTTGACTAGCAAGTACTGTAATTTAAGATTAAGTGATCCCTATCAGTCCCACAATGGGGAAATTTCACCTCTGCATTTAATCCATCCGTGAAGTGAAACACCACATACACACTAGTGAGCACACACACACTAGGGGGCAGTGAGCACACTTGCCCGGAGTGGTGGGCAGCCCAATCCGCAGCGCCCGGGGAGCAGTTGGGGGTTAGGTGTCTTGCTCAAGGACACCTCAGTCATGTGCTGTCGGCTCTGGGGATCGAACCGGCGACCTTCTGAAACACCCTGGATCTATCAGCACCACAATGAAGAATTTTGTGTTTGTTCGTTTTTTCTACAATTATTTGTTAAACCACGAACATGGAAATTTGAGCAAAAAGCTGCAGTTCCCCTTCTGGTCTGTGGTGCTTGATCGTATACATTGTATTGAATGAAATGGCCACTGCGCATGTATATTAGGTTGAAAAACGCTGTAGCAGAGGTGCCCAATCCTGGTCCTGGAGCTCTGCCACCATACAGAGTTTAACTCCAACCCTAAACTACCTGAACCGGTTAAATAAGAATATTAGAGCCAGGTGTAATGGATTTAAGTTCTTCAAGGTGGTAGATTTCCAGGACCAAGATTGGGCATTCCCCAGATTCCTGCTCTGGAGTATTCCTTTAATTCCACTTCTGATTTCTGACCTTCACCATTGAACATGTAGGAAGTAACTTGTTCTTGTTGTCCACAGATGCAAAGTCAGACTCCAGTCAAACTCCAGCTCCCAACAGTCACCAAAGAGAGACAGATTCCACTGATGCAACAGCTGATCTGGTGGCTGCAGCTGCTCGGTGGCGTCAGCGCTTCTTACAGCAGCCCGGCAAGAGCGGTTCTGCCACTGAGGTCGGACACGCAATTGTTGAAGACGATTCAGCCAGTGAGTTAGAAGCTGATCCAGCATCTGCAGATGCATCTGTTAATACTGCAGCGCACACAGCTGGGGCCAGTTCAGGAACTAAGGCTCGTAGAACCAGACGAAGCTCCAGCAGGCCTGCGGGTCGTCGCCGTAGCGGGAATACTGTGAGGATGAAAAGGCTCAGCGGTGCTCATGAGTCCGAAACAGAGGGAGCAGTAGACGAAGAACAGACCAGAGACACAGCAGGACCTCTGACGGAGTCTGCGATTGGAGATCAGATGAGGCAAGAAAGCACTCAATCTGAGACTTTGGTCAGGTGTGAATCCACCCAAGAGGAAGATAACAGTCACTCAGCTTTGCACCAGGACAAAGATGAGGAGCCTGAGCCGACGGCCCAAAGGAAGCAGGCTCGGAAAAGCCCTCGTGTAAAATCTACTGCTGTGACAGATGTAATGGAGGAGGAAGAACCATGTCAGCATCCATTAGAGACAAACCAGTCAGGAGATGAGAGAGCAGAAGGGGAAGGAGGCCGAGAGCTGACCGAATCGTCACTGGCAGTGGGAGACAGCGAGTTTAGCTCAGTGGAGACTTTGGGAGGCCAAAACGAACCTGTGTTAGAGCCATGGCAGCAGGCCAATTTCAATATCGAAGACATCCTGAGGCCCGTGGTTACGAGACAAAGGTCGGTGCGTCGCAGCCTCAGAAACCGCAGGAGCATGGACGTCCAGGCCAGCGGACTAGCCTGGGTGGATCACACGTCCCCAGAGCTAATCACAGCTAACCGCAGGAGGACACGTAGCAGACTGAGCGCCGTGTCCCAACCCCCTACCTTTCTAGACACTGAGGGAGCGCAAGCAAACCAGGGAGAATAACACAGCCAGGACTTTAAGACAGTTTTATAACCATGTGAAATCTTTTGTAAAGGTAATTTTTTAAGTGGCTTTTAGCTCATGATGGCTGTTATTTTGAACAGGGAACAACTTGTTCTGCTAATCAGTAAATGGCCTGTTCATTGAAAAATCATTTTTCTGGTACAATATGCAGTTTACTCGAGTTTTTCTGCTTATTAAATCTTCTGTAAATATGATTGTGAAGGTATGGTCTTTTACACACTCACTTCATTTAGATTGCAGTAAATTCAAACTATATTTTATATATTGGATGTCTATTTTTATATATATATATATGATATATATATATACACACACACACTCACTCACTCGCTGGCCACTTTATTAGGTACACTTTGCTAGTAAAAAAAAAAAACCTTTCACCTTCAGAACTGCCTTAATTCTTCGTGGCAGACTTTCAACAAGATGTTGGAAACGTTCCTCAGAGATGTTGGTTGGTTATTTGAGTTCCTGCTGCCTTTCTATCATCTGGAACCAGTCTGCCCGTTCTCCTCTGACCTCTCACATCAACAAGGCATTTTCGTCCACACAACTGACCGCTCACTGGATATCTCCTCTTTTTCGGACCGTTCTGAATAAAGTGGTTGTGTGTGTGTGTACATGTATATACATACACACGCACACACCATCAGGCATAAATTATAGTGTAATATACACTAATCAGGCACAACATGATCCTTATTTCTACACTCAGTCCATTTTATCAGCTCCACTTACTGTATAGCTGCACTCTGTAGTTCTACAGTTACAGACTGTAGTCCATCTGTTTCTCTGATACTCTGTTACCCTGTTCTTCAGTGGTCAGGACCCCCATGGACCCTCACAGAGCAGGTACTATTTGGGTGGTGGGTCATTCTCAGCACTGCAGTAACACTGACGTGGTGGTGGTGCGTTAGTGTGTGTTGTGCTGGTCTGAGTGGATCAGTGACAGCAGTGCTGCTGGAGTTTTTAAACACTAAAAATAAAACAAAATATGACCCGTGCAAAAGTTCTGGCACATTTAATGTTTAATTTGTTGCCCGAGTGTAAAGCTCAGCAAACAAATGCAAATTGTGCTTGAAAACTTGCAGAAAAATAGCGCGTTTGAGTGTTTGAGAGTGTCAAGGACGTGTTCGCTTGCTTTCCCTCGAAAATCAACAGAACGTCATTCGGAAACGGTGTTTTAACTTCAGCGTATGACTAAAGTCTCTATCCAGTAGACGTTATAAACACTGTGATCTCACTATGTATACTGGACGTTACTCTTAGGTACTGTACGTACTAAATATACTTCATTCTGTGAGCTGGATATGAAATATGCTGGACGTTACTCTTAGGTACTGTACGTACTAAATATACTTCATTCTGTGAGCTGGATATGAAATATACTGGACGTTACTCTTAGGGTACTGTATGTACTAAATATACTTCATTCTGTGAGCTGGATATGAAATATGCTGGACGTTACTCTTAGGTACTGTACGTACTAAATATACTTCATTCTGTGAGCTGGATATGAAATATGCTGGACGTTACTCTTAGGTACTGTACGTACTAAATATACTTCATTCTGTGAGCTGGATATGAAATATGCTGGACGTTACTCTTAGGTACTGTACGTACTAAATATACTTCATTCTGTGAGCTGGATATGAAATATACTGGACGTTACTCTTAGGTACTGTACGTACTAAATATACTTCATTCTGTGAGCTGGATATGAAATATGCTGGACGTTACTCTTAGGTACTGTACGTACTAAATATACTTCATTCTGTGAGCTGGATATGAAATATGCTGGACGTTACTCTTAGGGTACTGTACGTACTAAATATACTTCATTCTGTGAGCTGGATATGAAATATGCTGGACGTTACTCTTAGGTACTGTACGTACTAAATATACTTCATTCTGTGAGCTGGATATGAAATATGCTGGACGTTACTCTTAGGTACTGTACGTACTAAATATACTTCATTCTGTGAGCTGGATATGAAATATACTGGACGTTACTCTTAGGTACTGTACGTACTAAATATACTTCATTCTGTGAGCTGGATATGAAATATGCTGGACGTTACTCTTAGGTACTGTACGTACTAAATATACTTCATTCTGTGAGCTGGATATGAAATATGCTGGACGTTACTCTTAGGTACTGTACGTACTAAATATACTTCATTCTGTGAGCTGGATATGAAATATGCTGGACGTTACTCTTAGGTACTGTACGTACTAAATATACTTCATTCTGTGAGCTGGATATGAAATATACTGGCCATTATAAATTCTATAGACTAGATTCATGTCTTCATATGACACAGTGCATGTGTACAGTTCAGTTTTAGTACGCCAGCACATTTGATTAAAGCTGTATACTTTGCTGGTAATTGTCTTTTTGCCAGCTTTAAAAAAATACCATAAACAGTATTCATAAAAAGCATGTAAGTGAATGATTGACTGCTATGAAGCGCCAGTCAGGAGTATCCCCAAATTAAAGGCAGCATATCTACAGCAGTCTTACTGAAATGAGTAACATTTGCATTGCTCAATGTTCATCAGCTCACAGCTTATCTTTAAATTTCAGCAAATTTGGCCTGGAAATGGGGCCCGAGCGGGGAAATGCCTGTTCAGAAGCAAACAGTGGCTTTACTTCATAAAATTCATTCACTGCTGGTATTAATCTCTGACCATCTTTTCATTAGTTTTATTTAATTAAAAGTCAATCAGCTGCCGTGAAGGAACAGAATTGAAATGCTGGTTAATGTCTTGTTTTAACCAACAGAGGGTGCTCAAAGTCTTCAGTGCAGAGCACCGGATCAGTCCCAGTACTGCCTGCACAGCTCGTGTAATAGCAGTCAATCTATGGAAACGTCTGGTTTTGTGTCCTTCGCGTTTACAGATATTACACTTTGATATTACACACAAAAACAGGGTTACAGTTTAATTATTCTAACAGCTGCACCTTCTTGAGCCGTCAATTTGGCAATACTGGTTTTTAAAACATGCAATTTATGTCATTTTAATTGCGATAATCTGTACATGATGGTGAAATGTGTCATTTAAACGACATAAAGAAACAAATGCCGAATAGATATTATAAAACATGATGAAAGGCGAGTTCCCCAGGAGTCGTGTCATTTGGTGTAACTGCCGTTAAAACTGCTCTTTTGAAATAAAGATCACACTGATGACATCACTTGACTTCCTCATGAAGAAAAGCTCATGGTGAGTCCAAAGCTCAGCGTCTTTCAGTTCTCAGAGGTTTTCTCACTCAGCTCATGATCTCTTATGAAGCTTTTAGCGGACGTCACCGGTGTGACCGACTGTATTCTTAGATAACTGTGAAAAAATGGAACACAAATGGATTAATTTACATATTTTAGTGGATATTTCAAGTTTGAGGACATGTGGTTTGATGCTCTGTGGCGGCCGTTTCGTCATACGTTTTTCATTTAAAAACGTCTCTGGCGTTTCCTTTATTATGCGTAACACAGACGACGATCCGTAACACCGCTGACTCCTATGGAGAGATAAAAGGTGGACGTTTCTGTAGAACGACCCGGTGTCGTTTCAGTGAAATAACGACGGCAGGAAAAGTAAAAACAGCTCTGCAGAAGCAGGAACACAAAAGTAAAAGTAGCTGGTTAAAACAAACTTAGTTTACTCTGATATCTGTCCTTTAGTTTTAGCGCTGGAGCCACAGGTCTGCGTGAAAGTCTGACGCACCCAAGACACGTTTTCAAAATGTATTTATTCGTGTAGTTTGTGTTTATTTGCTGAGAAAAGTTAATATTTGAATAAACAAAATTTCTAGAATATTAATTAATAATAATAATATGCCTTCCACCCCGGTGACCGCTAGGATGGGCTTCTCCCCCGCCCCTGCAACCCTGAGGGAGAAGCGGCTTAGAAAGTGTGTGTGTGTGTGTGTGTGTGTGTGTGTGTGTGTGTGTGTTTGTGTGTATTTTATATATATTAATTATATATAAACAGTGATTTTCTGGATGTTGGTGTGTTTGTTTAACCATCTCCAAGCCTCTCCTCCTCGAGGAAGCCCCAGTATTATATGTAGTTATAAAGCAGCTCCTGGTTTGACCAATCAGTGCTCAGTAAATTGAGCTCATGATGTAACTGATGATATTAACGAGGCTCTGTGGCGGCTGTGAAGGTGTCCAGGAAAAATATGGACCAGAGAAATTCTTGTTAGTTTTATTGTTTTTATGTTTATTTGAATTATGAATGTGACTTTATTCAGATGAGGTCAGGCAGGAGGCTCCATGGACCATGATGTTTGTAGATGACATTGTAATCTGTGGTGAGAGTAGAGAGCAGGTGGAAGAGAATCTGGAGAGGTGGAGGTTTGCACTGGAGAGGAGAGGAATGAAGGTCAGTAGAGACAAGACGGAATACATGTGTGTGAATGAGAGGGAGGCAGGTGGAAAGGTGAAGATGCAAGGAGTCGTAAAGGTGGATGACTTCAAATATCTTGGGTCAACCATCCAGAGCAATGGACAGTGTAGAAAAGAGGAGAAGAAGAGGGTGCAGGCAGGATGGAGTGGGTGGAGACGGGTGTCAGGGCTGATGTGTGACAGAAGGATAGCAGCAAGAGTGAAAGGGAAGGTCTACAAGACAGCAGTGCGTCCTGCTATGATGTTTGGTTTGGAGACTGTGGCTCTGTCTAAAAGACAGGAGGTTGAGCTGGAGGTGGCAGAGATGAAGATGCTGAGATTTTCGTTGGGATCAGAGGGACAGTGAAGGTGGAGCAGTTTGGAGATAAAGTCAGAGAGGCCAGGTTGAGTTGGACATGTGTTGAGGAGGAATAGTGGATATATTGGGCAAAGAATGTTGGAGATGGAGCTGCTGGGTAGAAGGAGAAGAGGTAGACCTCAGAGAAGGTTTATGGATGTAGTGAAGGTGGACATGGAGATGGTTGGTGTGAAAGTAGAGGAGGCAATGGATAGGGCAAGATGGAGGCAGATGATCCGCTGTGGCGACCCCTAAAGGGAGCAGCCGAAAGAAGAAGAAGAAGATCTTGAGATAAACTCACTGTTGAGGTAAACTGTTTAAAAATTTGCTTAGATGCCTAAAACTTTCCCACAGTGCTGCACAAATATACAACCATTGGTGATCCCACTGTTTTTAAGGAAATCCACTGCTGGATCTTTGAAGTAGAAGCTAATAGACACAGGAGTGATGTTTGGCTTCTTCGTGGTAACGTTATCTCTCTGGCATCTTTCTGTATTTGCCAGCTAGATGGAAAGAGTTCTGACAGCCTGCCCCCATGGGTTACCCCCCCAAGGTGCTTGTAGTTTTTCAAAAGATCCCCCACCTTCAAGATGCATCAGCAGAAGGGGGGTTTCCAAGTCTTTCAAGAGGAAAATCTCAGTTTTAAAACTGCAGCTGCACCAGCGTGGGAGGCGAGTAACCGTGTTTACAGCGATCGTAGCGATGAGTAAAGTTTTCGGCGTGGCTGTAGTTCTGATTCAAGTGCTGAGTAAGTGTTAGAACATCCTGCGTCTGTCAGCCTAGGAGCTGTTGTTTTTAAAGCTCTGCTCTCTTTTTGGGTCGTTTTGGTCTGAAGCTCTGAAGCTCCAAAGTCAGAGGTGTGAGGAAAAACAAAGGAATTAAACGCAGGAAAGAATTGGGAACTAAATGTGAGTGAAATGTAACTGAGGGGGAAGTAGATGAACATCCTCACTAACGTATTCAAGAAGAATTTGAGCAAATGGAACTGAAAGTGAGTAAACAGTGTCCCATATAGAAGAAAAATATAAGCATATATATTTAAAATGCATTGCAGCCCAGGCCGAAATGAATTCCAAACACACATGCATTTCAGAATATTTTGCCATATTAAGCAAATACAGTTTTGTATTTTCAATATGGGCTTTGATATGTATGTATATGTGTATATACACACACTATATTCCCAAAAGTTTTCACTCACCCATCCAGATCATTGAATTCAGGTGTTCCAGTCACTTCCATGGCCACAGGTGTATAAAGCCGAGCCCCTAGGCCTGCAGACTGCTTCTACAGACATTAGTGAAAGAATGGGTCGCTCTCAGGAGCTCAGTGAATTCCAGCATGGTACCGTGATCGGACACCACCTGTGCAGCAAGTCCAGTCGTGAAATTTCCTCACTACTAAATATTCCACAGTCAGCCGTCAGTGGGATTATAACAAAGTGGAAGTGATTGGGAACGACAGCAACTCTAAACGTAAAATGACAGAGCGGGGTCAGCGGATGCTGAGGGGCATAGTGCGCAGAGGTCACCAACTTTCTGCAGAGTCAAACACTACAGACCTCCAAACTTCATGTGGCCTTCAGATCAGCTCAAGAACAGCATAGAGAGCTTCATGGAATGGGTTTCCATGGCCGAGCAGCTGCATCCAAGCCTTACATCACCAAGCGCAATGCAAAGCGTGGAATGCAGTGGTGTAAAGCGCCGCCATTGGACTCTAGAGCAGTGGAGACGAGTTCTCTGGAGTGACCAATCACGCTTCTCCATCTGGGAATCTGATGGATGAGTCTGGGTTTGTCTGACTGCATTGTGCCGAGTGTAAAGTTTGGTGGAGGGGGGATCATGGTGTGAGGTTGTTTTTCAGGAGTTGGGCTCGGCCCCTTAGTTCCAGTGAAAGGAACTCTTAAAGCTTCAGCACCAAGAGATTTTGGACAATTTCATGCTCCCAACTTTGTGGGAACAGTTTGGGGACGGCCCCTTCCTGTTCCAACCTGACTGAGCACCAGTGCACAAAGCAGGTCCATAAAGACGAGCTCTTCTGTCATGCTTCGAATTCTAGTTAATAGATTTAAAAACTGACGGCTCGTGAAGGTGTGATTGTTAAAATAACGTACTGCTTTATTTTAAAATATGAATGAATTGTAACTCTAACATGCTTTTTCAAGTGAAATATATATCTTAATGCTAGGGACACAAAAATGGATGTTTCTGTAGAATCACCCTCCAGTTATACGTCATGAAATAAAAGCTGTGTGTATATAATTGAACTGAGGTGTGTGTGTGTGTGTGTGTGTGTGTGTGTGTGTGTATATATAATATAATTATAATATAATATAATATACAGCTCCATTTCCAAAAGTTGGGACGCTGTGCAAAGTTTCAGTGGGTATGTATTTTTCAAAAAACAATACAATTGCTCAGTTTGAACGTTTGATATGCCGTCTTTGTACTATTTATTGGGGCCGTCATGTGCTGGAGGTTAGGGAACCGGCACTGTGACCAGAAGGTCGCCAGTTCGATCCCCAGAGCCGACAACACATGACTGAGGTGTCCTTGAGCAAGACACCTAACCCCCAACTGCTCCCCGGGCGCTGCGGATTGGGCTGCCCACCGCTCCGGGCAAGTGTGCTCACTGCCCCCTAGTGTGTGTGCTCACTAGAGTGTATGTGGTGTTTCACTTCACAGATGGGTTAAATTTCCCTGTTGTGGGACTAATAAGGGTCTCTTAATCTAATTTTCAAATAAATATAGGGTTTTAATGATCTGCTTATCATTGCATTTAGTTTTTATTTACATTTTGCGCCGCGTCCCAACTTTTTTGGGAAATGGGGTTGTACATGTGCAGGTATAGATTTGCTAGATTGCAGTTACAGTAAGATCAGAGAGGCTCTATTTGAGGCGTAGACGCCGTGTGGATTGTCCATGGAGATCATGATGCTGACGATTCAGGAGCTTCTGTTCAGGTGTAATTATAGCTCGAGCATAAATAGCAAACATGCTTTATATAGCATTTTAGCGCAGCAGCAAAGTTCAGCTGCATGTATGTGAATGTGGTGTGTACAGTATTTGCTTTAGTAGGCTTGTATGTTCAACTCATTGAGTTTTCAAGGTGGTTATGGGGAGATGGCAGTGAACTGTAGTTATAATAATTAGTATTTTTTTTTTAGATTAAGAAACAGAAAAGCTTAGCCCAGTGTTTCCTCATGCTTCGCCTCATTAGTTCAGGACCCACAGTACGGCAGGATTTCACGCATTTCTTGACTCAGCACACCTGACACAGCTCATCGCTGACTATCCAGCCCTCATGAGCTCATGAAAAAGTTGCACATCATCAGATTTTTTTAAAGAGAAGTTCCACCGATGAAGTTTTCTGTATAATTCAGGAGTGAAATGGTTCATTTTGACTTCGACTCCGAGGTCTTTACAGTGGTGGTGATGGGAACCAGGGGTCGCCATGACTACAGCACAAGTATAGACATTTTACTCACTATCCGACCTACACGAGTCTTCTGAGGTTTATATTGAATATTCATGATGTGATGATGGAAGATGTCCCATAATACTTTACATACACCTGTCTGCAAAAAAAGTGGATTAGAAATGCAGCTTTTAGAGGTTAAATAAGGGCTGCCCAGAGGGGGGACGTAACATCATGACCACCCCCTTGTTTCTACACTCATTATCCAGTTTATCAGCTCCACTTACTGTATAGCTGCACTCTGTAGTTCTACAGTTACAGACTGTAGTCCATCTGTTTCTCTGATACTCTGTTACCCTGTTCTTCAGTGGTCAGGACCCCCATGGACCCTCACAGAGCAGGTACTGTTTGGGTGGTGGATCATTCTCAGCACTGCAGTGACACTGACGTGGTGGTGGTGTGTTGGTGTGTGTTGCGCTGGTCTGAGCGGATCAGACAGCGGTGCTGCTGGAGTTTTTAAACACTGTGTCCACTCTCTGTCCACTCTATTAGACACTCCTACCTCGTCTGTCCACCTTGTAGATGTAAAGTCGGAGACGACAGCTCATCTGCTGCTGCACAGTTTGTGTTGGTCGTCCTCTAGTCCTTCCCTTTGAATGCAGCTCCTGATAATCTTACATTCTTAAAATGATGGTTCTTGAAGGGTTCTTTGGTAAAGAAAACAGCTCTATAGAGAACCTTGAGCGCTCAAAGAACCCTTTGCATGGTTGAAAGGTTCTTTGCATCGTGAAAAGGTTCTTCAGATTGATGGAGAACGTGCTGTAGGTGGTTCTATACAGCACCAAACAAGGATCCTGCTACTGTTTCGATGTCAAGCTCGTACCAGTAGAAGAACCCCTTTGAAAAGGTGCTATATAGAACCATAAACACTCTTCATCAGTCTGAGGAGCACTTTCATGATGCAGAGAACCCTGAGATGTGTGTTCATTGTTCTATGTAGGACCATTTTCTTTACAAATGACCCCCCCCCCCCTCAGTTTTGAACACTGTCATTGTTTATTGCTTAAGTGTTTTTCATGTAATGACCTGTTTCACAGCTCAGCTCCTCAAACTGACCTTAAGTGCTGGTTCTGGTTAATGAAACCCTCAGTTTGACCAGTTTTTTTAAAGCTCAGTTAAACGAAGAGAAACAGATTAACGTCTAATTCAGTTTGTCTTATTTCACGCTTGATAAAAACATGTAGAATAGCACCATCTAGAGGACAGAAAAGGGTTAATATGAGTGTTCATTAGATTCAGCTTGAGAAAGGATGGTTTTTTTTTGCTGTAGTTGTAGAATAGCGCCATCTATCGAAGCCAGTGAGAATGCAGCTGAGGAGGTCTGAAACACTGCTGGTGGAAATTCTGATTTCATAAAGTTTGTGATAAGGGTGAAGGCTTTGATAATACAGCGGCTACAGACGCCTTCAGGATGTTTATATTGTATTACTGGGATTTGGAAATCTTGATTACATTATTTAGATGTTTGCTTAGTTCTAACAGTGACTTTGAGTAAGCCCTTCAGTTCAGGCCATAACTGGTGGGCCTTGGGCCGTGCGTGGTGGGCCTTTAGGGGTTCTAGTGATATGTTAACGTCGGTTCATGTGAACATTGTTTGACCTTTCTAGGTGAAACATGAACACGTGAAGCTTGTAAAAGACTTCCGTATGTTTTATTTGAAGCTCGTGAGAGACGTTATCATATATTTTACCTTGTGTCGGTTTTACATTGACTCTTAGTAAAGGGTCCTAGCGTAGAGCTGCTACCACCTCGACCTAGAACCTGATTTGACAGGTTAGTGATGTATCTAGAACTAATACAGAAGACCTAGAATTACCTTTTCCTTCCTACAGAGCTAATCACTGTTGTAAATCTAAACGTGATTGAGTTTTTTAATTATGTTGGCAGTTAATTTAATTTGTAAGGCCTTCAGTCCAGCCCCTGAAGTCCTAACCAATGAGAGGGCTCACTTACCTCGATACCATAGAACAGGGGTTTTTATTTAAAATCCAAGGTCCAGTTAGAGAGAATTTCCTCAAGCGAAGGTCCAGAACATCATAATGTCTATGATGATGATTCAGGACCATATACTGTTTACTGAAGTAGCCGAGTAGGAATATCAGCATCTTATACAGTCGACAACTGAATATCAGATCAACTAAAGTCCAGTTCAGTCAGATTTCAGTCATATTTATGGTCAGTTTCCTCTTTTTAGAGAACAGCATGTCAAGTAACTTCCCTCTGACTCACTTTCTTCTCTGACTGCTGTTTCTCGCCCTGTGTGGCATC
Source organism: Pygocentrus nattereri (assembly GCF_015220715.1). Lineage (NCBI taxonomy): Eukaryota > Metazoa > Chordata > Actinopteri > Characiformes > Serrasalmidae > Pygocentrus > Pygocentrus nattereri. The sequence goes on along the minus strand of NC_051230.1, from coordinate 5,218,051 downwards.
ACTCACTCGAGTCTCGGTGCTCATCGTAATGCTCAGATCTGATTGGCTGAGTAGCGTCACGTGTGATATTTACAACGCATGCGATTGGTCTGTGAGACTCCAGGGCTGCTAAAGCTACCGTAAAGGCTAGAAATGTTACGCTGATTAAAACAGGACCACCCATCTAAATTAAATAAATCACCATAGTTTATCAGTTGTAGGTCCAGGTCTGCATAGGACAGTGTCTGGATCCGGACTGGGACTCTGACTGCAGACCTCTGCCATAGAGAATAATTGGGCATTTCAAGAATTTAACTCTTTCCTTTCCAACCAGAACTTGAAGGTTAATTACAGCATTTTTTCATAATGTCAGCGTAATCCTACTACTGAGAAATTAGCGTCATTCAGAGTAGCTTGACGTGAAAAAGGTTCAGTGTCGAGTAACTTGGCGACTCAGATTTCTTAACAGTGGTGGTGATGGGAACCAGGCGTCACAATGTCTACAGCACGAATATGGCCATTTTATTTACAGTCCAAAGCCACCAGTGAACCTACACGAGTCTTCTGAGCTTTTATATGTGATGTTGATTTATGGGGACTGTTTTGCTCACGACACCCTGCACGTGTAAGAAAAACGCTTTTGGCCAGAAACTTCGCAAAACTCTCGTAAAACAGATCTCAGGTGTCTCCGATATCAGGCAGTGCACTAATCACTATATCATGTAACGACTGTCTGTGACGGAGGTTTTAGAGCCACTTGGGCATCTTTTCAGCATTTCACATCAAATTACTCTGAATGATTTTCTTTACACCTGAACCGTTATCCAGAAAATTAAAAAAAATTGGTGAAATTCAATTAAATAATAGTATTGCTTGCTACTTATGGCTTATTTACTGTACATATATATATATATATATATATATATATATATATATATATATATATATATATATATATATATATATACAATTTTTTTTTAACCAGAATTTTTAGGCCTTCTCTGTAGCTACTGAGGGCTTCCCTCTATTTTTGCCATATAAGCTTTACATCTTCATATGTTTATACAATAAGCAAATTTTTATATATATATATATATGTATATGTGTGTGTGTGTGTGTGTGTGTGTGTGTGTGTGTGTGTGTGTGTGTATGCATACAGCGCTGTGCTGTGCTTAAATTTTACTTTCAGTGTTAGGAATCATGATGTCAAACCGAGTCAGATGTCCTGTAAACAGACCTGTTTTGGCACATTTGACACGTTTATGTCTTCACTGTGCTGATTTTACATTTCTACACATATTTCTGCACTGTTTACATTCAGTTGCAAAAGTTTGGGCACCCCCGGTCCATTTTCCAAGTGAACATCATCTTTAGGGAACAGACTTAACCCCTGAGTAGTGTTGATGTGTTTGTTACTCAGTGGTCTGGTGGACCCACCACATTTTGTTTTTTAAAATCAATACAACCGTTAAAGTTTATGTACAAATACCAGATGTTTCAAATATCACAAGTGGCCAGCGTAGAGTTCTCCTTTAGCAGCTGTAGCCAGTCAGCAGCCTGTCCATGTCCACACACACACTAACAGAGTGAAGGACACAGCACCTCCACACTTTTATTCCTGCAGGTTCAGCCCAACACCACGTGTGATATAAGTGTGGGGGGGTGAACAGAGTGAAGCCACTGAAAATGGGTTACTTTATATCTTCACTGAAAATGAGCAAAGAACCAAGAATCTGAGGTTGAAATAACGGTCGTTCTACAGAAACATCCCCTTTACTGTTTATCCATAGGTGTCACTGGTGTTACGCGTAATAAAGGAAACACCAGAGAGGTTTTTAATGATCAATGCATTTTACAGAACGGCCGCTACAGAGCATCAAACCACACGCTGTCAATCATGGAATCTCCACTAAAATATGGAATTGAATCCGTGTGTGTTCTGTTTTTTCACAGTGACCTCAGAATAAAGTCGGTTGCACCGGTGACGTCGACTAAAAGCTTCACATGAGATCATGAGCTGAGTGAGAGAATCTCTGAAAACTGGGAGACGTGGTGGACCCACCATGAGCTTTTCTTCATAGATCCTCAGAAAACAGGTCGAAGGGAGTCGAGTGACGTCATCGGCGTGACTTTTATTTCAAAATAAGAGCTTTTTTTTGTGACACGGTAACACCAGTGACTCGACTGTCACTTCATTCATATGTTTCGTGGTCATGTATAGATTATCGCAGTTCTTCAAAGCATAGCCTTCACACTTGACTGAGGACGAGCTCACCTGTGGTGCCTGGAATTCTACATGATTGATTTAAAAACCAATATTGCTGAATTGAGGCTGAAGAAGGTGCAATTTGTTAAAATAACGTTATTTTATTTAAGAAAATATGACTTAATTGCAGCCCTAACATGTTTTTTAAGTGTAATGTATCTGTAAACGCCGGGGTCACAGAAGTGGACGTTTCTGTAGAATGACACGACAATAAATCGCATCTTTTATTTACTTATTTATTTATTGGTAAACATTGAAAACGGGTCCCACAGACCCCAACACGCCAGAAGGGTTAAATATGGAATTTATCTGTAAGATCTTAGTGCAAATTTTCTATTTACGTATTTAACATATTGGGAATAGAAATAAAACGAAGCTAAAATATAGCACATGCCTTAACTTTTACAAAGGCTGCTCTTCTTTTGTCTGTTTGTTTTAGTTCCCGATGTGTTAAATCCGGTAAATAAACAGTGATTGTGTGTTACAATGTGCAGAGGACGTCTCTGTGGAGGACGTGTCCACTCATTTACACTTAGAAAGTCAACAAAATGTCACGTAATCAGGGTGTACACGTTTTTACACGTGTTTCCGTCAGACAATCTGTTCAAATTGAACATTTAAAATTTAAAATTTGCGACGCCGGGCAGATTAGCGAAGCTGCTGGTTTCAGCAAACCAGTCGAATCTCATGTTCCTCTGTCCGTATCAGTGTTGGGGTTTTCCCCTGATCGCCTGGCCTCGTCTGCCCTTTGAGGAGGCGTCTCCAGACGGAGGCTGTGGCTGTACGTCCCACCGTTGGTGTTCGAATGGTTGTACTAACTGTTTTCTTTTTTCAGAGCGGGAGGTGGGGGGGGGGTCCCACTCCAAGGCCGGCGGGGCCGGGAGAGGCGGCTTAGTGCCCAAACAAAGGACTCCTTTGACCAAAGAGAGGCCCTCAAGACATGTGGCCTCCTGTCACCGTGGCAACACCCCCCATGGGACGGCACGCTAGCTGACAGCTGGAGAGGCAGAGTAACAAAAATGGAGTCCCGTTTCTTTCAGCTGGAGCGTCGTCCACTTTGTTCTGTCTCATCACTCCTCGCAGACGGCCGCGTTAAGAGGCTTTAGCGGGCGCAGGCGTCAGACGGCGGCCCCCGAGGGCCACAGTGCCGCGCAGCTCGGAACGTTTCAGCCACCTGACTGCGCTCATCAGCTCATTATCGCACCCCCCGCGAGCCCATCCGGGTGGGTTAGAGGAGAGAAAGCGCTAACGTCTGTTTAATGGCCCTCCAGGAGCTCGGCAGGACCACCGACGTCACACGCTTTAGTGCAGCGGTGCTGGTCTTGAGCTGAGAGGTGCAGTCGTATGCAAAAGTTTGGGCGCCCCTGGTCAAATGACTTAAAAAAAAAAAGTTAACACATCCTCTAAAGACGACACACTTCTGCACGTTTTAATACACAGCTGCTATTTATCTATCTGAAATAAATAAATAAATAAATAAATAAACACAAAAAATTTCCTTCAGCATCAGTGACGTATCTATCTATCTACCGACCCATCCACCCATCAACCCACCCACTAATTGACCGACCCACCCACTAATTGACCGACCCACCCATCCGTCCATCCATTTATAGTCTATTTAACTGTCCGGGTCCGGACACAGACCCTGTCCCATGCAGACCTGGACGTATAACTGATAAACGATGGAGAGTTATTTCATTTTGACCGGGTGGTCCTGTTTTAATCGGCGTAACTGTTCTAGCCGTTACGGTACCGGTTTAGCGGCCCGGGATTGTTGGAACATGACTGATCGGGACTTCGCTTGATTTGACATTCAGCCGTTGACTGTATAAGATGTTGATGTACCTACTCGGCTACTTCAGTAAACAGTATATGGCACTGAATAATGATGCAAGTTAGACATTATGATGTTCTGGACATTCGCTTGAGGAAATTTTCCACTGGACGTTTCAATTAATTTCAATGAAATACCTCAGGTCTAACCCATATATGCTAATAGGAGAGGTCACTGTTGTTGTATGAATACGGTGTAACACCAGTGACGGCGACTCCAGTGACTTTCTGGTTAAAACAGAGGATTTTGTAAACTGGCTGACTCGTTGCCTGATCAGGTGACCTTGTGCAACTGTTTAACCTGTTTGACAACTGTTTGACAGTTTTTCATCACCCATGCCTGGTAAACAGAATCATGAATACGTTTATGAAATATAGTGAGGAAGACTGACCAACTCCATAGAAATCCAAGGTTTTGGAATAGGATGTCCAAGAAGCTCAAACAGGTGTAATAGTGGGCTGTCCACATACTTTTGGCCATGTCGTGTTTTCCACTACAGTATATGCAGTGTACTAAGGCCTTTTCACAGATGTCCAGACTTGCATCTACTTTGATTTGGTGGTGATGACTAGTTGACTAGTAAAAAGAAATGGACACTGCATGACCAGTTGGCCAAAGTTGTGTTCAAAGTTTTTGGTCTCGCATCTGTTGTTGCTTTAAACGCGCTCTATAAATAAACAAGCCTGCATTGCAGAGCTGGACGGCATGCAGCGAGTTATCCAGACAGATAGCAGAGAGTGAGAGCGCAACTGTTTGGATTTGCCATTTGCAGAAGTCAGAGGTCACTGTGCCTCAGGCCCTGTTATCTGTGCGGGGGAGAGATTTAATGATAACCTTTCAAAACAAAGCACAAATCTCTCAGCTGGTCAGTCGGTCAGTCCTGCTTATCTACACGTTACATTGTACAGCTCAGCTGCCCTCATGGTGTAATTATTGCCATCTCTAATCGAGGCCGCCCGTTAATTATGCACCATTTTCATTTCCACTGAGGCAGATTTGCGGGCGTTTTCCGACAGAATCTGTGTTTAAACGGAAGAAAAAGCTTCGACTGACTGGACGACACAATAATTCAGATGGTATTTGTGTCAAGAGTTGCTGGGTCAGTTTGTACAATTGAATTAAAGCTGATTCACGGCGACCCTTAACCCGAGTGTGTGCGTAATTAGTCTTCATCAGTGAAGACAGCGGCTACTTACAGAGGCCTCGGCTGATTAGCAAGAGCACTAATGAGGTGATGTGTCTGTGCTTAATAGAAAGAAAGAGAGAGATTTTTCCTGTGTGCTGTTTGTCCAGTCAGAGCGGCTATTGAGTACAAGTTATTCATCGTTCATATTTTAATATATTTTTATATTTTTTTCTTATGATTCTAAATTAATACTCATTATCTCTTGTATAACTGTGTTTTATCACCTGTCTGTAAAGCACTTTGAGCTGCCAGCGGCATGAAAAGTAGAAAATATGAATATTGTTATTGTCCAGTTTATCAGCTCCACTTACTGTATAGCTGCACTCTGTAGTTCTACAGTTACAGACTGTAGTCCATCTGTTTCTCTGATACTCTGTTACCCTGTTCTTCAGTGGTCAGGACCCCCATGGACCCTCACAAAGCAGGTACTATTTGGGTGGTGGATCATTCTTAGCACTGCAGTGACGCTGAGTGGTGGTGGTGTGTTAGTGTGTGTTGTGCTGGTCCGAGTGCATCTTTTTTAAACACTGTGTCCACTCACTGTCCACTCTATTAGACACTCCTACCTTGTCGGTCCACCTTGTAGATGTAAAGTCAGAGACGACAGCTCATCTGCTGCTGCACAGTTTGAGCTGGTCATCCTCTAGTCCTTCATCAGTGGTCACAGGACGCTGCTGGCTGGATATTTGTGGTTGGTGGGCTATTCTCAGTCCAGCAGCAACACTGAGGTGTTTAAAAACTTCAACAGCACTGCTGTGTCTGATCCACTCACACCAGCACAACACACACTAACACACCACCACCACATCAGCGCTGAGAATGACCCACCACCCAAATAGTACCTGCTCTGTGAGGGTCCATGGGGGTCCTGACCACTGAAGAACAGGGTAACAGAGTATCAGAGAAACAGATGGACTACAGTCTGTAACTGTAGAACTACAGAGTGCAGCTATACAGTAAGTGGAGCTGATAAAGTGGACATTGAGCGTAGAAACGAGGAGGTGGTCATGATGTTACGCCTGATCGATGTTCATAATCCACTTGCATAACAAAAGGGAAAGTCAACTGAAAATAAGTGAACAAAACTGGAGTTTGAATAATAATTGAAGTCTAACAAAGACTCCTAACGGCAGCCTGCAAGAACCTCCAAAGGCACCTTTCCAGCTGTGGTTAATGTAAGTGAGCCATATGCAGTATCTGTTAAATGAATGACGGTGTAATTACCCTCATTAGCAGTTCACTATGCGTCTGTTATTAAATCATAATGTATTGCCAGCAATAACAGCCTGTCGGTACCGAGCGTACAGAGAATGTCAATGAAAGTAATTATATAATCCTGTTTAAATGAGTATGTAAGAGAAAATATTGGTCCAATCCCATTTCACCTCTTAGCTCCTACCCCTCCTTTTTTGGTGTTCACGTCTAGGGGTCTTCGCCCAATGACAGCTGGGATAAGCTCCAGCACTCCCCGCGACCCAGAAGGAGAAGCGGCTTAGAAGATGTGTTTGTGTGTGTCTAGGGGTGGGGTGTACCAACGTTTGTTGAGATAGAGGGGTAGGGCGAAGCGTTAGGGCTACAGGGCCTCCAAACCGGCAAGATGGACCAAAAGAAACCCACAAATGTGAGAATTGTCCACTGTTTTATCTTTAATGTCCTTTTGATGTATTATGTTTTATGTTTAACGCTGATAGCATGTGTCCGTAACGAGCTCGCTAACTTTCCCGTTCCACCTTAAATAGCCCAGCAGTTCTGATGCCTGAAGTGCCAGAATGTGACTGCTGCTCCATTTAAGGTGGAACGGGAAAATTCACACAAGAATCTGGAGAATCTCTGACTTCAGCTTCACATCACTGAAGAATTAGGGGGGGCTGATAATAAATAATTGCCCCCCTCTTTGAAGGCGTATGATCCCTAAATGTAACTGAAGCCCAGCAGTGAGGAGCTGAACTTTCCCCTCCTCTGCGGTCACTGCAGACGGGCAGGGTCGCCTACAGAGCGGCGCTGGTAGCTGTAAATGAAGTGATGCTCTTTTATCTGACGGTCTTACTTGTAGCTCAGTTCCAAGAGGCAAGGTGACCCTCGAAAACAAGGGGTACAAGGGAAAATAGGGGTCTTGGGCCAAAGAGTAATACTGTGTAATTAATATGAAGCTGATTCATGAAAACATATCAAACCGGATTTGAAGGAAACCTGTCAGTGCATCAGAAGGCACGTCTGATAGCGTCAGTGCACTGCAGATGATGCTCTGATGATCAGGGGGTCCCTTTCTTTGGAGGTCTCCCTGTAACTGATCCCGAGGTGGGTCCAGTGTAGAAAAAGTCTATTTTAACTGTGAAATCAAGTATTTTCAAGTGATAACACTGAAAGTGACTCCTGAAAAACATGGTTCTTCAAGGGTTCTTTAACACAGGGATTGGTTCAGTTGAGAACCATCAGTTCCATATAGAACCATTTTATGCGTAAATGGCTCTTTGCACGGTGAAACGATTCTTCAGATTGATGGCGAATGTGTCGTATATGGTTCCGTACAGAACCGTTTTGAAAGTGGCTCTATGTAACTCCAAAGTGGGTTCTGCTATACTTACAATGTGAAGCTTGTAACTACAGAAGAACCCTTCTTGGTGCCATATAGAACACATTCTCCATCAATCTGAAGAGCCGTTTCACCATGTAAAGAATCATTTACCCATAAAATGGTTCTATACAGAACATTTACATTTGAAATGGTTCTATATAGAACTCATGGTTCTGAATAGAAACATTACCTTTACTAAAGAACTCTTGAAGAGCCCTTTTTTTTAAAGTGTACTCAGGCGTGTTTATTAGGAAAGCTTTAAGATTTCGTTACTACTTAATATTTTTTGTGTCATTAATTTAATCGGTTTAATTAGTCGGGTGTGCATCTGTCCTGGTCTGTGATTGGCCACGCCTCTCACCTTTAGAGGTTTATCGTTTTATTTTAGAGTGAAAGAATCCAAAAAGGGAAGAACAGAGTCTCACAATCCTCAGTTCCTCTACTGATAGAGGCTGTATGCACTAAGAAATTCGGTACCACTTTCTGTGAATGTCACGTTTGTAAGCGTCTTTAAACACATTCGTAACATGTTATAATGCATTCATAAGGCATTATACGCATGGCTATAAATATTTATAAAAATGCATGACACGTTATACCCATGCTTATTATGCATTATGAGTTGTTAATGCATTATAAGTACTGTTCATAACAAATTATAAGAGCTCATAAGTCGGAACCTGTCCCAGCTGTCATTGGGCGGAAGGCAGGATACACCCTGGCCAGTCCATCGCAGGGTGTGTGTGTGTGTGTGTGTGTGTGTGTGTGTGTATGTATAAATACATAATGTGCTAGCAGAAATAGAGAGAGAGAACAGAGAAATCGAAAGAAAGCCCAAGACTTGGACAGAGAGGAAAAGAGAAAAAATAAAGAGGGAAGAGGGAATGAAAAAGTAGGAGACAAAACAAGAGATGGGCAGAGGGCGAGAAGGACAGAGAAAGAGAGAGTGAGTAAGGGTTGGGCAAAGAGAGTGGGAGAGAGTCAGACAATGTGAGTTGGGCTGTAAAGGAGAAATCCCCTCCAGCAGGCCCTGCAGGAATGTGAGGGTCGCGGGGGCTTCATTGTTGTCTGCCCAGTATCCTGCTCTGGAAGTACGAGGCACAGACCGGAGTCACGTGACCAACTGCAGCCCACTCTGTTTATTTTCCTCTGTGCAGTCTGGGCTGATTTGTTTCCACTTCAAACTCGGTCAGCGTAGTGTGTGGGAGACCTTAGACGTGTCGATGATATGGACACCAGCAACAAAGGGCAGCGCTGGTCACAGCCGTTATAAATAAGCTACTAATTCCTAATGTAATTATGTGTGTCAGCGGTGGGGTTTAGCTCTTTTGAAGAAGCAGTAGGTTAATGTAGCTTAATTAGTAGCTCAGCAGCTCCATCTGGCCTACTTGTTGAGTTCTGCCCTGTTGAAATATCATTGGATTTGTCTTTATTTTTGGGAATTCTAGCCTAAAACTAGCATTTTAGTGTTTTTTGTCATGCTGTATCGTTCTGTAGTGCAGCATTGTGTCCCTCAGCCTCACTGGTTTGACCAAATTCAACATTTTGTGACCCTTCTTGTGTGAAGTGGGGCAAAAAACATTTCCAACAACCAGCTCTCAAGTCCTCCCCGAGGTAATGGTGGGTTTTCAAAAGTTCTTCCCACACATTTCAAACGACATCATCAGGAGGCGGGGTTTCCTAGTCTTTAAAGCAGCCCCAGGTAGGATTTGGGGAGCTGCTACTCTAGCTTTGTTTTGTCTGAGAATGGATCTGCACCACACCTTGCTTGCAGGGGAGGGTAGATCTGCTCTGATGAGTTTGTGGGTTAGAATAAAGAGCAATGGCTAACCGCAATAGCACATTCAGTGCAAGGGTGTTTATTTGGTGAGATGGGTGGGAAAAAAGCTTTAAATTTTTTTGATTTCAAAGCACCATATTTTTACAACCATGAAGCACCTAGGAACCAATCACATTCCAACTGAAAGAAGCGCAACCATCTAAGCGTTAGCCCTATCATCAGGAGATCGTGGGTTCAGTCCATAATGACTATAGACAATAACTTAAAACGTGCATACAGAAACCAAGAAAAGCATATTAAAAATGGATGAATGAATCATAACAAGCTAGAATCCCACAGAATGAACAAGATTAAAATAAACTTTCAAACGATATGAGCCCCATGAGCACACCCTTCAAAATGGATCACTCCAACTGGGGTCTGCTGAGCATGTCTGAACTTGTCCAGGCATTATTTAAGGACAGCTCAAAGCAAGCTTGGGCCTTTTCCCAGACCAGGAAGGTGAAATGCAACTCATGGAACTATTGTATGTTGTAAACCTGCTGTCAGTATCATGACATACAGACCAGTACCATGACATACAGCCCAGTACCATGACATACAGCCCAGTATCATGATATACAGACCAGTATCATGACATACAGCCCGGTATCATGATATACAGACCAGTATCATGACATACAGCCCGGTATCATGACATACAGCCCAGTATCATGATATAGAGCCCAGTATCATGACATAGAGCCCAGTATCATGACATACAGGCCAGTATCATGACATACAGCCCAGTATCATGACATACAGCCCAGTATCATGATATAAAGCCCAGTATCATGACATACAGACCAGTATCATGACATAAAGCCCAGTATCATGACATACAGCCCAGTATCATGACATACAGCCCAGTATCATGACATACAGACCAGTATCATGATATACATAAAGCCCAGTATCATGACATACAGCCCAATATCATGACATACAGACCAGTATCATGATATACAGACCAGTATCATGACATACAGCCCAGTATCATGACATACAGACCAGTATCATGACATACAGACCTGTATCATGACATACAGACCAGTATCATGATATACATAAAGCCCAGTATCATGACATACAGCCCAATATCATGACATACAGACCAGTATCATGATATACAGACCAGTATCATGACATACAGCCCAGTATCATGACATACAGACCAGTATCATGACATACAGACCTGTATCATGACATACAGACCAGTATCATGACATACAGACCAGTATCATGACATACAGACCAGTATCATGACATACAGCCCAGTATCATGACATACAGACCAGTATCATGACATACAGACCTGTATCATGACATACAGACCAGTATCATGACATACAGACCTGTATCATGACATACAGACCAGTATCATGAGACACAGCCCAGTATCATGACATACAGCCCAGTATCATGATATACAGACCAGTATCATGACATACAGACCAGTATCATGACATACAGACCAGTATCATGACCCACAGACCAGTATCATGATATACAGACCAGTATCATGACATACAGACCAGTATCATGATTACAGACCAGTATCATGACATACAGACCAGTATCATGACCTACAGACCAGTATCATGATATACAGACCAGTATCATGACATACAGACCAGTATCATGACATACAGACCAGTATCATGACATACAGCCCAGTATCATGATATACAGACCAGTATCATGACATACAGACCAGTATCATGACATACAGACCAGTATCATGACCTACAGACCAGTATCATGATATACAGACCAGTATCATGACATACAGACCAGTATCATGATTACAGACCAGTATCATGACTTACAGACCAGTATCATGATATACAGACCAGTATCCTGACATACAGCCCAGTATCATGATATAAAGCCCAGTATCATGACATACAACCCAGTATCATGATATAAAGCCCAGTATCATGATATACAGCCCAGTATCATGACATACAGCCCAGTATCATGACATACAACCCAGTATCATGATATACAGCCCAGTATCATGACATACAGCCCAATATCATGACATACAGACCAGTATCATGATATACAGACCAGTATCATGACATACAGCCCAGTATCATGACATACAGACCAGTATCATGACATACAGACCAGTATCATGACATACAGACCTGTATCATGACATACAGACCAGTATCATGACATACAGACCAGTATCATGACATACAGCCCAGTATCATGACATACAGACCAGTATCATGACATACAGACCAGTATCATGACATACAGACCAGTATCATGACATACAGACCTGTATCATGACATACAGACCAGTATCATGAGACACAGCCCAGTATCATGACATACAGCCCAGTATCATGATATACAGACCAGTATCATGACATACAGACCAGTATCATGACATACAGACCAGTATCATGACCCACAGACCAGTATCATGATATACAGACCAGTATCATGACATACAGACCAGTATCATGATTACAGACCAGTATCATGACATACAGACCAGTATCATGACCTACAGACCAGTATCATGATATACAGACCAGTATCATGACATACAGACCAGTATCATGACATACAGACCAGTATCATGATATACAGCCCAATATCATGACATACAGACCAGTATCATGACATACAGACCAGTATCATGACATACAGCCCAGTATCATGATATACAGACCAGTATCATGACATACAGACCAGTATCATGACATACAGACCAGTATCATGACCTACAGACCAGTATCATGATATACAGACCAGTATCATGATTACAGACCAGTATCATGACTTACAGACCAGTATCATGATATACAGACCAGTATCCTGACATACAGCCCAGTATCATGATATAAAGCCCAGTATCATGATATACAGCCCAGTATCATGACATACAGCCCAGTATCATGACATACAACCCAGTATCATGATATACAGCCCAGTATCATGATATACAGCCCAGTATCATACTTTAACTGTAAAAGGTGATTATTTTGTTTCAAGCCAGCAAAATTTCATATTGCAGAAAGAAGTAAACAACAGCCTTAGGTGACAAAATGGTGACGGAAAGTGTCTAAACTAATGTCAGACTAGAGCACCTGCTGAAATAAGGGGGAAATGAAAGGAAATGGATTTAAACTGGGAAACCACTTCGTTCATTCTGTCACAATGTTTTCTACCTCAGAGACTCGAGTTTCGACTCAGACTCTCACCCCAGAGACTCGAGTCATGACACTAACTCTCACCTCTGAGAGTCTAGTCTCAACTCAGACTCTCACTCCAGAGACTCGAGTCTTGACTCAGACTCTCACCCCAGAGACTCGAGTCATGACACTAACTCTCACCTCAGAGAGTCTAGTCTCAACTCAGACTCTCACTCCAGAGACTCGAGTCTTGACTCAGACTCTCACCCCAGAGACTCGAGTCATGACACTAACTGTCACCTCAGAGAGTCTAGTCTCAACTCAGACTCTCACTCCAGAGACTCGAGTCTTGACTCAGACTCTCACCCCAGACACTCAAGTCATGTCACAAACTCTCACCCCAGAGACTCGAGTCGTGTCACAAACTTTCACCTCAGGGAGTCAATTCTCATTTTAGACTCACCTCAGAGTCTTGACTCAGACTCTCCCCTCGGGGAGTCAATTCTCCTTTTAGACTCACCTCAGAGTCTTGACTCAGACTCTCACCCCAGGGACTAAAGTCTCAACTCAGACTCTCACCTCAGAGACTCGAGTCACGACACAAACTCTCACCTCAGGGAGTCAATTCTCATTTCAGACTCACCCCAGAGTCTTGACTCAGACTCTCACCTCAGAGACTCGAGTTTCGACTCAGACTCTCACCCCAGAGACTCAAGTCATGTCACAAACTCTCACCCCAGAGACTCGAGTCATGTCACAAACTGTCACCTCAGATAGTCCATTTTCATTTCAGATTCACCTCAGAGTCTTGACTCAGACTCTCACCACAGAGACTCGAGTCATGTCACAAACTGTCACCTCAGATAGTCCATTTTAATTTCAGACTCACCTCAGAGTCTCAACTCAGACTCTCACCCCAGAGACTCGAGCCATGTCGCAAACTCTCACCTCAGAGTCAATTCTCATTTCAGACTCTCACCCCAGAGACTCGAGTCATGTCACAAACTCTCACCTCAGAGAGTCAATTCTAATTTCAGACTCACCTCTGAGTCTTGACTCAGACTCTCACCTCAGAGACTCGAGTCTTGACTGTAAACAGTGATTGTTTTGTACCAAGCTGGCAAACTTTGATATTGCAGTGAGAAGTAAACTGATAAAATGGTGAGGGAAGTGTATAAACTACTATAAGCCACTTTGTTCATTTTGTCACGATCTTTTCCGGCCTGCCTGTGTGTTTACCCCTGCATGCAGCGATAATTAGTAGTATCGGAATGCCCTTAATAAAGTCACTTTGCACTTGCAACCTGCCTCAGCCTCTACGTTACAGTGTGTTGAAAGAGAATTCAGAGACCTCAGTCAAAACTTGGTGCTGGATGCGTCTCCTGAGGGTGAATTATCTACTATTGTCATCACATCTTCATCAGTATAAAGTTCATTTTGCATTTGACACCTGAACAACAAGGTCGCTTGCTCTGTAAACAAACAATACTATTAATGTGTAGTGTTTAATGAGAGAAGCAGGACTGGAGGAAGGTGGATTCAAGAAACCCATAATCTTCGATTTGTGGATGACACGACACTCATTGTGGGAAATCAGGATGACCTGAGGGCCTTTATAAGAAAAGTTAAAGACCAGAATGAAATTATGGAGCTCAGTAAGAAAACAATGACTATGTCACGACAGCAAGAAAGACCACCGACTTTACCACTGAAGGTCATGAAGTGGTGAACCTCAGACAGCAAAGAAAACAAACAAAGCAGGCCTGACCTCCCACAGCCCAGATAACTGAACCGAAGCTCTTATTTTGGACATATGAGCCGAACCAGTTTGCCTACACTTTTAAAAAGATGGTTCTTCAAGGGTTCTTTAGTAAAGAAAATTGTTCTATACAGAACCATGAACACTCAAAGATCACTATACTGGATTAAATGGTTCTTTGCATGATGAAATCATTCTTCATTTTGATGGAGAATATGTTTTTCGATTGTTACAAGCTTGACATCTTAATAATAGAAGAACCCTTTTCAAAAAGGGTTCTAAAGAGACTCGAGTCTCAACTCAGACTCTCACTTCAGAGAGTGAAGTCTCAGCTCAGACCATTTGGGTTTCGACTCAGACTCTTACCTCAGAGACTCAAGTCTTGACTCAGACTCTCACCTCAGAGACTCATGTCTTGACTCAGACTCTCACCTCAGAGACTCAAGTCTTGACTCAGACTCTCACCTCAGAGAGTCAAGCCTCAACTCAAGCTCTCACCCCAAAGACTTGAGTCTTGACTCAGACTCTTACCTCAGAGACTCAAGTCTTGACTCAGACTCTCACCTCAGAGACTCAAGTCTTGACTCAGACTCTCGCCTCAGAGAGTCGAGCCTCAACTCAAGCTCTCACCCCAAAGACTTGAGTCTCGGCTCAGACTCATACCTCAGAGACTCAAGTATTGACTCAGACTCTCACCTCAGAGACTCAAGTCTTGACTCAGACTCTCACCTCAGAGACTCAAGTCTTGACTCAGACTCTCACCTCAGAGAGTCGAGCCTCAACTCAAGCTCTCACCCCAAAGACTTGAGCCTCGACTCAGACTCTTACCTCAGACCCTTAAGTCTTGGCTCAGATTCTTACCTTGATTAATGTCATTTCCAGTCTAAACAGCCATTAAGTTTCCAAATAAATCTGCAGGGATGTTTTTCTACACCTTCAGTTCAGTCTTAAAAAGTTTTTGTATTTTCTGTTTCTTACAATTCCAAACCCATTCAGTGGCGTTGAGGTCTGGACTCTGTGGTGGTCAGTCCATCGTCCAGCTTCTTTGTTTGATGTGTCCGTCTCCTTTTCTCAATGAGGTTCTTCTTGATCAGCTACACGTCCTTTCAGACCCACAGTGCTGAGTGGTCTTCTCACAGTGGAGGGATGGACAGAAACACCTGTGGATGTTCTCAGATCTGAAGCAGCTTGATTTCCTCCTCCCTCTCAGAGATGAAAGCTTTAAGTGCTGCTTATCTGATGGGGGCAGTTTTTCCAGGTGGTTGTTAGGCATCACATTTCCTCTGTAGCTTTGAACTCCAGTTGTGAAAACTCACTTATTTTCCTTCGGCTTCAGATCTTGGGTTACTGTATGAGGTCTCTGTGTGCGTTTGGTCTTCAGGCTAAATGGACGCTAGATTTTGCGTGACCAGTGTTGGAAGTATATGGCTTGTGAAGAAGTGAACAGATGAATGACTTTAGAAGAATTGACATTTTGTTCCAGAGCCTTTGCTTTGGCGAAGTTTTTAGGTACCCTATTGCACTTATGGCTTGAAGGAACTCCTCTCTGATCTCTGACTTGTAGCTTTTTGAAACTAGCTGAGAATTTGTGTGGAAAGTGCTGACTCTAAACTTTCAGTACATACCACATTTGTATATGTAAGTAGGAGATATTATGATTTGAATTTAATAGTTCTTACTGTATATGTTGCTGTCTTGTTTTGACAAAAGAACAAACAACATTTACATTTTTAGCAGTGTTGGACAGTAACTAGTAAATGTAATTAGTTTCTGTACTTTAGTACTTTTTGGTCTATCTGTACTGAAGTTTCTCCACTTTTTCCTTTCACTCCACTACATTTCAGAGTCTAATATCCGACTTTTTCCTCCTACATTTTGAGAAATCTGTCATTCCTTTTAGTTTCTGTGTGTATAAAAACGTAACATGTCAAAACGAAAGAAGCGCAAAGCCAGAGCACCAATCAGGGCCCAGCGGTCACTTTGTTTAGAGCTGGTTTTAACCTGTTGGTCATACCGACCCAGTGCAGCACGCGGTTCAACGTCAGCGCAGCAGCGTAAAACTTTGGGAGAGTCTGTTCAACATAAATGATGAACTAACCTAACTTTGTGTAAATAGAGCTCAATATAGAAATATGTCCACATATGCAGTCGAGACTGACGCGGCTTTTTTCTGAATTTCTACAAACACCATTTCATTTTATAGTAAATGAGTTTGGGCTGGTTTATGTTTATGAACAGACGCCTACAGATCAACATAGTAAAGGAGCTCATCTGTGATCCTGAGTTTAAAGCCAGTTTTTATTCAACTTAAACTTGGAACTAAGTTGTAAATAAATCTGAAACTGAAACTTTGCTTGTGTGTAAAAAGTGATTTCAGAGCCACTCGGTTCTCCCTGATGGAAACTGTTTACCTTCAGTGTTTTGTGCTTCTGATCATTTTAATAGACGTCAGCGTCACTAATTAATGACGTTCTATTAAAAGACTGGTTTACCAAGAGAGACGCTGGAGGACTTTCACCTGAAATGAGTTCATGAAGCCAGTCTGGTTATAAAAATGATAACAGGACCAGATCAGAGCCAGAATTACTCTTTTAGTACTTTTACTTTATACTTAAGTACATTTGAAGGTAAATACTTTAGTACTTTTATTCAAGTGGAGGTCTAAAGGGAGGAACTTCTACTTTTACTGGAGGAATATTTTACCTTGGGGGTCTCTCCTTGTGTATTTCGTCCACCACAGACTTTTAGCAATTTTTTGTAACTTTTAAGTAATAATGTCGCATAAACTGAATGTGTAGCAAAATTACAATAACTTTAGATCGTAAACAAACTGTTTAGTTAAAATTCTTTGGGACTTCTTGCCAAAGTTGCGAGAACTTTTCTTGTTCTGCACGGTCAGAATTGTAGCCTGCATTGGACATTCAGGTGGTCGAGCTTGTCTTTTTGCTGATGTCTCTCTGGCAGAGGGCCTGAGGCTCTCGGTTCAGGCTGGAGTAAAGCAGGAGGCGCTGAGGAGTTGAAGAAAGGAAAAACAGAGCTGGCAGCGATGTTTTATTGAGGGCTTGCTGAAGGAAATGTTGTGCTGTGGGTTCTTGGTGGAAAACTTTAGTGGTCTGGGTGAGTCAGAGGCGTTTGGGGTGATTTGAGAGTGTAGAGGAGCTAACAGTGTCCGAAACACAACAAATGCTCCTGCTCAGTGTTCCTGTTCAGACGTTTGGTGCAGGAACACTGGAAGGCCATTAATTTGGGGATCCTATGATTTCAAGCAGCATATACAGTACGTGACGTGCAAACTGATGTCATATTCAGTGCATGTGGATATGTGTTTACTTATACACACACACACACACACACACACTCACACACACACACACACACATATGCATAATAGCTGGGACAACATTTATTGCTACTGTGATAAATTACATCACAATATGTCATAACAGGCTTTTCTGAGCATAGTGCTGTATATCAGTCATTAAATATAAATAATTGGATGCTTAATTTTTCACACTATGTAACACATCTTTGTTCAAACTCTTCAGATAATAGAAAAAAGAAAAATATTGAGATATTGTGACTATCGTTGTGCTGGTGCGAGTGGATCAGACACAGCGATGCTGCTGGAGTTTTTAAACACTGTGTCCACTCATTGTCCACTCTATTAGACACTCCTACCTTGTCGGTCCACCTTGAAGATGTAAAGTCAGAGACGACAGCTGAGAGAAACAGATGGACTACAGTCTGTAACTGTAGAACTGCAAAATGCAGCTATACAGTAAGTGGAGCTGATAATGTTAGGCCTGTGTGTGTATGTATGTATGTATGTATGTATGTGTGTGTGTGTGTGTGCGCATATATGTATATATGTATGTATGTATGTGTGTGTGTGCGTGTATATATGTATGTATGTATGTATGTGTGTGTGTGTGCGTGTATATATGTATATATGTATGTATGTATATATGTATATATGTATGTATGTGTGTGTGTATATATGTATGTATATATGTATATATGTATGTATATATGTATATATGTATGTATGTATATGTGTGTGTGCGTGTATATATGTATGTATGTATGTATGTGTGTGTGTGCGTGTATATATGTATATATGTATGTATGTATATATGTATATATGTATGTATGTGTGTGTGTATATATGTATGTATATATGTATATATGTATGTATATATGTATATATGTATGTATGTATATATGTGTGTGTGTGCGTGTATATATGTATATATGTATGTATATATGTATATATGTATGTATGTATGTATGTGTGCGTGTATATATGTATATATGTATGTATATATGTATATATGTATGTATGTATATGTGTGTGTGCGTGTATATATGTATGTATGTATGTGTGTGTGTGTGTGCGTGTATATATGTATATATGTATGTATGTATATATGTGTGTGTGTGCGTGTATATATGTATATATGTATGTATATATATGTATATATGTATGTATGTATGTGTGTATATATGTATATATGTATGTATGTATATATATGTGTGTACGTGTATATATGTATATATGTATGTATGTATGTATATATGTATGTATATATGTATGTATGTGTGTGTGTGTGCATGTATATTTGTATGTATATATATATATGTATATATGTATGTATATATGTATGTATGTATGTATGTGTGTGTGCGTGTATGTATGTATATATGTATGTATGTATGTATGTATATATGTATTAATGTATGTATGTATGTGTGTGTGTGCAGGTATATATGTATGTGTGTATGTATGTGTGTATGTGTGTGTGCGTGTGTATATGTATATATGTATGTATATATGTATATATGTATGTATGTATATATGTATATATATATGTATATATGTATGTATGTATGTATGTGTGTGTGCGTGTATATATGTATGTATGTATGTATGTATGTATGTGTGTGTGCGTGTGTATATGTATATATGTATGTATATATGTATATATGTATGTATGTATATATGTATATATATATGTATATATGTATGTATGTATATATGTATATATGTATGTATATATGTATGTATGTATGTATGTATGTGTGTGCGTGTATATATGTATATATGTATGTATGTATGTGTGTGTGTGTGTGTGTGTGTATGTATGTAAGTATGTATGTATGTATGACTGGGGTCCCTTCTGTGTGGGGTTTACATGTTCTCCCCGTGTCTGTGTGGGTTTCCTCCCACAGTCCAAAGACATGCAGTCAGGCCAATTGGACGTGCTAAATTGCCCCTGGGTGTGAGTGTGTGAGTGACTGTGTCTGTCTGTCTGCCCTGCGATGGACTGGTGACCTGTCCAGGGTGTATCCTGCCGTCCGCCCAATGACCGCTGGGATAGGCTCCAGCACCCCCCACTAAGTGGCTTAGAAAGTGTGAGTGTGTGTGTGTGTATATATGTGTACATGAAAAATAACAATTAATGTCCAGAACATTTTCAATAGTGGATGTCAAATGTAAAGGCAGAAAGCGTTTATGAAACTAATGCAAATGGATAATTGAAGTAGATCATTTTTTTATTTAATACCTTCACAAAATGTTTGAAATATTGAATAGAACATCTAAAATCTCTTTGTTCTACTTTCTAATATTTATATGTATATCACTTCGGTTAATATTCGGTTATTATCCATACTTTTGAATGCTGGTGTATAGCCGGGCCTGATGGGTGACTCTTATGACAGTTTACTTACAGCGTCAGTTTGGGACACAGTCAGTGGCTCCTTTGGGGCAAAACTTCACCCAGTGTGGAAGAAGAGACACACAGGTGGGCGGTGGGGGTGGGAAGGGGCTCGCCTGGAAATTTCCGTTTGTAAGCCTCAGCCTGTTCCAGGATGGGAGGGGTGTGTGTGTGTGTGTGTGTGTGTGTGTGTGTGTGTGTGTGTAAAACAGAGCTGTGGTGTAGGGCTGGGTTTTTGAGGATTTGGCTGTGTGCCAGCCACAGCAGGACGCTCACTAGTTTACACAGACAAAAGCAGTAATAGCCAGTTTCATGGATATCTCTGGTGGACACAAGTGCCATCCTGTAAATCCTCTCAGACTACACGGAATCTCTCTCTCTCTCTTTGTCTCTCAAGCAGTGTGTATACATCATTTCTCCATGAGAACAACATTGTGAAGCGATGTAAATATACAGAATTGTGCCCTATAAATATTTGTCATTTTACAGCAGGACTACTGTAAAAACACAGTATGTTCCTGTACATCCACAGTAATTCTGGACATAGGGTTACAGCTAAAGAGTTCATAGCCCAACACTATAGTAAATTAGACGTTTAATCAGAACGATAACTAATGAAGCTGTGACTAATGACTAGTGAACCATGACCATTAGAGCCAGGCCTTCAGTTCAGGCCATAAATGCTCATAAATCCCTGCTAGTCTTTTATTTTACTCATAGCACTTTAGCACAAAGCTCACGCCTGCATAAACACTGCTACTCAGAGCCAGCAGACTTAAAACGTTTTATGCTGTTTTGTGTCCAGGAAATAAATGTATTCCTTTATATTATGAAGGTTTAAACATTTATAAACTATGATTTTACTCAAATGCTCCATCATGCATCATGCTGGAGTTTTAAACACTGCGTCCACTCACCGTCCACTCTATTAGACACTCCTACCTTGTCGGTCCACCTTGTAGATGTAGAGTCAGAGACGACAGCTCATCTGCTGCTGCTCAGTTTGTGTTGGTCATCCTCTAGTCCTACATCAGTGGTCACAGGACACCACCCACAGGACGATGCCGGCTGGATATTTTGGCTGGTGGACTGTTCTCAGTCCAGCAGCGACACTGAGGTGCTTAAAAACTCCAGCAGCACTGCTGTGTCTGATCCACTCACACCAGCACAACACAGACTAACACACCACCACCACGTCAGTGTTACTGCAGTGCTGAGAATGATCCACCACCCAAATAGTACCTGCTCTGTGAGGGTCCATGGGGGTCCTGACCACTGAAGAACAGGGTAACAGAGTATCAGAGAAACAGATGGACTACAGTCTGTAACTGTAGAACTACAGAGTGCAGCTATACAGTAAGTGGAGCTGATAAAGTGGACAGTGAGCGTAGAAACGAGGAGGTGGTTGTAATGTTAGGCCTGTGTGTGTGTGTGTGTGTGTGTGTGTGTGTGTGTGTGTGTGTGTGTAAGGGGTGACACAGTGGCGTGGTGGGTAACGCTGTCGATGATGGTGATGTTACGCCTCATCCACAGAACTGTATCTGAATACACGCACACGGTTCATTCGTTTAACTGAGCTGTTGTGGGACGCTCTAAAAGCACACTGACCGGACTGACGGCTCTCCCTGCAGGCCGCCAGTGCTAAACAGTTTACGTCCAGCTTCCAGCTTCAGAAAAATTCAATAGCAGAAGCGACAGTTATTATCCACAGCGACGTCCACCCCGCTATTCCAGTCAAAGCGGCGGGATCTGCAGAGGAGTGAGACGGGCTGGACAGAGAGGGCCGTAATCCGGCCGGCGTGTTAATGTCTTCGTTTTCTTCCGTGTCGTTTCTGTCGTTCCAGCGTCGAGTGACTGAACACCTCCTTCACCTTCAGCTGAGTCCTTAATGCTGCATGCAGCTGTTTTGATTATTAAGCAGAGCAAATACACTTCAACTTTCTCAGGGACTGAGATGATGACAAACAGGCACTATTAGTGCTATTAGTTCATTATTAGCAGTATTCATGATTCATCTTTCAGCTCACCTCTTAATCTTTCATTGACATGTTAATATTTGTTATGTTAATATATATATATATATATATACATATATATATATATATATATATATATATATATATATATATATATATATATATGTATATAAATGTTTATTATTAGTCAATTTCTTTTTAGTCAATTATTTTTTCTGCTGTCTATTAGTCCTCATATTATTAATGATTCAGTCTACAGTTAGTCTATTATTAGTATTTATTAATAGGGTGTCAGTTTATTATTAGTCCTTATATTAGTCTATTATTAGTGTATCAGTCTACAGTTAGTCTATTATTAGTGTTTATTAATAGAGTGTCAGTTTATTATTAGTCTTCATATTAGTCTATTATTAGTGTCTATTAATAGGGTGTCAGTTTACTATTAGTCCTCATATTAGTCTATTATTAGTGTTTATTAATAGGGTGTCAGTTTACTATTCATTATTAGTATCTTGGTCTACTATTCCTCTATTAATGGTGTTGATTATTAGTGTATCAATCTTATATTAGTCTATTATTAGTGTATCATTCTACAGTTAGTCTATTATTAGTGTTTATTAATAGAGTGTCAGTTTATTATTCGTCTTCATATTAGTCTATTATTAGTGTTTATTAAAAGGGTGTCAGTTTACTTTTAGTCCTCATATTAGTCTATTATTAGTGTTTATTAAAAGGGTGTCAGTTTACTTTTAGTCCTCATATTAGTCTATTATTAGTGTTTATTAAAAGGGTGTCAGTTTACTTTTAGTCCTCATATTAGTCTATTATTGGTGTTTATTAATAGGGTGTCAGTTTACTTTTAGTCCTCATATTAGTCTATTATTGGTGTTTATTAATAGGGTGTCAATTTACTTTTAGTCCTCATATTAGTCTATTATTGGTGTTTATTAATAGGGTGTCAGTTTACTTTTAGTCCTCATATTAGTCTATTATTGGTGTTTATTAATAGGGTGTCAATTTACCATTAGTCCTCATATTAGTCTATTATTAGTGTATCAGTCTACAGTTGGTCTATTATTAGTGTTTATTAATAGGTTGTCAGTTTACTATTAGTCCTCATATTAGTCTATTATTAGTGCATCAGTCTAAAGTTGTTCTATTGTTAGTGTTTATTAATAGGGTGTGAGTTTACTATTAGTCCTCTTATTACTCTGTTATTAGTGTTTATTAAAAGGGTGTCAGTTCACTATTAGTCTTCATATTAGTCTATTATTAGTGTATCAGTCTAAAGTTGGTCTATTGTTAGTGTTTATTAATAGGGTGTCAGTTTACTATTAGCACTCTTATTAGTGTTCATTATTAGTATCTTGGTCTACTATTCCTCTATTAATGGTGTTGATTATTAGTGTATCAATCATATATTAGTCTATTATTAGTCTTTAATATCAGTGTATCAGTCTGTTATTTGTCAGTTATAGCTATCAGCCTACAGTGTGTCTCTTATTAGTGTTTATTAATGGTATATTGGACTACTATGGCTTTATTAGTGGTGTTTATTGTTGGTATTCTGCTGAATCGTATCAGTGAGGAATGGAGTGAATGGCAGTGAAACCCTGTCAGTCACTAATTTTATTAATCACGGTATTTAAATGAGCCCCCGGTCCTCCAGCATGCGTAAATCGTCCTCTAATAAAAATGACAGCCATTATTAGGCTAATTGCTTTGGTGAATTTGTCGTTGCTTATTCCTTTTTCTTTGTTTTTTTAAGACCAGGCAGATTAGTAGCCCAGCTCTAGTGCCTGCTAAATTGACCCACTTCAACCCAGCCGGAAAATATTAACATTAAAGCAATTACTGCGGGGCAATAATCATAAGCTGCTGAAAAGAGCCTGAGAAACAAATCTATTATGGGGTGATGGTTTATACGGGCGCAGCCAGTTCCTCTCCGCGCCAGCGCTGCGTTACAGTAGGCGAAGTTTTATTGGGTAATAAACTGATTGCATAATTAGCGGAGCAATTAGTCTGTACAGTAAACAGTCTTTTATTATTAGGCTGCTGCTGTTGGATTATTAGTAACACCTTTGGCGAGAGCGGCTGTGTGTTTACGCCTCACCCTGTCATTTACCTGCGGCTCAAGCAAAGCTGAGATGATTCACTGATGCAGACATGCCACTGTGGGGAAACGAGCAGAAGGCAGGCCTCTGTTTATCCTCTATTAATGCACTGAGCCAGTCAAATCATCCGCCTTGCTTGGAACGCTCACTTTGGCAGCCGGGGTGGGCTTTTTCTCCGAGCATGAATGTTCAAAAGTATCCGGACACCCCTTCTAAGAAGGCGCGAGTGTTCACACGGCCTATATAATCTCCAAAGAAAAGCGCTGACTCGGCGTTCTGGAGCAGCCACACGTGAGCCTAAGGCCACCAGGCTCGATGCCAGATGTGGACTAGGAGGGTGGAAAGCCTTCCAGCTTTAGAGTGATGGAGCTCCATCCAACACATTTGGGATGCGTTGGAGATCCAGAGCTGACCATCCAACATCAGTACCTGACCTCATTGATGCTCAATCAAATTCTCACAGCAATGCTTCCCACGTCTAATGCAAACCCTTTCCGGAAGAGTAGAGGCTGTTACTGCGACAAAGGGAAACAAATTCCCTATTTAAAGGGCAGGTCCACCAAATTTGTGAAATTTCTGCTTGATCTGATGGCTAAGATCGCTGATCTTATGATGCTGATGTTTTTTTTTTTTCAGAAAGTTATCAACTCACAAACAATACTTTTTTTTATCTCGCCTCGATGTCTCTACCTTTTGGCCAAAGCCTTATCGCGAAAGTCTAGAATTCTCTAGAAGCGAACATTTCGCACCAAACCACTCTGAATCATTTTGTTTACATTCCAAAGCTTGAATTATGGAGAAATGCTGAAAAATTGGGCGAATTCCCCTTCAACATCCTTGATTTGAGAAGGATGCTGGAGGGTCTCGGGTTCTTTGAAGCAGCTGCCGTACAAGTAGGAGAGGTTCACCATGAAGATTAAAGCTGCACTATGTAAGATTTTCTGTTACAACTACTGAAAGAAGTCAGTAGGAAAGACACAGAGACTGAAACATGGTGTTTGTGCTTCTGTAAAGCCTCTTACATCTTTACAGATGATTAATCCCCTAATAATAGACTAATAGTGGACTGTGGACTAATAATAGTGGACTAATAGTACACTAATAATAAAACTAATATGAGGACTAATGGTAAACTGACACCCTATTAATAAACACTAATAACAGCCTAACTGTAGACTCACACATAAATAAAAGCCTAATGGTAAACTTCTCTCACAACTGAAAGAAGTGGGATTACCGAGTCAGCAGGAAAGACAGACTGAAATACGGTGTGTTTGTGCTGCTATGAGTCGGGCCTGTAAAGCCCTACATATCTTTATGGATTATTTTCACATGTAGAGGCTCAAAAAGAAGATCCAGTGTGATGTTTAGGTCTCAAATGCAAAATGAACGTGATACTGATGAAGACATGATGATAACTTCTCTTTAAATACTCTTTTAATGTGTACTGATCCACTTGTTGGGGTCCAAAGCTTCACCCATGTTGCAAAATGTTACCCATTTCCACCAGAGAGGTCTCCAAATCCCCAAATCTTACATAGTGCAGCTTTAACTCATAATCTGGAGTTTGTTGCCAGTCATTACAAAAGCATGTTGATTTTAGACCCTGCTTTTTTCTGGCTTTTTTCTGGCCAAGCGGAGAAATTCTGGGCTGCAAATTCCTGTGTAAGTAGAAGACGAGATCTTTTATTATGATGCCAGTTTGACAGAAACATACTGTTGTGCGGTCTTATTTAGTGGAAAGGAAAAAGAATCCTTTCACATTTTTAATATGCGTTGGTCATTTGTTTACGTTGATACAAATGGGGAAATAAGTGCACCTGTGGTTAAACCTGTTAAAATTGAAATCCAACATAAAAGTAATTCATTACGTGACTCACTGTGGAATTCATCGTACCGCCACTGTCGGAAGAAAACCTTATATCTCGATTTTTGTCGTTTTTCGGTTTTTGACATAACGTGAAAAGACCTGTAGCTCTTTACATTGTGTGTAAATTTCATGATGAACGGACCAAAAGACATTGGCCAAAAATGCTTGGGCAAGAAGTCTGGTTCCATTGACTTACATTAAAAGTAGAGTATGTTTTTTCCTTCTCCTGTAAAGTCACCATTGATATAATTGTATCATTACTAGGCCTGCCAAACAATTAAAATAATTCATTGAGATTTAATCACTTTATTTGGGCAGTTGATTGTCTTATGTGCACAGATTTGACATGTAAGATAGATTTTTTTCATTTGTTTGAACTATATGAGTAGACATAATAAACTTCACTACAACGTATTTATTACTTCTCCTGAGCGGAACTGGAGTTACTTTTGTTGGTTTGCTGCTTGTTGATTTATCCATACACTGTTGTCATGCTTGGCATCCCCCCCCCCCCATGTGCTCCTGTTGTGTTTACTTCCCAGTCCTGTCCATGTGCTTTTGTTTTGGTTTTCAGTCCTGCCCTCTTGTTGTTTCTTGACTCCACCCCTGATTGTCTCCACCTGAGTTTTCCACCTGTGTGTTGTGAAGTACTGTTTGAATTGATTTGTTTGGTGTTTCTTCCGGCCTCCGTTGTTTGTTTGATCCGGTTTTATTTTGGCGCTATGTCTGTCCCTCCTATTTTACGTATTGGCTCTATGGCCCTGGACTGTCTTGACCCTGATTTCGGATTCGCCCATAATAAATCTCGCTTGTCTCCGCACATGCGTCCGCATCAACATCGCTCCCCATCGTTACAACTGTATAAAGTAGCTCGTCAGATTTACCTACAAATGACTTCATGTAGTAAAAAGTCTATTAACTAGTTTTATTCAACCTAAATAAATACTTTGAATGAACGATTCTTTCAATCGGTGTAGTTTTTAAGCTGAATCGAACTAGTTCAATTGCTTGTTACCATGTGACATCATTTTTTTTTGGGTAGATCTGACGAGTCAGTTTTTACAGTGTAGGTCTACTGCAAACACTGTCCAGGGTATTCCGCTGAAGGTATTGCTTTAAAAGGCGTTTAGAGGCTGGCTTTGAGGAAGATGGCTCAAATTGCAGGTCCTCTCAGAGTTACGTACAGTGTGCTGTAGCTGGGTTTCAAGCTCCACTACTACAGGTATTTTAAAGCATCAGACTAGGAAAATGCATTAACAGCCTTATTTATTTATTTATTTATTTAATTTCTGTATTCTTAACCCCTTAAATGGCCAGAGCCCACAAGCAGGCCTAAAGCATTATCACACACTTCTATAATCTATGGATGGCTCAGCCAGTTTGCACTGAAGTCGCTGTAGTTACTGAATAATAAGCCTTAGCATGTAATAAGCCCGGGATTTTAAAGGGTTAACTTTGGCAGCACTAATAATTACATTTAAGTAGTACAGCGAAACAACAGCAAACAGACTGGAAGAAAAACACTGGGATCATCTGGAAAACTCTGTGAGATCCAAAACCCCTTCCTGACTAAAAACAACGCAGCTTTAGCTTTAATTTCTTCCCTCCACACTCAAGTGCAGTGGGTAAAATCCAGACACTCCCTTACTCGGCTTCATGTGCATGTGCCTTAGCAGCAGAAGAGCACACCTCTCGTCTTTCCCGCTTTTCTGTCCCCACACACACACAGGGAGTGGGACATGTCGCCCTTCAGATCTGCAACAGTACACCCCCCCCACCACCCCCCACCACCATCACTGCTGCTACTATCACCACTGGGGTCCCTCCTTCTCTGCGGTGAATTTTGGCTTACCCTCCACAAATGCACACATAGATTTCTTTCTGTGGAGTTGCTTTTACTGCCCACCACACACCGGTGGGGAACTCTCAGAGAAGGCCTAACGATTTGTTTAAAATCTTTAAAAATGTCATTTTTATTTAGTATAATTAGTACTAGCAGAGTGGCGTAGCGGAAGCGTGCTGGCCCCATGTCCCGAAAGCTGATCGATCGAAACCATCCTCTGCTAGAACCCGTCTATCTAGGGCAATCATGGGCTGGAGGTTAAGGAACCTGCCCCGTGACCAGAAGGTCGCCAGTTCGATCCCCAGAAGCAACAGCACCTGACTGAGGTGTCCTTGAGCAATACACCTAACCCCCATCTGCTCCCCAGGCACTGCGGATAGGGCTGCCCACCCCTCTGGACAAGTGTGCTCACTGCCCCCTAGTGTGTGTGTTCATGAGTGTGTGTGTGGTGTTTTACTGTATGGATGGGTTCAACGCGGTGGTGAAATTTCCTCATTGTGGGACTAATAAGGGTCACTTAATCATGATTAGTGTTGTATTAAAACTCTTCAATTATTACATACAGGCAGATACAGCCAGGTGAGCTGTCCCACTGGTTAGGACTTCAGGAGCTGAACTGAAGACCTCACACATGAACTTAACTGCCAGCATAATTAAACCTGCACCCTAAGAAAGACCTGAGACCAGGGTAGATGGGCAGACGTCTTATGTTGTGCTTGTTTTGGTCAACAGAGGGGGCTGCTGCTGCTCTCTGCTGACCACTGTCTCACCTAGTTTTATAAAACACTGCTGTGTTACACCAGAAGCTAGCAAGTGTCAGGTGAGTCCACAACACCACCACAAATATTTTCTACACATAAGATGACCCAGGGATTAAAGCAGGGGTGGGTTATGGGATTGATTTGTAAAGGCACACAATCTACATGAATGTAGCTACTGTGCAATCTGCAAATACAGTGGCAGGTGGCGCTGTCACCTCACAGTGAGGAGGGCCTGGGTTCGATTCCCCGGCCGGGTGACCGGGGTTCTCTCTGTGTGGGTTTCCTCCGGGTTCTCCGGTTTCCTCCCACAGTCCAAAGACATGCGGTCAGGCCGATCGGACATGCTAAATTGCCCCTGGGTGTGAGTGACTGACTGCGTCTGTCTGCCCTGCCCCAATGGACTTGTGACCTGTCCAGGGTGTGTCCTGCCTTCCGCCAGATGACTGCTGGGATAGGCTCCAGCAGTCAACCGCCCCCCACCCCCCCCAACCACCCTGTGACACTGTTTACAAAGTTACTTAGGTACCTTGTTTTTTTAGTTAGTACCTAAATGTATCAGTTTGCCTTCAAAATAGTCTATTACAGTACAGCAGTTACCATGGTCCAGATGTGTGAAACTGGAACTGACCCTAGGGATCCCCGAATAGACTGGATGAGACCGCTTGCCCCCGTATTCAAATATGCCATCATTCGTCTCTAAAGGGTGAGCGGTAGTTTGAGGACGGTGCCTTAAGCGCGTCCCGTTTCGCTGCAGTCCAGTGCCTTCACTTTACGCTCCCTTCACACTCTCAAACACGTCGCGTCGCTTCGCTTCTGAACAGGGTCTGTGAGTTTGTTGTCCCTCCCTCCGCCCCGTCTTGCCCCCCCCTTCCCCTCCTCCACCTCCTCCCCCTCCTCCTCCACCAGCGCTCCTGTTTCACTCAAAGATGGCGGCCGCTCCGGAGCCTCCGCTCTCTGGCTGCGCTGCTTTGGGCTTGTTGTTGTCCGCCTTCCTCTCGGCTCCTCGGCGCTCTCTCCACGGCGACTCGACCTCCAAACCCCGGTGAGCAGCGAGGGTGATTAGACCTGCTTTAAAAAGCGCCTTTCTGTTTGTTTATTATTTTTTTAGGGAGGGAGGGGGGAGAGAGGGTCCGTCCCGGTTTGAAACAACCCAACCTAGGGGTTGGTGGAGGGGGGGAACGCGGGGCTACGGAGAGACGGACTCAACCGGTAGAGGGCGCAGTGAGCGAGGAAAGCGGGGAGAGAAAGCCGGGGCCCGCGTCGCGTTGCTCGGCTTCCACTCCTGCGCTGCACCGCTCCGTGCTGGAGAAGGACGTAGGACGGAGGGTGGTGTCGGGAGGTGCTGAGTGGTAGCCGGGGAAGGAGAGAAGGAGGAGGCTGCAGGGCTTTTAAGTACAGTAAGTGAGGGTTTATATTTAAAAAAGCAGTTTTGTGTATTTTCAAGCGCTTGGACTGAGATTTGAGGCCGCGTAAAAATGTAAGTGGGGGGGAAAGAGGAGGAGGAGGAGTTGGCTTCCTATTCGCCCGCTTCTTGTTCGAATTTCCCCGTTCCACCTTAAACGTTATGTTTCGTTCAGCACTTGCAGCCCGGTGCCTCAGGCGCCAGAATGGAACTGCTGCACCATTTAAGGTGGAACGCGAGAATTCGAGCAAGAAGCTGACTTCAGCTTCGTGGAGGAGGAGGAGAAGGAGGGAGGGAGGGAAGGAGGGAGGAATCGGGATGTTTTCGTTTTAAAAATAATCGCCCCTCATTCACGAATGTGGGCTGCTGTTTGTTTAAGGATGTCTGCGTACAAAATGAGACGGTATGTGTGCCGGAATGCGGGGCTAAACGGGGGGAATCGAGGGGAAATCGCGCCGCTTCTCCTCGCCTTATGCTCGCATTGTGTGTGTCCGCAGGCCGCGGGCTTCTCAGTGGGAGATCGGCTAATGCTAAGGCTAAGGCTAAAGCTAAGCTAACGCACGAAAACAGACGCGCTTTCCTTCGTGTGTTTTCGGCCGAGCTGCTACAAAATCGCCTTTTTATTCAGCTGAAATGGTGTCACCGCCGCCTGTTATTCGTGCCGACCCGCTGTCGTCTCCCCCCCGCAGCCCGCAGCGCTCCGTTTTCTCTCCTTTTCTCCTTTTTCCGTGTCTTTTTTTGCCTGGTTTTGGATGCTAAGCTAACCAGGAGGAGGAGCCCCGATAGCGGGAAGGTTTGTAGCTAGCGGGTTAGCTTCTAGCTTCTGTGGGCTCCACCGAAATCCCATG
Organism: Pygocentrus nattereri; assembly: GCF_015220715.1. Classification (NCBI taxonomy): domain Eukaryota; kingdom Metazoa; phylum Chordata; class Actinopteri; order Characiformes; family Serrasalmidae; genus Pygocentrus; species Pygocentrus nattereri. The sequence goes on along the minus strand of NC_051230.1, from coordinate 5,186,944 downwards.
TTAACCAGCCTAAGAAGGTATAGAGGGGGGCAAATGTGTTCCAGTCCGTTTAAGAGTGTCTAACTTTATTTCCCTGAAGGAATGTAGTTAGTTGAGGCATCTAACCCGAGTGGCTGCCCAGCGCTTTATTTGTGCTAGCGTAGCCAGCCTGCTAAGTGTTGTTATGGTTTCTCATTGCACGTTTTGGCTTTCTCTGCTGCGATATTTGACGTTTTGTGTCACTTTTACTGTCATTTATTCACTCCTGGGGTATATGTGTGGCCTTTCTGGCTGTTAAACAGGCTAAAACGACCTAGTTGTGCTGACTGACTGACGGACCACTGGCTAGTGGTTGTTTATAAGTGGGTTAACGCGAGGTGTATCGAAGTAACGCTAGAAAGCAAATTAAGAAGGATTTCACTTCTACGAGCGGGATATTAGGATCTTTTGATTCGGCCAGACGCTGAACCGTGGTCTGTTTGTGAAGGGCTTGTTTTGTTGTGGTTGGGGACTTCCGTCAAGTTCCCAAGGCTTGTTGATATCCCAGAAATAGAGCCCTTACAGCCTCCGTGTAAGCCTGTGTGCCATCATTTTTGTTGTTGTTTTGTTGGCAGATAAGCTCTGAAACATAGTTAACCCAGTCAGTTGAGTGACCGCTCACAGCCATCACACACACGATCTGTGTTAAGCTGCTTTCAGGACAGAAGTGCACTTCTATCTCCACGCTTTCTGTCCAGCAGATACCATGAGGACATAAAAACAATTGAAAGGTTTACATTTATGGCTTTTGGCTGACGCGCTTGTCCAGAGCGACTTACGGTTTGGTCATTTTATTTACACACGTAGGCCAAGGTGGTGTTAGGAGTCTTGCCCAAGGACTCTTATTGGTATAGTGTAGGGTGCTGCCCGGGTGGGGGACTGAACCCCAGTCTGCAGCATAGAAAGCAGAGGTGTTTATCCACTACACTGTCCAACCACAGTCTGAGAGAGGTTTTCTTAGACGTTGTGGACCAAGACGTTTGTCAGATAAAGCCTTTTTTTTTGTTTTGTAATGTGTTGATCGGCCTGTGTTTTGATCGCTGAGATGTAAACCAAGTCATTCAGAGTGGTTTACTGAAGGGAAACTTACCGACTCGGATTTCTTTACAGTGGTGGTGATGGGAACCAGAGTTACGACGTCTACAACACGCACAGCCGTTTATTTACTATCCGAAACCACCCATGAAGCTTTTATGTGGGTGTTCATGTTAAAACGATAGTTAAAAAAAAAAAAAGGTTTATTTTGGTGCTGTTTTGACTTGCGACGCCCTCCTTGTTGTGAATGTTCTTTGCAAATACGTTTTAAGCCAAAAATGACTCGTGAAACTAGTAAAAAGTGTGAGACATCATTGAATTCATAACCATTCCGTGTGTTTACTCTCTGTGAAGGAGCTTTTAGAGGTGGACGTCTGGTTCCCATCACCACCGCTGTAAACAGTTCTGACTCAGTTTCTCATTGACCGGAGCGTTTCACCCCAAACCGCACTGAATGACTTTGTTTACGTCTCAACTCTTTGATTACCCAGGGATTTTGGAAAATTGGTGGAATTCTTCTTTAAGTACTCTGTCTTGTTTTGATCCTGCAAGAATGTGGCTTGTCCCAAATGAGTGCATTGTGGGTAATAGAAGTAAGCAGTATTCCTATATTTTATCGTTATTGTTATGAACTAGGCTACGACGTGCTTTTGAGTTTGCCTGGGATATTCTTAGTATTTAAAGGGGAATTCCACCAACTTTTCAAAAAATTTCCATGCCGTTCAGTCATTGAGATGTACACAGTCATTCCGAGCGGTTTGGTGCGAGATGGTTCACTGTAGAGAAACTCAGACTCGGAAATTCTTTACAGTGGCGGTGATGGGAACCAGGTGTCTCCATGTCTGCCACTCAGTTAAAGGCATTTTATTTACTATTTGAAATGAGCAGCACACCTTCTGTCTTCTAAGCTTTGATTGGTGATGTTGCTGGTCATAAAATAGAGAGAAACCTGTTTGTCCTAAATGTGCCTCTGTCATAAATCACTGTCAGAAGCTGTGCTTTAGGCCAAATTCTCTCAGAACCATCAGGGAGCGTGTTCATAACCCTTTACTAACTGATGGGGCTTTTAGAGGTATTGAACGTTTTGGATGTCTGGTTCCCGTCACCACCACCATGAAGAATTCTGACTTTGTTTACAACTCAGCAGTCGGGTTATCCCATCATTTTCCTTTTAAATGACGCTGACTGACCAGCTCTTCTATAGTAATGGCGTAATTAGGCCTGTTTAATTGGGTGAATTGCAGCACAGTGTTTGTAATGTTACATAAAAATCATTATTTATAAATACATCGTCGCTGTCCAGAGAAAAACACGTATCTCCGTCTTTGGCCGTTTTTATTTTTCCCCGTCATTTGAACAGGGCAGTTCTCCTTTACGTTGGTTGAAAATTTCATGATGACTGGACCAGTAGAAATGACCCGAAATCAATTAGAATAAAATCTCTTTGCATTAAATTGCATTAAAAGTTTCTAGCCTGTCCTGTAAAGTTACCATTTTAGAGATACTTGTTTTATATGCAGTACCGTGCGACGGTCTTGGGCGCCCAAGACACATTTTCAAAATTTATTTGTTTGGGTAGTTTGTGTTTTTTTGCTGAGAAAAGTGTTAATATTAGAATAAACAAAATAAACTCTCCTTGAGGAAGTCCAGTATTATATGTAGTTAAAAAGCAGCTCCTGGTTTGACCAATCAGTGCTCAGTAAATTGAGCTCATGATGTCATTGATGATATTAACGAGTCTCTGTGGCGGCTGTGAAGGTGTCCAGGAAAAATATGGACCCAAGAAATTCTTATTACTGTTTATTGTTTTTATGTTTATTTGAATTATGAATACGACTTTATTCTAATGTTTATTGTGATAAACTCACTGCTGAGGGAAATTGTTTAAAAATCTGCTTAGATGCCTGAAACTTTCGCACGGTACTGTGTAAATAAATAAACAAATAAATAAATAAATAAATGCAGTTATCATATCTCCGAAAAACAAAACGTATGTTGTACATTTTGTGAAACTGTCACGCTGAGAGCATCAAAATCTGGGCATTTTGCATTAATATTGATCATTAGAGATGATCTATGAGTTTTCAGTGAACTTAAAGGCAAGACTTTATATTTAAAGCGCAAGTCCTGTCGTTTTTATAGAGGTGACAAAATGCAGATCGCACCTTTAACTGACGGCCTTATCTCTTTTTCGTTTATGTTGCTGACTCATGGTTTTTTCCTTATAGTTTAAAGGACAGTGTTTGAGGGACAGATGTGAGGGGACGCTTTCGCTGCCGAGGCCGTGGCTGTAGAGGCATTTTCCTTTCGTGTTGTCCGGTTTGCTCAGTAGATCAGTGTGCAGGAGGCGTGTCCGGTGTGCATTCATTGGTGCAGGTCAGCTTATTTACACACCGGTCAGTGTTTGCATGTAGTGGAAAGGGACGTTTGGAGTTCTTGAGGTGTAAAATAGACCCACAGTGAGGTCCAGATGTCTTTTGAGGTACAGAAGAACAGAAGCTGAGTCTAGAGCTACGTTCAGAGATGCTTGGCTTTCGTTCAGGGCTGGGCGGTATGTCGGTGTCTGTGGTTATTGTGATAAATATCAGAAACCCAGTGGTTTTGTAAGTGTATTGTGGATATCGTCACTACTCAGAAAGCACTACAGTGAATACAAAGAAAGCCTCGTTAGATTTAGTGCGGTGCTGAATGTGAAATCTTGACTAGAAAGCGTCGTAGGAGGAGTTATAATAATATTGTTTACCGAATTTCATATATCAGAAAAAAATGTTGACACATTGTAAAACGTCTTGAAGTATATTGATATTGTATGTTTACCAACACTCCCCATCCCATCCCATCCCACCTCATCCCATCCCACCTCATCCCATCCCACCTCATCCCATCCCACCTCATCCCATCCCACCTCATCCCATCCCACCTCATCCCATCCCACCTCATCCCATCCCACCTCATCCCATCCCACCTCAGCTCATCCCACCTCAGCTCATCCCATCCCATCCCATCCCACCTCATCCCATCCCACCTCATCCCATCCCACCTCATCCCATCCCACCTCATCCCATCCCACTCCATCCCACCCCACCCCATCCCATCCCACCATCTCTACAATAAAAACGAGATTACATCTTCGCTGGCCGGTCAAAGAAAACAAGTCTCGGACTTGTCTGGTCTGTCAGAGTCCACACGCTTCTGTGACTTGTTTACGATTTTAGCAGAAGTGTGCAAGCGCTGTATTTGTGGGCTCTAACGATTTTTCTAACAAACTTCCTCAATGTTTATGAGACAGCGTTTTGAAATGTCACCAGCTTGCTGAATTACTGAATTGAATCTAATTGAAACACCAGAACACAAAATATGGTCTGTGTAAAAGTTGTGGCTCATTTTACATCGTATGATTGTTTATTTTCCCCAACATATTAGTTAAACTCAGAATCGGTTAAATAGAAGTTGTGCACTAAAATTGACAGAAAAATGTGTTCCAGGTTTGGGAACTTTGACTTTGCTTGATTGGGGTGCTAACTTTGTGGGTCGCTGCTCTCGGAAGGAAACCATATCTTGTGTCTCCACGTTTGTCGTTTTTAGTTTTTTGACATAATTTGAAAATACCCTTGTGTAAATTTCATGGACCAACAGAAATGACCCAAAGTGGCTTGGGGGTGGGGGGAATGACTGGTTCCATTGACTGCCTTTACATTTACATTTACAGCATTAAGCAGACGCTGTTATCCAGAGCGACTTACAAGAAGCGCTTTGTCTGTCTAGAGAAAGTATCTTATCTAGTTCCCAGTAGGTTAGAGAGAAAGACGGTCCTGAGCTCAGATACTGATAGAAACAGAGTCACTGTAGATACACAGAGAGAAATGAATAGAGTTAAACACAGAATAATAGAATATAATACACTACACTACAATACACTACAGTACAATACCAGTAATCTACAGTGCATTCAACAATAAAGTAAACTACAATACACAGTGCAATACAATAAAATATATAAAATTAAACCATTAAAATTTAAAGCATCTTTCCTTCTCCTCCTGTCACGTGACCATTTTGGAGGTACAAGGTTTTCCTCCAACAGCAGTGATATAGACCTTATATTTAGTCTAATGCTAAAACTGCTACAACCTCAGACGTATGCTTGGCTTTAATGTGGTATTTGGGAAAGGGTGTGTTTACTGTGCTTTCGCGCCGTAACACTTCGACACCTGCACGCTGTTTGGAACACACGAATGCCATGAGTTTAGGGTTGGGGTTGCCGTTGTAGACCTGAGCAAGAGGGGAAAGAAAAGACCTTTTTTAGCATCTTAATGTTGAAAAATGGGTTTTCACCGTCTCTAATATCTGTTTCTGTGTGTACAGGGTTCAGCGGCGGCTGAAGAGCACCTTGGCATGAGGTGATCGCCCATCGAGAGAAAGATCTGTTCTGGACCACCTGTGAAAAAGAGTGGACGTAGAAGGATAAAGAAAGGCAGTGGAAGACAGCAAAGAGGGGAACTGCTGAATGAAGTCCACGTTCTCTGAATAGTTCATTTTTTTTTCCTTCTTTTTTTTTTTTTTTTTTTTCCTTTTTCCAGAACTGAGAGTTCACCTAAAAGACGTTCTGACTTTACTGGATAACTCCACATCTCTGTTGACTTGGAGGCTGAGAGAAGTGGAAAGTAAGCCAGTGTGGACACTGGGGATTGCGTTCTTGGGGATTGTGCCGGACTCCTGCCGCTATTGGGCATTCTCTCTTTGCTCTGGTGCTACCCAGCGTGGCGGGAGGGGGGTTGCTGGGGTAGCAGGATTCGTGTTTGGGTTGGGGGGGTTGGTGGGGGGGAAAGCTTATGCTATGGTGATCAGCCCTCTGCCTCATTGCTTTTGCTCCGGCTTTGAGAGACTTTCCACACGGCCCAGGGACAAAGGATAGCCTCCCAGGACGTGGAGGAGGAGGAGTAGGGTGAGGAACGGGCAGCTCCAGGGCTCAGGCCTCTGGGTGCTTCCTGAGCGGTTTTCTGTGTTTGTTTGAGTGTTTGTTTGTACCCAAACGCAGCCATGGTGAAGCTAGCTAATCCGCTGTACACCAGCTGGATTCTGGAGGCCATCAGGAAGGTCAAGAAGCAAAAGCAAAGGCCTTCAGAGGAGCGGATCTGCAATGCCGTGTCTATGTCGCACGGCCTGGACCGCAAAACGGTCTTGGAACACCTTGAGCTCAGCGTCAAAGATGGATCCATCCTTAAGGTGTCCAACAAGGGCCTCAATTCCTACAAGGATCCGGACAATCCGGGCCGTCTGGCTCTTCCCAAGCCGCGAGGCGGTGCTGGTGCTGGTGCTGGAGGTGGAGGTGGGGGTGGAGGTGGAGGTGGCGGTGGGGGTGGCGCCGGCGGTGGTGGTGGAGGTGGAGGTGGAGGAAGCAGCAGCACCTCTAGTTCTTCCAAAAAACCAGGCCTGGACTGGAACAAGCTGATCAAACGCGCCCTGGAGGGGCTCCATGAGGCTGGAGGCTCGTCCCTGAAGAGCATCGAGCGCTTCCTAAAGTGCCAGGCCGATGTGGCCGGCTACCTCTCGGGCAGTGGTTCCATGGGGCCCGGCCTGTTCCACCAGCAGCTCAGGCTGGCGCTGAAGCGGGCCGTAGCCCACGGGCGAGTGGTCAAGCAGGGGCCGCTCTTCAGGCAGGTCAGCCGCAGCTCCCAGAACGACGGCACCGGCTGCGTCTCGCTGGACTCGCTGCCCCCTGTCCGCCTGCTGCCGCACGAGAAGGATCGGGTAAGGAGGAAACATGCACACATCTGTTCTGTAGTCCAGGGGTCACGATTCCAGGCGTGAAGTTCTTAGTGTCCATGACCAAATTTTATAGGGGATTTTTTTGCATTTTCTGGCCACTAATATGTTGAAAAAAGCAGTCGTACACATTGGCTTTGACTTTTTTTTTGGACCGCTCATATTTTATAACCCCCAAAGGGACAACGTTAGAGGCCTAGGTGGAGAATTATTTCCTATTATATGTATTTAAGGATGCGCCGATTATAGGAAATGTGTGCCAGTTCTGCTATTTAACGTTTTGTGTGTATATCTGCTTATGCCGATAAACAGTGATTCAAAAAGATTCATCTGATTTCAAAACGATTGATTTCTCTTGTAAATCGTCACAGATCAGTGCAGTAACCTGTAAACGGTTTAAATGAGCGTAAAGTTTATTATGTAGTTCTACAAGGTCTCAGTCTGAACCTCCTCCAGCTGTACGGACGACATCAACACCACAGTCAAACTCCTCCCAGACTGGACTGAGCGTGTCGGGCGTCTCTGCTCTCACGGCGCTTTCAGTGGGATTTCGGAGATCATCCAGTGCTGTGGAACCAGCGCCGAACGCTCTGAGCTGCTGGAGCTTCACTGCTGATGAAAATCCCGCTGCTCATTTCTGACGGATTCACTCTTATAGACGTGGAGAACGCAGAACGTTTTGCTCAGGGGTCTCGTCTCCTCTCCGACCGAAGGCAGCCGTCTTCTGGTGACAGTGAGAAACTCTCTGACCCCCTCTTACAATTGGATTGTGATTGGCTCCTCGGCGCATCATGGCGGTAAAAACATGACGCTTTGAAATCGGATGAACCTTTTTGAATCGCCCTGTATAAACGTTTATAAGCTCAGGCGTTTAGGACTAATTTCACCCGCATTTACCGTTACAGTAATGATCAAATCTAGGTCAAATCTCAGCTTCTGTCTGGCGTGTTATTTTTAAATAAGGTTCCCTTATAACATTGACGTGGTTTTATATACCAGAGATAGTTGATTTTTACATGACTTACAACCAAATTGTGCTGGACTAAGGCTCTCCAGAACCGGAGCAGGGCAAACCTGCTCTAGAACGTTCACACGAGAGGACTTGGCTTGATGTTTGTTTTTCCAGAATGTGCTAGAGCTGACTGTAGTCTCTGGAATGTGTTGGGGTTAGTTGGTCTTCGTTTGGTCGCCCTGGAAGCACCGTAAAACACATGAGGGCTGTTATTACAGTCGTGCTCCTTTTGATTTTGCCCTGTCCTGTTGGCACAAGACGCTGGCTCTGTGGACCAGTTCTGATGTAGAGAAGATCCAAGTTGCACAGCTAAGGCTCTTTTTTTTCTGATGTATCTTCAAATAACGAAAGCCTGTCACCTAAATTCTTCTCCTCTGTGACTAAACTGAAGAAGCTTGTCTCGGCCGACTGAACGGTGGAGCGTTCTTACGTGGATTGTGTACATGTTCTGGACGTGACCTAGAAGCACACTTTCATAACAAGCTTGTTCTTTCCTTAATGAAACCACATTAGAGCGCTGGGGGGCGAATGTAGCGTGGTGTTCAGCTCAAACCCCTCCCGCACTGTAACGCCCAGCCGTCTTTCGGTTTCTTTTTCACGTGCCAGCCTTGACTTCTGCTTTTACAGCCTCTGACGCATTTAAAGACATTTATTTACAGCATATCCATGTGTACAATATGGATTTAACGTTTACATTCATAGCATTTTGGCTGATGCTCTTCTCCAGAGCGACTTACACCTTGATAATTTTACACAGGTAGGCCAAGGTGGTGTTGGGAGTCTTGCCCAAGGACCCTTATTGGTATAGTGTAGGGTGGGGATTGAACCCGAGTCTACAGCGTAGAAGGCAGAGGTGTTACCCACTACACTAACCAACCACCAGTCAGCGTGTTTTGAGCAGATATTGCAGTGCATTGTTTCGTCATGTGGCCGTAACGGCAGAATTTGCCGCAAAACAACCTGTAGGTCGCTTAGACTGCTTGTGGTCATAGAAAATAGTGGTCAGATTGTTATGACATGCAGTCTGAGACCAGAGGCTACTTGCATAAAACATCCTGAGTATTTATTATTTAAGTTAAACGCTTAAGGGATAAATTTATAATGAAATTTTGCAGCTGACTGAAACTGAAGTTCACTTAAACTTAGATTTTCCCCGGGTCAGTTAGGGTGAAGGGAAGGTGTCAGGCTAGTTCTCTCCACGTTTTATACCACAGATGTTTTTAAATGTCGTTTGGTCGCCAGTTTTCCGTTCAGCTCCGTACAGGAGGACGAAACTCTCACGTTTGTAGGAACGCTTCAGGGGAATGTGAAGCGAGTGCACAGGGGAATCATTAACTTTGGAGCGGCTGTTATTTAACTGTGTGGTAACGGAGCTGATCAAGAAATGTCCGTTAATCGGAGTCGGGCGACGTCAGTTTTCCTTTCGCTTATCACTGTTGTGTTTCTTTGATGGGAAAAATGTGCAGTTTGATTTCGTTATTTGTCCACCGGTTCCTGATCAGGTCACGACAACTGCAGTTCGTTTTATTGGCAGAAAATGATCCACCATAAGTGTCCGGACTTTTTGCAAGTTTTGCCGATTTTATTCCGTATTTCCGTCTATTTTTATTTCCCGTAGTATATGGAAACACAGCTAGAGCTGACTTGGGTAATTATTGTTGGTACCGGACTGAAAGGTTCACACGTCGCGACTGTGCCGATTGTGTTTGAAATAAAGTGCCAGTTTCTTTCGTAGTGCTGTCCGTGATGGAGCCAGCAGGCGGAGACCCCGGAGGACGAGATCGTTCCCGAATCTTCTGGAGCGGAGATGAAACGTGAAATTTTGGTGGAATTTAACTGCAAAGCGGAGCCTGTTGGGCTCATTTCGGAGGAGTGGTCCTCCTTTCTGTCGTTGAGAAGAGAAAGAGAGGCTAGGGATGATTTTTCTGGATTAATGTTAGGAGAGGAGGTGTTGGGACCAGATGTTCGGGTTGGGTAACATGACAATATAACATCGTTGCTTTGATGAATTACGTCGCAATACGCTTTTCTGAGAACGCGATGGGTGTTGTCAACTTGATCACCTGCATGGACCATAAACAGCAACAACCAGTGGACAGTAACTATAGTAGCGGGTGGCTGATTGGATGTCAGGCTGGTGTGAACTTATCCTGTTTGTTTGTTCTCATGGGACTTGGTGTAGTATTGCAGTGCTGAGTACATCTGAGGATGTTCCTCGTTGTTTTGTTGGCCCGGTGGGCAGTTTTAATATGAAATCATCACGTCCTCATCGTGATGGGGTGTGTGTGTGTGTGTGTGTGTGTGTGTGTGTGTGTGTGTGTGTGTGTGTGTATAGTCACTGAGCAACTGCACGTTTCAGTACAGCCAGTTTCTAACCAGCCCAGCGGTAGAAGATTTCATCATATTATTGGTTAAGTGTGAGCTTTAGTCCAGACAATGCCAGTGGCTCAAGAGTGGATCAGTCCTGCCCAACTGGATGTGGTTGAGCTCAGTTAGATGTAGTGATGGCAGAATAATCTTAAATAAAAACTTTTTTTTTATATATATAAATAATGTACGTATCTGCTGATGCCGGCACAGAAACGCCAATAAAATGTAGAAAAACTTTGACTAGATCCATTTTTGGAGGAGTTGCCCTGCAGGGTTGTTGCCCATAAGCCTGGGTGTTTGTGAGCTGTAATTTTGGTGGAGCGGTCCCATGAGACCAGCATCGTTAAGATATGATATTGTTGTTTGAAATTGGTGTCGCTGACGATCAGTTTTGTCCCGGGAAGCTCTTTTTGACCACGTAATTGATCTTTTTGATACCAAACGAACGCTGTACGTGTGTTGGAGCATTACAAGCCCTGCTTACCTGGACGTGATGTGCCTTTGTACTCTTTTTTTTATTTTTTTGAGAGAAATGGAAATGTTGTAGTGCAGTATTACTCATGCCTGTAGTGTTGAATTAAATTTTTAGGTGGAGACGTCCTGTGAGGTGGATTGTAGTGAAGGGAGAGGAGGAGAGAGAGAGGCTGCGGAGCTCTGAGGCACGTGGGTGGCTGCCAGGGCTGTTTTCCAGCCGCTGCCTGCAGCTGAAACACTGGAGGGGCTGGAGCGTGGAAGGGAAGAGAGAAAAAGACGAGGGGGGCGGGGGGGGGCTCACGTGATTTTTTATTTTTTTTTCCCTTCCCTCTTTCTTTTTTCTTCACATCCTGCTGAAGCTGGCCACCAGCTGCACGACTGCTCACAGAGAGAGAGAGACAGAGACAGAGAGAGAGAGAGAGACATTGCAGAAGCGAGAGAGAGAGAGAGAGACAATGTAGGAGCTTAAATAGGGAGAACAGGAGTGCGTGTCATTGAGACGGAGCTGTATTCAGCATATGGCGCTGGTGGGGCTGCGTGTGTGCGCTCAGTAGGGCCGTCACAATACCAGAGTTTTTGGCTTTGATATCGATACCAAGGATGGTGTCACGAACCTCCTGAGGATGTTTTGTCATTGGGTGTTTGGCATTATGTGCCCAGATAAGGAATTCCGGCTCTAGTCTGTTTTCGCTACTGGCCGTTTGTGAAAATCACCGCTGTCTGTGATCAAAACTTCCCAACACGATACTGCGTACGTATTTCCCCTGAAGGTCACTGAATCCCCTGAATAGGCCCTTTTCACACCTCTGTTATATTAGACACGTCAGAAGCCGCCTTGGGGTTCGGTCAAGTTACCAGGCCGAAGTGGCACAAATCCGATTTTTTTTTTTTTGCCCTGATGTGACTCAGATCTGATGTTTTCAGGGCCGTGTGGACGCACATCCGATCTTTTCAAATCGGGCCACTTTCATACGTGGTCCTAGATCAGATACGCATCCGATTCGTGGCCATGTGACCTGAATGTGACGCTCAGATCGGAATTCATGCGCTTTTTCTCCGTTGCACGTGTGCCGTCATTCAGCATCACCATGGCAACAGCGCCGAACAGAAGCTAAAAGGTGGAAAAGCAGCCGATCTCGCCTTTTCCCTCCTTCTTCTCGCTCTAATAATGAAGCTGAGAGCTGATCGGAGTTAATTATCTTCGTAACGAAGCTCGTTCTGACTCGGTCTGTTTAGCTGGTGATGCACGTGGCTCACGTGATTCATTCACGTTAATGACCGATTTTGAGTCACTTAGCTAAACGAGCGTGAGCCATCCTGTCAGAGAGATCGGATTTGAGCAGTGGGGCTTGTAATGTGAACGCAGCTTTAGTCGGGAAGACGTTACACTAGTGGTATCGGCTTTGAACGAGAACGTAGCTTCTCCTTTATAATAGCTCTGATGTGAAGGCGTCACTGATTTTTACGTCATTATTAAAGAATTTTTTTTTCCAGAGGACGTTAGTTTGGTGGAGTCGTTTTTGTTTTGCATCGATTTGCTTTGCTTTGATTTCAGAATTACCTGCCTGACCGCAAAGGTAAGTTCTGATCTGGTGGTCACCCAACGATGTTGTTTCAGGTTGACTGTCTAATGTTTACCACAGGGTAGTCAGGACGTGTGTTTACATGCACTCCGTAATCTGATAACTGCCGAAAATCAGATTGTCAGTAATCCGATCAATGCGTTTACATGCGCTTGAGTGATCGGGTGATGGGGAGACTCCGCGTCCAATAAACCCAATAAAGTCACAGAAGACATGAATGTAATGTAAAACCCAAACTTCATGCCTCTGCTTTTCATTTTTTATTTATTTATAATTTTAATTTAAACATCATACCACCTTTACTTGAACCTGCATCATCTAGATCAGAGGTCACTAATAGGTGGGCCGAGTCCGGACCCAGACAGTGTCCTGTGCAGACCTGGACATGTAACCGATAAACTATGGAGAATCGTTTAATTTCGGGTGGTCCTGTTTTAATCAGCGTAACTTTTCTAGCTTTTATGGTACCAATTTAGCAGCCCGGGAGACTCGCAGACCAATTGCATGCGTTATAAATATCACGTGACGCTACTCAGCCAATCAGATCTGTGCATTACGATGAGCACCGAGACTCGAGTGAGTGACGCCACACAGGGCGAGAAACAGCAGTCAGAGAAGAAAGTGAGTCAGAGGGAAGTTATTCCACATGCCGTTCCCTAAAAAGAGGAAACTGACCATAAATATGACTGAAATCTGACCGAACCGGACTTTAGTTGATCTGATATTCAGCTGTCGACTGTATAAGATGCTGATATTCCTACTCGGCTACTTCAGTAAACAGTATATGGCGCCGGTCATAATACAAGTTAGACGTGATGTTCTGGACCTTCGCTTGAGGAAATTCTCTCTAACGGGACCTTATTGGATTTTAATGAAAGACCCCTGATCTAGAAGATGCGTTTCACTCCTTTATTACGGTCAGTACAGCTTAGAAAGTATCATTTCACTATGGTTCAGTTATGTTCCCTGACTACAGCTTCTGAGATGCACCCTTGAGGGTCCCACCCCAGTGATGAGGGGTACTCCCCGGTGACGTGTCGGCACAGTTTTTCCTGAGCGTGTGGCTGGTGTTATGTAACGGTGCTGATTAGGAGTGTAATAATTCACATCATGCATAATGTAGTTTGATATGATGCGATGCACTGAAGTCCCGAGTAAGTAAGAGCGTCGGCGTAGGAACAACGTTAGTGTTTCCAGCTCGCTTCTCATGAGAAGGTGCTTTTTTTAAAATCCCTGCTGAGGTAAAGAGGATGCAGTGTTTTCAGAGGAGCCTGAATTTTGGACGAGCTCGTTTAATTTGGCGTTGGACTTCATGCAGCGTAATCATCAATGTTGAACTGTGAGGAGCTTATTTGCTTCAATCTGTTGTTCATTGGCTTCTGCCTATAGGTTTGAGAAGCTTGTATTGAACAGTGCAATACATTATACTGCATTATTGGACTCCTGGAGCTGATCTAGTAGATTTGCTTTCATGCAAATTGAATGTGCAGGAGTGTCAGATTGCTTGAGGTATGTCTGTTGCATTATGTGCGTTTCGACCTTGTAATTCAGTTGTGACCTTAAGGTGACGCAGGTCCTCGTGTGATGGGTGTTTAAAAATAGTTAATACTTATAAAAATACTTACTGGCTGATTCCCAGATCCAAATGAATCCTAAACCCGGACTATGAGGGATTTTTACTGGTGAAATTCTGTTTGTTATACATGTGCCAGTATAAAAATGTATGATCATGGTAATTACCTCTCCTCTTATCATGGTTTATAGTGTTGTATTAAGGAAAATTACACTGTGCGTATAAGATAATGACACTCATGCATGGTGACGTGTTGCTAGGTGTACAGTACCGTGCGAAGGTTTTAGGCATCTAAGCCCGTTTTAAACAATTGACCTCATCAGTGAGTTTATCACAATATACATTAGAATAAAGTCGCATTCATAAAAACAATAAACAGTAATGAATTTCTCGGGTCCATATTTTTCCTGGACACCTTCACAGCCGCCACAGAGACTCGTTAATATCATCAATGACATCATGAGCTCAATTTACAGAGCACTGATTGGTCAAACCAGGAGCTGCTTTATAACTACATATCATACTGGGCTTCCTTGAGGAGAGGCTTGGAGATGGGTAAACAAACACACAAACACACCAACATCCAGAAAATGTCTGTCTGTCTGTCATCATTAATTAATATTCTATGAATTTTATTCTAATATTAACACTTTTCTCAGCAAATAAACACAAACTTCCCAAATAAATAGATTTTGAAAATGTGTCTTGGGTGCCTCAGACTTTCACACGGTTCTGTGCATTTCGGGGATTCCTGTCTTTGCATTATAGTCAGAATTCACTGATTCGTTTTTGTAGCTGTTGGGGGGAAAAAATCTCAGGCGAAACGGCAACTTGTTTGATTAAAAAACAGCGAGAGTGTTTCAGAGTGTTGGCAGTAATATCGCAGTATCATACATCGTCAGAAATGAAGGTTCTCATACATTTTTCATTCGTCGAGGTACAAACAATATAAATGATCCCTCCAATGTACAGCAGTGTACAGTGTTTAATTCCAGGTGAAAAGTTTGTATTTGTTACTTTTTTTTATAACCTAATTTTTAAAAACGCGACAGTAGAATAAAAGCCTGGAGGCGAGGCGGTGGGTGTGGAGTCAGTACAGCTTAGAAAACATCATTTCAGTGGATTATGGTTCAGTTATGTTCCCTGACTAAAGGCACTGAGACGGAGCCTTGAGGGGTCCCGCCCCAGGGACGAGGGGTCCCGCCCCAGGGACGAGGGGTCCCGCCCCAGGGACGGCTTCGTACTGTCAAATTTGCCTGGCACGGTTTGGTTCACCTACAGGCGCGGTGCAATGTCCGCATATCGTAGGGCTTTTTAAATAAGAATTCAACTTATTGGAAGTTGGTGTGAATTTGTTTGTCTGTTTATAGTTTAGAGCCCAGATTTGGGGAAAAACGGGTCGACTTTCAGTAGAAAAACAAAGTTCAGCTTCTTTTATTATAAGGGTTTAAAATGACATCACCGTCTATTAGACTGGAGAGAAGAGCTACAGCCTCACACGACGCCCAGCTTCTGAATGGAGCTCATGGAATATGAACGTTATGAAGAACATGACCAATTGCGGTTTGGACCCACTGGTGGTCTCAAGGAGTAGAGAAGCTTTGAAAGGTGGCATATTAAACTGTTCTCCGTGAAGCGTTTGGATGTTTGTTTGCCATATTGTGATGTTTATATAAACAAAAAAAAAACCAAAAAGCGCTGAACTGTTGACGTTACGCAACACTGATGCGCACACAGTCTCTCTCTCTCCTCTCTGAGCTCAGAAAGAGAGGGAAGAAAGGCGCTGGCAGACTTGCAGGCGACAGGAGAACCCGGCACACGCCCACTTTTGTAACCCGATAAACAGCGGCCCTGCCTTACGCTCCGCTCCCTCGAGGCAAAACGAACGCACAAGAACGCGCTCGCGCACACACACACACACACACGCCAGATGCACGCGCTTATCATGTCAGATCTGGGCCGCGGCATTGAGGATGTGGGCTGCAGGGTGTCTACTGTCACAGCGATGTGGTGCGTAGCGTTTTATTCTGAGACGGACCCTCCTCCGGTCTGCGCTTTGAGTAGGAGCTTCAGTGCTGCAGGCTTTAAAGCGATAGTTCGCTGGAAAATCAAGTCCCCCCCCCCCCCCCCCCCCCCCCCCCCCACACACACATTCGTAAGCATGCAATGACAACATGCACTGTTAGAAATAAAGGTGCCATGCAGGTCCCTGATTCGTTCATCAAGGTACTAACAGTGTAAACGTTCCCTCAGAGGTACAGCAGTGGTTTTAAGGTTCAGTTGTGCACCTTAAATCAGTTTTTCCCAGTGGAAAAGTAGATATCTGTATCTTTTTATAAACTAATGTTTTAAAACAACCATTTAATAAAAGCCTGGAGGCGAGGCGGGGGGTGCGGAGTCAGCACAACTTGGAAAATATCACTTCAGTGGATTATGGTTCAGATATGTTCCCTGACTAAAGGTACTGAGACGGACCCCTGAGGGTACCACCCCAGTGACGAGAAGGGTCCTGCCTCGGTGACGGTGTCGCACCTTTTTTTCTGAGAGTGTCCAATTATACAGGGTGAGGCAAAAGTCACAGGACAGGTTTTATTTTTATCTTTAATTTTATTATCGGCTTTTATCTCTGGGGGCATCTCAAACTGGGTATGCGGAGAAAATCCACAGCCACCACCACCTTCAGCGCCGCGTCGTGGAGGCTTGTGACGGCATAAAAATGAAATAAAACGGCGTCCTGTGACTTTTGACTCACCCTGTGTATCCTTTCATACACTTTCTGACCTGTATCTCTTTTTTTTATTCTTTAAAAATAGTTTTTTTCCCTTCTTTTTGACATTTCTGTAAAAGAAAACATGACTGTGTACATTAAAAGCTGAAGATGCCTGGGGGTAAAAAATAAGGGTCAGGTAAGAAGAAGGAGGGGGGGAAAAAAAAAAAGGAGTACTCGCTCACATTGTACCTCTCCAAGCTCTGGTCCTACAGACTTCATAGAGTTCACCCATTTTAACCATAACTTTACAGATTTTGTCATCTTTCATTCCCGAAATGCATCTCGGTGACTGGCTTCCGGCTCCCCACATATCCTCCAACGTTCCTGACTTTCTGCAGGTTTTTGCTTCATGGTAATAAAAAAATCGAGTAACGCACTTCCACCCAAATTCTCCGGACATGGGAGTTTGCTTTTTGGGTTTTGTGCTGGAGCTTCAAGGCTAATGCTGCTGCAAGTAATGTAAGCTGGAAGCACCATGGGGAGCTGCATGTCCTGCGTCATCTCTCACACTTCACTCCAACCGTTTAGTCGTTGTCTAATAAACCTGCTCGCGTGGTTTCTGATGCCGTATGACCGTTGTGTGTGTGTGGTGCTGAAGGACCTCGGCTCCTGCTACCGTTGTTGGCTCTGCAACACACTTTTGGAGCAATCTTCCAGCTCCCTGGTGATGCTGCAGCCAGAGACTAACTGCTGAACCGTTTGAGGTGAAACGGGAAAACACGAACGAGAAGCTGGTGGACGAGAAAGTGACTTCAGCTTGGCAGCTTTTTAGTGTTATTGCAGATTTATTGATGCGTAATACTAATTTGTGTATTGCAGTCCTTTAATCTCAGTATTGTAAATAAAAAAAGAGAGAGACCCTTATTAGTCCCACCTCTGCGTTTAACCCATCCGTGAAGTGAAACGCCACATACACTCTAGTGAATAGACACACACTCGGCAGTGAGCACACTTGCCCGGAGCGGTGGGCAGCCCAATCCGCAGCGCCCGGGGAGCAGTTGGGGGTGAGGTGTCTTGCTCTAGGACACCTCAGTCATGTGCTGTCGGCTCTGGGGATCGAACCGGCACCTCCCGGTTACGAGGCTGGATCCCTCCAGCCCACGACTGCCCCAGAAAGCCAGTGGTGTTATAAAGAAGCTCACTGTCCCAGCAGTTGTTGCATGTCTGGGTTGCTTTCAGGAAATGGTCATTCATTTATTACTGCTTGACAAGTGCAAAGGCGTCAGAGATGTGCAGTGAAAGTAGTAAAGAAATGAACCTACTTAAAGTTTGAGTAGCCTGTAGAACTGTAGAGGGAAGCCTTAGTGCATTTGCATCTGTCTGTTATGGTGGGAACCGACTTTTTTCTGTTGTGTGTTTTTTTTTTTTTTTTTTTTTTTTTTTTTTTTTTTTTTTGTTCCCTTTTGTAAATTTATTATTATTATTATTATTATTTTTTTTTTTTGAAAAAACAATTTTCATTTAGCGTTTCACCGCAGTGGCTGTTGTGAGGATTTTATTGCTCCTGATTATCAGTAAAGATGCTGCGTATCGGTATCGGTACTTATCGATACTCTTAGTGAGGCTATTCTCCATAATTTGGTGCCAAAACAAAGACATGACCTGAAAAGATATGAAGGGATTCAAAGTGAAAAGACCCTACAGCTGAAAATATCAACCACCGTAGGCAAATCGCTAGGATTTAATCAATACTTACATCAATAAATCAATACTGGCGAAAATTATACTTTTAATGTGACTCAGTGGAGCCAGAATTGTCACAACTCATATACATATATATAATAAAGCTGAGTCTATACTGAATAAAATACATATGCATGATTTTATATGTAAGTATATATAAATAAAATTTAGGCATCAGAATATCTTAATTATTCTTTTACCGCTGGAAACATTTTCTAATATCTGACTTCTTGTTCACCAGCTTTGTTTGAGTTTTCCCATTCCTCCTTAAACGGTGCGGCACTTATTAAAACGACTGAGGCGCCGGGGTGTCATTGCTGCATTTAAGGTGGAACTGGAACATTTAAACCAAGAAGCTGCCGGTTTAGACTTGCAGTTGAAACGCTGGGGACTGTTGGCATGTTTGAGCGGAGGGGTCGCCGAGTCAAAAGGAGGCCATGGACGTTCTAACGCCGTACCTGGAGGTGTAGAGCTGTCTGTAGATGTGTGCTGTGATTGCTAGAGCTTGAGGTTTTTCTGCTGACCAGGTAGGAACTGCGTAGTACAGGTTTAACACCCATCCCTACATTTCACACCCACTGCACTGCAGTAAATCGGTTTAAACAGCACCCCTGTTTAACGATGCGTGTAGTTTTCAGTGAAGTACAGAAAAATGTAAATGCCACATTGTCCACCCCTACATCTCTTCTACTCATGTCGGGAGGTGTGCCTTGCTTGCCTCAGGTGCTGGAAACGAGGGAGAGAGGCAGGGAAAAGGGCCAAAACGAATGGATAAGCACCGGCTTTGACCCCGGCTCAACGCGGAGAGATTTGTGTACTCAACAGCCGAATTACTGTGTCACACTTCTCCATTCAAACTCGATCCCCCAGTCTCTCTCTGATAGGGGGTCACTGCCGGGGCATATGTGGGGAGCCGGGGGGGGGGTGCAGAGTCAAACGGAGGTCATGGATACATGGATAGGAAATCTCATTGCTTTCGGAAAGGGGAGAAGGAGTATATGTGAGTGGGAGACACATTAAGAGGGTGGGGTTCCAGTTAATGATGTAAGAGTCAGCATTATGAGCACTTGTAACCCCAGTGTTGCCCCTTCACAGCTGCCGGCATTTCGGGGTCAAAACCAGTTCCCTCTCGTTCGGGTCAACCTTCGGACGTGAGAAAATCGAGACGGCGCTGTGTGTGTTATGTTGGGTAGGGCTGGCAGTTTTATGCTACTGAGCTGCTTCTCTACCAGTGAGGACTGAAGGTTCAGGTCATTTATACCACATTTAAATACTTGGCTATTGTTTCAGTACCCAAGTGTTACTGTGATGTTATTGGTGATAACTCACTCCTCGAGTGTCTCTACTGCTTTAATACAGCAGTTAAATAAATACAGTAAGAAGTGAATAAACTGGCCGTGAACGCGGCGTTTAATATGTTTTAATGTTCAGTTCCTTCCTCCTAATTATAGCTCCTTAACAAGCAGCTTGGTGCTACGTCAGAGTAACGAGCTCCGCCCACTCGCTGCTCAGCCGGCAGTTCGTTCTCCAGCTCCTTACACTAAATTCCCAAACTGTCGTCACCACTGAGCAGCTTTTCAGTCGCAGCTGTGACAGAAGAACCTAAACAACCTGGAATCAGCCAGAAATGAACCCAACACCATTCGCCAGACGTGGGGTCTGATCTTCAGAGTCCATCCCTGGTCTTGGTGTAAGATTTGTTCTGCTCATTCCTCTTCAGCTCCTGAAGGGCTCGTTAATTAGCCAATTAGTTGTTTCAGGTGCTTCAACTTCTTATGCACGTAGGTATATTTTGCATCTTCCATCGGAGTTTAAACGCCCAAATCATAAGGCAGATCATTCAGTAACTGCATGAAATAAATGTAAATTTTTTTTATTTTAAATTTTTTGTGAAAGCTGTGAATTTGAGATCTCACACACACACACACCACACACACACACACACTGCTATGTGCTTATTTACTTATTTATTTACTGCTGAAAGCCAAAAATATTAGATTTTTTTTTATTAAAGTCATTTTTACAGAGTATATCGCTGAAGAGACGCCGTCTGAGATCCAATTTATAGCTCCGTTTGTGGAAAAATGGGTTGAACTTCCAGTTCAGCTTCTTTTATTATAAGGCTTAAAAATGACGTCACCGTCTATTAGACTGGAGCGAAGAGCTACAGCCTCACATGACGCCCAGCTTCTGAACGGAGCTCATGAAATATGAACGTTATGAAGTAAAGAATGACTCGGTGCGTTTTGGAGCCACGGGTGGTTCTATGGAGTTGGAGGTTAAAGAAGAGAAAATGTACAGGACCCGGGTTGAAAGGCACAGAGTTACACGTGTAGTAGAGGTGTTATAACGCCTCCTCTCTGCTGGGAAATGCCGTCTCCACTTTGCACGTCGTCAGTCATATCAAAACCTCTTAAACTAATGCCGGTCGGAAGCGGCAGCTACACTCACTGCATGTATAGAAAGCACTAATGAGGTTGTTCAAAAATGGGTCGATCTGAAATCGTTAACGTGGTGAAGTTCATAACGTTTCATTGTTCTCGTGTTTTTGTGACCGTGACCACGAGCTGTGCTGCATCTCTTCTCACGTTGTGGGTGAAAAACACCCACGCTTCCTGTAGCGTATTGTTGGAATGCACAGATCCGACAGATTGCAGAACACTGTGTTCCAGATATGTTCTCGATATGAACGCTTACAGAGCTTTTTATGCCTGGACGATAAACACACCAGCACTAGGTTTCACTATATTGACGGTTATTGGTTCAGGCATGTTCAGAATGTTCTAGATTGCTACCGGTAATCTTGCCTTGACTGACTTGTCAGAGTTTCCAAGATATCGGCAAAACCTTGATATTTGCAACCACGTTAAAGGGAAATTCCACAAATCTTGCCGTCGTTAAGCTGTGAAGTCGTTCGGAGTGACGTGAAAGAGTGCACTGTGGACTCTCTTGACGTCTTGGCAGTGGCGGTGAGAGAAACAGGGATTCATGATTTACTACACTATTTATTTTGCGGAGTGACCGGTGTGTCTTGGGCTTTATTCACTCGAAAGAGGCCCTGAATGTTCTGTTGCAGCTCCTGTTATGATGAAGCCATCTGAACCAAAAAGATGCGCTGCATGACTTGACGTATATAATAGCAGCAGTTTCACATCGGAAGACGTCTGGTGGTGTCCGGTCCGGCGACAGTGGTGGCCAAAGCCCCTTTTTAATGACACTGATACTGAAGGACTCGGAATTCCTGCCGTGCTCCTTGCATGCTGTGTACTGTAAAAATCCCATCCTGATGAGAATTCGAGGTCTGCACCGGGAGGTTAAACGGGAGGCTGTCCAGCGTCCACCTCGTCGCCCCGACGCAGGGGCATCCCAGCTTGTTCGAAGCTCCATATACCGAGGAGCTCGTTGCACGTTGCTTCATTCAGATCGCTTCGCCCTAGTGAGAGTTATTACAGAATATCCGGGGCCTCTTTCGAGTGAATCTCCCTGTAGAATGGTTGTAGATCTGGAAAACCTGGAGTTTTCTTTGGGGAGCGTGTGCTCCTCCATGAATGTACTCAAGAAATAGATTTTTTTACCTCTTCAACTCCTCGAGACCACCGGTGGGTCCAAAACGCACTTGGTCATGTTCTTCATAACGTTCATATTTCATAAGCTCCATTCAGAAGCTGGGCGTCGTGTGAGGCTGTAGCTCTTCTCTCCAGTCTAATAGACGGTGATGTCATTTTAAACCCTTATAATAAAAGAAGCTGAACTTTGTTTTTCTACTGAAAGTCGACCCGTTTTTCCCCAAATCTGGGCTCTAAACTATAAACAGACGGCGTCTCTTCAGTGATCTGCTCTGGAAACATCACTTTTAGAAAATAACACAAAGAGCGTCAGAGATTTTTGGCTTTCAGCACTAAACCGTGAGCACATAGTGATGTGTGTAGATCATAAAACACACGTCCTGTTCATCTGAGGGAAATTTTACAAAAAAATAAAATAATTTACATTCATTTCATGCAGTTACTGAATAATATGCCTTATGATTTGGTCAGAAGGACAAACCAAAATACACCCTGGAGAATAAGAGGGACAGAACCTTTCAAATCTTTCGCAAAACAAAGTTTGTGAGGGAGCAGTTAGAGCCATTAGACTCTTCGCTCGTCTGGTTCCCATCCCCTCCACTGTGAGAAATTGGTGGGATTCCCCTTAGTTTGCCACGTGGCCTGCATTGTTCTGACAAAAGATCTACCATTTGTGGTCAAACCAATGAGATGATTGATCAGTACTCCGTGGAAACCCTCGTCAGAAACGAGGTGATTGGTCAGGATGCTTAGAGCCGGGAAAGGCAGGTGTTTAGATATTTGAAGCCTTGGTGGGATCGGAAAGGATCGAAATCCCGATAATGATCTATTATATTGCGCAGCCTTATTTCCGGATGATGAAGCCTTTGGTTTTATCCGTAGGTGTGTAGTGTAGGGTTTGTCCCGCAGGTCTTGTTGGCTCTTTAATTGCTGACGCTGGTTCTACATACGCTCAGCAGCTCCCAACCTGCAGGCGCTCCTGTTCTTGTCCTCGTTCCTTTTCCTCTCTCTGGCTCAAGGTGATGCAGCGAGGGGGTAAGAGCGGCGCTGAATGCAGAGCGGCTCGGCGCATTGATTATGTGCCCTTTTGCGACGTCTCGGTTACGCGTTACATCGCGGTCAGTTTGGGGTCAGGTCTGAATAGAATTGGCCTTGAGGTCACCGGGGTGACGAGAGACCGAGTGGGCTTTGTTTTATGTACACACACTCGGGTCCCTCACAGGTTGTTCAACGTATTCAGGATATTTTGAGGTGGAGGTTCGGCGTCGAGCATCAGAAGCAGTCAGGCGTCTTGTTTGTGCCATTAGATCTAAATTATAGCACTTTGTATTTTATCGTTTGTTTGTTTGTAAATATTTAGGAAAATCATGCGACACTATTTTGTGTGTGGGGGTTCTTGTTGTGCTGTACTTGTGAGGACCCCAAGTCCTCACTATGATAGGACTATATGAAAATTTTGCTCAAGTGAGGACATTTTGATTGAGATGTTTTCAAAGTAACAAAAATTACTTTTATTATTAAAAAAAAATAAAAGGGCAGGAAAAAAAAAAAGCATTTTGGCTACTGAGGTCAAGGTTAGAGTTAGGTTTAGATGTAGTGGTATTTAGCTGCAGTAACACACAAATCAGTAGAAGTTATTTGTTTATTTATTTATTTAAAACTTATTTATTTGTTTACACTATTTAAAACCAGCAAATGCCCTTTACACTGTGTAGTGGTGTGACAATCAAAGAAGCAATTAAATAGAGGCCAAAAAAGTTTTCTGAACTTTTTAAAGATGTTGAGTGTTTTTGCTCTTAAAGTTAACATTATGGATATTTCTTGGGCGATAAACAGTTTAGAAAAAAACAGGTAAATCGGGACGAAGTTATTAATGATATTTATTATGCTTTATTTAGTGTAATTTTAGGGTAATTTCCTTTCCAAACATTAAGGCACATCATTATTTATTAGACATATTTTGTCTTATCCATTTGTCTATAGAGTAATTTAATGTAGTGATGTTATAGATTAAGATTAAGAGACCCTTATTAGTCCCACAACGGGGAAATTTCACCATCCGTGAAGTGAAACACCACACACACACACTAGGGGCAGTGAGTACACTTGCCCGGAGCAGTGGGCAGCCCTATCCGCAGCGCCCGGGGAGCAGCTGGGAGTTAGGCGTCTTGCTCAAGGACACCTCAGTCGTGTGTTGTCAGCTCTGGGGATCGAACCGGCGACCTTCTGGTTCCCTAGGCTGGTTCCCTAACCTCGAGCCCTCGACTGCCCCCAGTAATATACCCTACTGTGCTGAAGTTACTGCTCTCAATAATAAATAAATAAATAAACAAACAAACAAACAAATAAATAAATAACTGCTCATTTGTTCAGTAATAACTCAAAAATAATACCATATAGATAATAATAACAATAATAATAAGCTCGACACAGGAGTTTTTGTTTTTAATATATATATATATATATATATATATATATATATATATATATATATATATATATATATACACACACACACACACACACACACACACACACACACACACACACACACTCGCGCGCACTTCGGCAGTAACTACAGTTGTGTAAAGCTGTAATTTGAATGTCCACAATTCAGATTTTGCTTATGTGCCCAACTAATGGGCGATGCATTTTACCGTAGCTACTATTGATAATCGTCAGTAAATCAATATCCCAGCATTAGATTAAATGCTGCTTTTGTTTTTTTGTGTGTTGTTTTTTGTTTTTTTTGGGCCTCTCGCTCCCAGATCGACTGAATGAGCCTATTACGCGTCTCACACGGCGCAGACCTTTAGATGAACCCGCGCTCTGTGATGGATTTGACGCTGACAGCCGAACACATGAACACATGCACCACACATTCACCGGCTCATTACTCCCTGACGTTAGCCGTGTAGGTTCCGCTCTGTTGTCTGAGAGCGGCTGAATGAGGAGCGGCGTCCGCAGGACTCGAATCCCACTCGGAACGCGCTAACCTTTAATGTGGCGTGTCCCACTTATCTGTCTCAGTCTCTCTCACATGCACGCTCCCTCTCTCTGATGCCTTCAGGAGCATAAACAGATTAGCGCCCTTGTTTGTCAAGCTGTGAAACATTTTTACTTTTCTGCGCCTCCGGTTTTGATTTCAGCCGTGAAGTAAAGACGTCCGGGAGATAAGGTCCAGGAGCGGTTTGATCCACGACTCCCTCGTTTCTCACTTTGGCTTTTCAGATTCTGGCGTCTGTGTTTCATTGATGTTAAAATGATTAAGAAAATCTGTGACGTAAGGGCGGCCGATATTAAGTCGGTGTGAATTTCCCCGATCTAGAAATTAGCAATACATTGTGATGTGCAGATTAATTGTTACGTTATTAACGATACGCATTTTAAAATCGAGGTTTTCGCTCTGAGGTCTAGATTCATGGTGATTGTTCGTTGTTTAAGATGTCGTCTTCATTCTGCGAAGCTCCAAATATGTAACCGCTCAGATGAAACGCATGGGATTCCCAAGTGACGTAGAGGGGAAATCAGTTATTTGTATGTGGGATTATAGTCTAGTGTATAAGCTCCACCCCCTCCCTGCCCACTGAGGTTGCAGCCAGTCAAGCAGTGTGTGAGGGGGACAGACTCCTGTGTTTGGCCTCCTGATAGCGTTTCGGGCCGGTCGGAGTTTATTAAACCGTTTTTTTTTTTAAACCAGACTCTGAGGGTATTCTAGTGTAAACTGGTCAACGCCTCAGTCTGAATGGATTCGTGCAGCAGCCAATGAAACCTGGGCATAAAAGAAAAAAGTACAGCAAATAAACAAAGAAAAATGTGTGGAGTGAAGCTTTTTAATGAGCTGAGTTTAAGGCCCGAGCACAATCCACATTTGTTTAGTTTGGTCTCGTAGATGCGCGAGTGCCTGCGCGAGTGCCTGCGCGAGTGCCTGCGCGAGTGCC
>NC_051230.1:5143653-5156153 GCF_015220715.1 Pygocentrus nattereri | reverse complement strand
CTTCACGCTGCAGCTTTTTTTTTTTTTTTTTTTTTATCATTGCACCACTTTACCTGAAAATATGAGCATCATCGAGAGGATGAATTTTTAATCCTTCATTTCGTCAAGAATCTAGTCAGTTTCGTTGCTCCGGAAGTGTTTTGCTGTGTCTCACAGCTCCGCAACGTTTCCCGGTGCCGCCGTCTGTTTTCACACATGTGCAGACTGAGAAATCTGAAAGAAATCAGAGTAAGAGTCCACAGCACTGAGAAATCTGAGTACTGAGCTAAAATCCAGCCGCTGTCAGGTTTCTCAGTTGAATTTCTGGATCGTGCTTACAGGATGTGAATAATCTGATGGCTGCAGAAATCTGATTATGGTCAGATAATTGAGTGTAAACACACAATTTCTCATGCAGATAATGGCTAAAGGCCTATTCACGCACAAAATGATGTGATTTTCATCACAGTGGAACGGTCACAACTTGCCTGATACATCATTTTTCTTTGTCTTTGTTAGTTTTTTAACACACTGAGAACACGGCACAAAAAATGAGAACTGGACAGTGGACTGTGTTTGGGTTTAGGGGGAAACTGTGGGTAAATTTTGATAGATTGGTGAACCGTTCCTGTGATTTAAGCTGAATGTTTTGGCTGTGGTGTTAACCAGTGGGACTGAGTGATGCGTCTGGCTTTGCAGTACTGAGAGAGAGAGAGAGAGAGAGAGAGAGAGAGCACAAATAGAGAAATCGAGGGGAGAGATAGGAAGAGAAAAATAGACACAAAGTGGAAAAAGGAGAGAGAAAGCAAAGAAGAGAGACAGAAGGAGCAAGAAAAATGGAAAGAGATGGAGAGACGAAATGAGAGGGGGATAGAGAGAAAATTAAAGACAGTGGAAAAAGAAGAGAGAAAGAGAAAGACAGAGGGAAGACAAAGAGAAAAAAGGAAAATAAAAGGAGGGGAGATGGAGAAATAGGGCAGGGAGACGGGCAGGGAGACGGGCAGGGAGACGGGCTTGAGTTGGAGAGAAATGAACCCGATAAATCACCCTCTCTGTGGCCTGTCTCTTCTTCGCCTGGACCTGTTCAGCACTCGCACACATGAACACCTGCCCCCTGATCCACCACACACACACACACACACACACACACACACACACACACACACACACACACACACACTGCCATTTGTCTCCTCCCTGTTCAGACCTGTTTGCTAATCGCTGCTGTGAGTCGCCGGACAAGAATATCTGCAAACACATTCACAAACGGCACCACTTCACCACAAGGCTGCCCTTACGAAGGGCTTATGAATGATTTAGGAGTCTGGGGCACTTGCTCTCCACGAAGGGGCCCTCAGAATAGAAGTGGGAGAACTGCTGATCTACACTGTTAAACCGTACCTTACCTTGTCTTTTCCATCAGCAGTAAACCTTTCAGCTTCATCATGTTGTCCTTTTAGACAGACAGGCAGACAGACACCAAGTTAAGATCCATTAAACCACTGAAACCATTCATAAGCACTTAAGGGTCTTATTGCAAAGCAGTGACCCTTCAGCCAAGACTTGCTGTACGTCCCTAAACACACACGCCTGCACAGGTACTGACGTGACCTCATACGTAAAGAAATAGTCTAGAAGCCTCACGCACTGAACGATCTGCCCATTGACTGCTATTATGTGTGTTTTGAGGCTGTTATTACTGGAAATCTGGCAGGTAGGGCTGAAGGAGAGTAATACTGGAGTATTCTATTAAAGACCGTGATCAGGTGGAATTTTACAAGACATTATTTTCCACTTAGCTGGATAAGTTTAGTCCATCGCTGAGGAATTGTCTGCGGGAATGTTCCTTGGCTCTTCTCTTATCAAATGAACTTGTCTGCTTTGGCTTAAGTTATCAGGGGGGGAGCTTCCACAAAGCAGGACTTCTCAGTTAGCTAGATAACTTAAGCCAGAAGATAAGGACTGTCCAAAGAGAATGTCCATCAGCTCTTTTTTGTGTTGGACGGGCTTAACTTTGGGCTTGGGTTATCTGGCTAAACTGAGATCCAGCTTTGTGGAACAGCGCCCAGGTGAAGTGAGATCCTGCGCGATTGTTGTTGGTTGATGGTGAGAGAGAAGTGCAGTAGTTATGAGTTTCGGGGGCCGATTGCCGTTACTTGGCAGGGAAATTTTATATGAGCGTTTTGTTTTTGTTTATATTTGTGTGTGTTTATTTAACAAAACTGAATCTTTTGCTGTGTGGACAAAATAAACTCTCAGAACTGGTGGTTGGGATAGTGTAGTGGGTAACACCTCCGCCTTCTGCGCTGTAGACTCAGGTTCAGTCCTCCACCAGGGCAAGCACCCTATACTATACCAGTAAGAGTCCTTGGGCAAGACTCCTAACACCACCTTGGCCTGCCTGTGTAAAACAATCAAGTTGTAAGTCGCTCCGGATAAGAACGTCTGCGAAAATGCTGTAAATAAACTCCATGGATGCCATAAAATCCCATCATTTGCTCATTGATTGGCCAAACTTTCATTATAAACTTTCATTCATCTTATTTAAAGAACCTGAAATCAAAGTTACATTAAAATGGGAGAACTGCATATTTAGCTCAGTGAGTCATGCAAAATAGTGCTGCAGCATTTCAGTACAGCGGTGCGCACAATATCATGTTTTGTTGGTGTCATGGACTCCAGTTTTTAATTAAATTTGATATAAAACACATTAATCGAGGAAGCTGATGGCATATTTCATTACAAGTTTGAATTCACAGCCTCTGCTGCCTCGAAGCAGGTGCTGCGATTGAAGCTGTGTAATTGGATGGTTAACGCAGTTAACAGACGCCGCGTCCATCGTGCCTCACAGTTTGCAGCGCTGTAGTCCGGACAGTAGCCGGTGTTTACAGATCTATCGACGCGCCGCTGCCTGTTTAATACCCACAGTGGGGCTGCTCAGCTCCTGACTGCCTGCCTGTTTCTGTTCCCTCTTCATCTTTCTTTCCGTTTCTCTCTCGTCTTCTTTCAGCCCGTGGCCGAGCCCATCCCCATCTGTAGTTTCTGTCTGGGGACCAAGGAGCAGAACCGGGACAAAAAGCCCGAGGAGCTCATCTCCTGCGCTGACTGTGGCAACAGCGGTAAGTTCTCCCATTGTTTACCCATCGTTTTTAATGAAGTTACATACAGTGGTGCTGATGTTCACGGAAGGAAGGGAGAGGAAGGAAGGAAGGAGGAAAGGAAGAGGAAAGAAAGGAAGGAAGTACGGAAGAGGAAGAAAGGAAGGAAGGAAGTGCAGAAGAGGAAGAAGGAAAGGAAGGACGGGAGAGGAAGGATGGGAGAGGAAGAGAGGAAGGATGGGAGAGGACGGGAGAGGAAGGACGGGAGAGGAAGGACGGAAGAGGAAGGATGGAAGTACAGAAGAGGAAGAAGGAAAGGAAGGACAGAAGAGGAAGAGAGGAAGGACGGAAGAGGAAGGAAGGAAGGAAGGACGGACGGAAGAGGAAGGAAGGATGGAAGAAGAAGGAAGGACGGAAGGAAGGATGGAAGAGGAAGGAAGGACGGAAGAGGCAGAAAGAAAGGAAGGAAGGACGGAAGAGGGAGAAAGGAAGGAAGGACGGAAGAGGGAGAAAGGAAGGAAGGACGGAAGAGGAAGGAAGGACAGAAAAGAAAGGAAGGAAGGACTGAAGAGGAAGGACGGAAAAGAAAGGAAGGAAGGACGGAAGAGGAAGAAAGGAAGGAATTAAGGACTTTATTGATCAGTGTTTTAGTAGGAAGACATATAATTGGACATAAACTTCCATATGTTATGCAGAAAATAAAAAAATAGAAATAAAAGTTTTAAAGTGTAAGACAGTAGAAATAAGTGTGTATTTGCATATTTAGACGGCATGTAAGGCAGGTTTATTGTATTTACCTGCTGGCAGGCCTTATCTGTATGTGGTAGACTGAAATGATGTACCGTCGCTACGTTGAATAAAGGCCGTATTGAGACCATGGAAAGCCGTAGCAGTGTCCGAACCGGTCACGGAATCAGGGAGCGGTCGTATGTCTGGAAATTATTATTCAAATTATTTAATTGCTATTAAAGGCTGGACTGATGCCCGGATTAGACCCGGCTCATACATGACGAGTGACGGGTGTGACAGTCAGGAACAGGCAAAAATAGGCAGAATTCCTGCATTCCTTCGCTAGATAACGTGGCTGGAAATGTGCTCTGAGAAAAGGTGGTCCGTCACCTCGACTAACATTACTAGCCTAGTCTGAGTGTAATGTTTCTAAATCAGCCCACCGCCTTCTGCAGGCAGAGCTCAAAATAGGGGGCGCTGTTGCGCTTATCGGTATTGTCTGACAGTGAGCCTGCTGTTAGTCCATGGACGGAACGTGGGTTTCCAAGGTGGAAAGTCCAAATATGTCAGTTCAGAGCGTTTTTTGTATATAGTATAAATAAACAGCCCTTAGATGACCCGAGAAAAAAGCTCAGTTAACTAATGAGAGTGTTTTACTGGCTAATTTGACTCGGGATGTTAAGCGCATGGACTGTAGGAATTCTGGGGTGGGATTTAGAGACGACGTGCACTTGTTAGAAAGGGCAAAGTTTTAAAACGTCTCTCCAGGTTTATATTTTACAAGACTGCGTCTGTCCCCGAGAGGCCAAAGCTGCCTTCACGCAGAGACCGGCCACAGAGAGGGTGGTCTTCGGGAGGGTTTGACGGCAAAAGTTCTGAAAAACCTAAAATGCACTTACGATCCGGAGTGTTGGCTTTTAAACAAGCATGCAAAGATGAGTATCTCACAAGCTGAACCGGCTTAGTCTGGGTCATTTTCAAAATAGGCCAACAAGGGCCCAGTATTTTATCAAACTACTCGAGCTGTTCTTTGATTAAAAATCTGTTAATTTATCATGAAAACGAAACATTTAATGGAACCGTCCACTTACTGCTGTGGTCTGCGGTGGCAGAATTTTTCCATTGTGGCTGCGTTCAAAACAGTGGAATGTCCAGTTTGTCATCATCCTACTGCAAACATGTGAACGCAGTGTAAGATCTCTGTCCATAGCAATATATGGACTCCAGCGATTAACTGAAAACCTGCAAAGTTCATATGTAGCCAAATGTGTGTGTGATGCAAATAACCAGACAGTCTGTGTGGGAATGTGGGGAAATATTCTTTGAAAGCTCACAAGTTCACGCCCATCTGTTTTGGCGGTATTTTCCTTTTTCATTGTTATAATTAAAATGTCCCAACGTAGCTGTATGAGTAGCCCATGGTGTTATTCTCAAGCGGTGTCTTCAGATCAGCCACAACCAGGAACTGAACTGGCCCGTCACACTCACCGGCTGCCGTCTGCGTATTCCCACCTCAGCACTTTCACATCCCGTGACTCCCCACATTGTTTTAGGATGACTTCACTCGGGTGCTGTGATTGTAACACTTGGAAACGGTAAAAAAATAATGACAGGAGTCTTGAACTTTAGAGTAAAGTGGGCTTTAGGGCTGTTAGTAGGTTTAACAACCAAAATAAATCTTAATGTTTATTGTGCAAAGTGTTAAAACTGAAGTCTGTAGATGAACCTGTGTCGGTATGGCTTTCTAACACGGGCCCTGAGGCAAATGGCAAAATTGGTACTAAATGTTGTTTCACCTTAATGTCCACAAAGCTCAAGTTAACTTCTTGCCGGCTTTGTTTGAATTTGCACTATAACTGCTGCTACTGCGTACGTGACTTATTATTTCCTCCTCTACTGTTGCACTTTGGGCTAAAATGGGCTTTGAGTCTCTGAAGCCGGTGATTTGACGCTGAGATTTTCCTCTAGGCCACCCGTCCTGTCTGAAGTTTTCCCCGGAGCTGACGGCGCGGGTCAAGGCTCTGTGGTGGCAGTGCATCGAATGCAAAACCTGCAGCAGCTGCCAGGACCAGGGCAAAAATGCGGTACCCTCATTTGTTTGTTTATTTATTTTATTTTAATTCTATTTCCTTACAGTGATGGTGTGAATGTGCCTGTTTGCTGCACACGCTTTTGGTGTGATTGTGTGTTTCGTGCAGAACAGTTTAATGCGTCTGTTAAATTGAGCCGTTTAATAGGTCGCATTGTTGGGGGGGAAATGCAGATGCTAACCAGACTGTGTCCCCATATACAGGAAAACATGTTGTTCTGTGACTCCTGTGATCGAGGTTTTCACATGGAGTGCTGTGACCCACCACTGACGCGAATGCCAAAAGGTAGAGGAAGCAGCTGTTTCTCTCTCTCTCTCGCTCTCTCTCTCGCTGTCTGTCTGTCTGTTTCATGTTCTCATTCACACATACAGGTGTGCGTGCCCGTGTACCAGGGTCATTATCATTCACGAACATGAAATCTGAAAAAAAAAGTGTTAACTGTAATAAAAATTCATATAACAGAAAAACTGCCAGAACGGTAGTGTTCAGTGCAGCGAGGCAGAATTGATTTTTTTTTTTTGTATTTTCAGCACCTTAAGGATAGTCTTTAAGGAAAGCTGCACATAGTCTGCTGGATCGTAGCGCTCCTATAACAGCAAACTTCATCTGACCGAAGCTGCTGCAGAGTTTGGGATTGCTCGAGCCAGTTTCGGACTAAAGCGGGTGTGCACCCGTTTGCAGTTATGGTTAAAGGGAATGAGGCAGTGCTGAGATTAAAAGGGAATAATGAAAACTGTGGTGTTTCTCGCTCCCTGCAAACCTCAGTTTTCGGTGACGGGATAGCGAGTGTAGGAATGGCATCACAAAAATGAATTATGGCTACTTTTGGTACATAAAACCATACGAATGTTATGAGTGGGACCTCAAGGGAAAATACAAGAAAGATGTAGGATGTGAGCCCTTTAAAACTAACTGAACAAAACTAAATGAAAGCTGTGAAACCGTAATGGCCCTGCTGTATATGAACAAAATTATAAACGTATGTCTCTCATAGGACAGAGGTAACGCAGCTATATGTAGTCAAGGTCATAACTGTTCTTAACTTCTAATGTCAGTTCATTTAAAATCTGGCTATAGCGTTTTATATATATATATATATATATATATATATATATATATATATATATATATATATATATATATATATATATATATATATATATATATATATATATATATATAACAGGTGTATAAAGCCGAGCCCCTAGGCCTGCAGACTGCTTCTACAGACATTAGTGAAAGAATGGGTCGCTCTCAGGAGCTCAGTGAATTCCAGCGTGGTACCGTGATCGGACGCCACCTGGGCAACAAGTCCAGTCGTGAGATTTCCTCACTACTAAATATTCCACAGTCCACTGTCAGTGGGATTATAACAAAGTGGAAGCGACTGGGAACGACAGCAACTCAGCCACGAAGTGGTCGGCCACGTAAAATGACAGCGCGGGGTCAGCGGATGCTGAGGGGCATAGTGCGCAGAGGTCACCAACTTTCTGCAGAGTCTATCACTACAGACCTCCAAGCTTCATGTGGCCTTCAGATCAGCTCAAGAACAGCGTAGAGAGCTTCATGGAATGGGTTTCCATGGCCGAGCAGCTGCATCCAAGCCTTACATCACCAAGCGCAATGCAAAGCGTGGAATGCAGTGGTGTAAAGCGCCGCCACTGGACTCTAGAGCAGTGGAGACGTGTTCTCTGGAGTGACCAATCACACTTCTCCGTCTGGGAATCCGATGGACGAGTCTGGGTTTGGTGGTTGCCAGGAGACGGTACTTGTCTGACTGCATTGTGCCAAGTGTAAAGTTTGGTGGAGGGGGGATCATGGTGTGGGGTTGTTTTTCAGGAGTTGGGCTCGGCCCCTTAGTTCCAGTGAAAGGAACTCTTAAAGCTTCAGCTCCAAGAGATTCTGGACAATTTCATGCTCCCAACTTTGTGGGAACAGTTTGGGGACGGCCCCTTCCTGTTCCAACATGACTGCGCACCAGTGCACAAAGCAGGTCCATAAAGACACGGATGAGCCAGTTTGGAGTGGAAGAACTCGACTGGCCTGCACCTCAGAGAGTCCTGACCTCAACCCCATAGAACACCTTTGGGATGAATTAGAGCGGAGACTGTGAGCCAGGCCTTCTCGTCCAGCATCAGTGTCTGACCTCACAAATGCGCTTTTGGAAGAACGGTCAAAAATTCCCATAAACACTCCTAACCCTTGTGCAAAGCCTTCCCAGAAGAGCTGAAGCTGTTATAGCTGCAAAGGGTGGGCCGACATCATATTAAACCCTATGGATTAAGAATGGGGTGTCACTCAAGTTCATATGGGTGTGAAGCCA
This sequence comes from Pygocentrus nattereri, assembly GCF_015220715.1. NCBI lineage: Eukaryota > Metazoa > Chordata > Actinopteri > Characiformes > Serrasalmidae > Pygocentrus > Pygocentrus nattereri. The sequence continues at coordinate 5,147,934 of NC_051230.1, read as the reverse complement.
GACGGTGTATACTTTTGGATGAATAGTGTATGTAATGCTGTGTAAGGTATAAACTGTAATTGAAAGAAACATTCGCATCTAATCAGCTAGCGGGCTGTATGCATGTGCATTGAGTATTCAGGGCTGTTATATGCGCTTCTCATATGTAAAGGGATCTTTTTGTTCTTCCACAGGTATGTGGATCTGTCAGATCTGCAGACCAAGGAAAAAGGGAAGAAAGCTCTTGCATGAAAAAGCAGCACAAATCAAAAGGCGGTACAATGCGCCACTGGGACGACCGAAGGGCAGGTAAGGGAAATCAGAGTTTTAAGTCGGGTTTATAATCTTTTTATTGCAGTGTATAGACGTATTACAATTTGACGTATTCTCTAATGTTTATTTCCCTTATTATTATGGTGTTTCTTGCAGTTTCTAACTGTAATTATGTATTATAAACAAACAAACATCACAAAATTTACCAGAAAAAAAGTAGAGAGCTAAGCCAGCAACCTTAGGTTGCAGATTCGAGTCCCTCGGGCGAGGCCTGTATGTTCTTTCAAGCTTGATTGAACACATCTGAAAACTTTTCAAATCGATCAAACCATATGGTTCAAAAGTGAGCGTTTAAATAGCTGCAAAGAGGTTATATTGCTTTATTTATCAAAGTATATTATAAAATCTAGTCTTTGACACATGGCAGTACTTTTTTAATAAATGAAACCATACAGCCTCCCATCGACCCACCACCGATGGGAGGGGCAGTAGTAGGGGTGCGGTGCATTGTGGATCGGGCAGTGTCCGAAGGCGTGGGCCTTGGCGTTCTGATCCTCGGTTGCTGAAACTGGCTTTTGGAACTTGGAACGTTACCTCACTGGCGGGGAAGGAGCCTGAGTTGGTGCGCGAGGTCGAGAGATACCGGCTAGATATAGTCGGGCTCACCTCAACACACAGCTTGGGCTCTGGGTCCAATCTCCTTCTGGAGTTGCCCATGGTGAGAGGCGGCGGGCAGGTGTGGGCTTTCTCATAGCCCCTCGACTCGGCGCCTGTATGTTGGGGTTTTCCCCGGTGGACGAGAGGGTAGCTTCCCTACGCCTTCGGGTTGGGGAACGGGTCCTGACTGTTGTCTGTGCTTATGCACCGAACAGCAGTTCAGAATACCCAGCCTTCATAGAGTCCTTGGAAGGGGTGCTTGAAAGTTCTCCTTCTGGAGACTCGATTGTCCTACTGGGGGACTTCAACGCTCACGTGGGCAACGACAGTAAGACCTGGAGGGGTGTGATTGGGAGGAATGGCCTCTCTGATCTGAACCCGAGTGGTGTTCAGTTTTTGGACTTCTGTGCAAACCACAGTTTGTCCATAACGAACACCATGTTTGAACACAAGGATGTCCATAAGTGCACATGGCACCAGGACACCCTAGGCCGCAGTTCAATGATTGACTTTGTAGTCGTGTCAGCGGACTTGCGGCCATGTGTACTGGACACTCGGGTAAAGAGAGGAGCTGAGCTGTCAACTGATCACCACCTGGTGGTGAGTTGGATCAGGTGGTGGGGGAAGATGCCAGTCAGACCAGGCAAACCCAAACGTATAGTGAGGGTTTGCTGGGAACGTCTGGCAGAAGAACCTGTCAGATTGATCTTCAACTCACACCTCCGTCAGAACTTTGACCAGATATCGGTGGAGGTGGGGGACATTGACTCAGAATGGGCCATGTTCCGCTCCTCCATTGTTGAAGCGGCTGACTGTAGCTGTGGTCGCAAGGTAGTTGGTGCCTGTCGGGGCGGTAATCCTCGAACCCGGTGGTGGACACCCCAGGTGAGAGATGCCGTCAAGCTGAAGAAGGAGTCCTACCGGACATGGTTGGCCTGTAGGACACCAGAGGCAGCTGGCAGGTATCGACAGGCCAAGCGATCTGCGGCTTCAGTCGTTGCCAAGGCAAAAACCCGGGTGTGGGAAGAGTTCGGTGAGGCCTTGGAAAGTGACTTTAAGTCGGCTCCGAAAAGATTCTGGCAAACCGTCAGGCGACTCAGAAGGGGAAAGCAGTGTGCCACTAGCACTGTATATAGTGGAGATGGTGTGCTGCTGACTTCGACTGAAGACGTCATTGGGCGGTGGAAGGAATACTTTGAGGACCTTCTCAATCCCACCAACATGTTCTCCAGTGAGGAGGCAGAGTCTGGGGACACGGGAATAGGCTTGTCCATTACTGAGGCCGAAGTCGCTAAGGTAGTTAAAAAGCTCCTTGGCGGCAGGGCTGCAGGGGTGGATGAGATCCGTCCCGAGTTCCTCAAGGCTCTGGATGTTGTGGGGCTGTCTTGGCTGACACGCCTTTTCAACATTGCATGGACATCGGGGGTGGTGCCACTGGATTGGCAGACTGGGGTGGTGGTGCCTCTTTTTAAAAAGGGGGACCGGAGGGTGTGTTCCAACTACAGGGGAATCACACTCCTCAGCCTCCCTGGTAAGGTCTATGCAAGGGTACTGGAGAAGAGAGTCCGGCTTATAGTCGAACCTCGGATTCAGGAGGAGCAGTGCGGGTTCCGCCCTGGTCGTGGAACACTGGACCAACTCTTTACCCTCTCCAGGATTCTCGAGGGTTCATGGGAGTTTGCCCAACCAGTCCACATGTGCTTTGTGGATTTGGAGAAGGCATTCGACTGTGTTCCCCGGGGTATTCTGTGGGAGGTGCTTCGGGAGTACGGGGTACATGGCTCTTTGCTACGAGCCATTCAGGCCCTGTACAAACAAAGCAGGAGCTTGGTTCGCATGGCCGGCAGTAAGTCAGACTTTTTCCCAGTGAGAGTTGGACTCCGTCAGGGCTGCCCTTTGTCACCGATTCTATTCATAATTTTTATGGATAGAATTTCTAGGCGCAGTCAGGGGATGGAGGGTGTCCGGTTTGGTGACCTCAGGGTCACATCGCTGCTGTTTGCAGATGATGTGGTCCTATTGGGGACATCAGGCCGTGAACTTCAGCTTTCACTGGATCGGTTTGCAGCCGAGTGTGAAGCGGCCGGGATGAGGATCAGTACCTCCAAATCCGAGGCCATGGTTCTCACGCGGGAAAGGGTGGAGAGCCCTCTCTGGGTCGGGGATGAGCTCTTGCCTCAAGTGGAGGAGTTTAAGTATCTTGGGGTCTTGTTCACGAGTGATGGTACAAGGGAACGGGAGATTGACAGGCGGATTGGTGCTGGGTCAGCAGTGATGCGGGCTCTTTACCGGTCTGTTGTGGTAAAGAAAGAGCTGAGCCATAAGGCAAGGCTCTCGATTTACTGGTCGATCTATGTTCCCACCCTCACCTATGGTCATGAGCTTTGGGTAATGACCGAAAGAACGAGATCGCGAATACAAGCGGCTGAAATGAGTTTCCTCCGCAGGGTGGCTGGACTCTCCCTTAGAGATAGGGTGAGAAGTTCGGTCATCCGGGAGGGACTCGGAGTAGAGCCGCTGCTTCTTCACGTCGAGAGGAGCCAGTTGAGGTGGTTCGGGCATCTTGTTAGGATGCCTCCTGGACGCCTCCCTTGGGAGGTGTCACAGGCAAGTCCACCGGGGAGGAGACCCCGGGGAAGACCCAGGACACGCTGGCGTGACTATATCGCCCAGCTGGCCTGGGAGCGCCTCGGAATCCCTCCCAGGGAGCTAGTGGAAGTGGCTGGGGAAAGGGAGGTCTGGGCTTCATTGCTCAGGATGCTGCCCCCGCGACCCGAACCCCGGAGAAGCGGAAGATGATGGATGGATGGATGGAAACCATACAGAACAGACAACGAAACAATAAAAAGTGAAATGACTTTGACATCTTTGCATCTTCATCCAAAGTATATCTATAAAACATTTCCTCATGTTGGACCAGTGAATGCAAATTTCAGTACATTTTTCCCCAATCAGGTTAAATTTAGTGGAACATGAGCGAGTTAACCCCCCCCCAACACCTCCAGTTGGTGCCGTTTTACTGGCACTATTACTTTTAATTAATTTATTTTTTTATTATGACTTTTTTGTCTTTTTTCTTACTAAAGGACAGTCCTGCTGTGTGGGGTTTAAAGGAGGGCTAAGATTAATCATTTTTATATCAAAATCAGTTACATAGTGCAGTTTTTAGCTGGCTACTCTTAGACTGGGCAAGATTAGGTGGCAGCTTGACCATTTTTAACAGAGTAATTGATCAGTAAAGTGTAACTTGTCTGTATCTTGAGACGTTTAATTACTACTACTTCCCCTTCTACTACTAACCATTTGCAATTTGTGTCCACAGACCGGGTCGCCCTTTTAAGAAGCTACGCGGAGGTGGACGTGGCCGGCGGA
>NC_051230.1:5113653-5138653 GCF_015220715.1 Pygocentrus nattereri | reverse complement strand
GTGTGTGTGTGTGTGTGTGTGTGTGCGCGTGTTGGGGAGGGGGTAAGAGAGTGCGTACCCCGGGTTCATTTATACTTCAGGCCCAATGTGAAGCGCAGGTGCTCTGTAGTAATCGCTGTTTCTTTGTCCACTAATTATTAAATATATAAATCATTTTTTTCCCCTGCTAAAATACCAAACTTGGCATTGAAACAGGAAACTTCAGATTTATTTCTGGTCTGTCATTATTGCAGATTTGCCTGTTTCACCAGTAATAATCTCAAATGATAAGATTTAAGTAAGAATTTATAAGTTAATACAGTAAAATAAAAAGTCCATCTGTTTCTCTGATACTCTGTTACCCTGTTCTTCAGTGGTCAGGACCCCCATGGACCCTCACAGAGCAGGTACTGTTTTGGGTGGTGGATCGTTCCCAGCACTGCAGTGACACTGACGTGTGTGTGTTGCTGGTCTGAGTGGATCAGACACCGCAGTGCTGCTGGACTTTTCTCTGTGGCCCACTCCCAAGTGGATGTGTATTTTGGACATTAAAACATGCAAAATGAAGCTTTAATTCTGTGCTGCTATGTGGGCTGTAGGTTGTGACACAGTACACGTCAAAGTTACGTTACCCCATCCGAACGCTCCTCTAGTCCACCTCTTTTTGCCCAGTCGACGTGACTAAGATGTTATGTTTCACGTATGACCTGCTTTTCTGAATCACATTTTTAAATTACAACAAGAATAGCAACAGCAACTCGTACCTTGCTGTTGGGGTCCCTGGGAGGTCCAGCTGTGTCGCTGCACCAGCTGTTTACTTTCTGTTGTTCATTGTTTGTAAATGTGAGTAAAAATTCCCCTCATACACAAACAAACTGACATTTTGTGCTGGAATAACTCAAATAAACACAGATGAGGCTTTTTCATTGTGACTATGCAGCGACGGACCTTGGGACCCCTTCTGACCCCTTCTGACCCGTCTGTGTGTTGTCCATTGAGTTGTGCGAGAGACTGAGAGGTTATGAGGGGCCAGTCTGTCATTTCAGGAGTGTAAACCGTCTGCCTGTATTACTAATCTGCTCTATTGAAAACCTTCCTCTTCTTTCCTCTCATTTCTGTTGTGCTTTTCTGTCTCCCTTTTTTGTTTTTCTTTTCCCCTCTGCAGAAAGTCGGCGTGACTGGGCCTCCGGACCCCCAGATGCGATGTCCCTCCGTCATAGAGTTTGGAAAGTATGAGATTCAGACGTGGTATTCATCGCCGTACCCTCAGGAGTACAGCAGGTACATATTCGCAGAATATACGGCTCGTTCTTTCAGACGCTTCAGGCTTTTAGCTGACTTAGAATTTGCTTTTACCCTAATTATGCTTATTTTATAAAAACAAATTGTTTGACAGTGACCTATTGAAAAGTTCAGTGACCCAGTTTAGCTCATTTAAGCAGAACTACGCCAGCGGGTACATGGCTCGAAAACAGCTTGGAAGAGTTCCCACCTAAAACCACAATTTTCATTGAAATATGTTTATAGAAAATGTGTATTTTGGTAGTGGCAGTTCTTTAAGTTCCAGCCTGATTTTCAGACTTTCATATTTACTTCATATCAACGAGACTTAACTGCTGACCATGTGGCCATGAGGGTCAGGGATGCAGTGTCACTCCCTGCTCTAAAATGCAGGGGTGCGGCCAAAAGAAGACAAACTCCTAGATAGATCAACTCCTAGATCTTAATCTGTCATTCACTTTAAAATAAAGGAAATATGCTTATTTATAAAAATGCACATAAGCAATATGAGCGTCTTTCACAGGTTGAAATTTAGGGTTTGGGACAGACGCCTCTCAATAGAAAGTAACCTATAAATGATGATTTTGTATATATTTAGCTTATTACTAGCTCTATTAAGGCCTTGGCTTTAAATTAATTGTAACATAATCCTTGTAAATGTCTACGGTCTGAATGCTTAATAACCAACTCTTTTTTTCTTTGCTCTGGGACACCAGTTTGATCTAATTAGGTGTATGTATATATATATATATATCTATATATATATATATATATCTATATATCTATCCAGGTGTGTGTGTGTATATATAGATGCTCTCTCTTGTATCTCATATACAGATAATCTCAATCAGTCAACAGTTATTTTAATGTATTTTAACAGAGAAATTATCATTTTAAAGTTAGGGAAATGTGAGAGAGTGTAAAGCTACAGTCAGGCTTGAACGCTTTTGTGCCGATATTCTTTCCATACGTTAAGCCTCACTCAGCTATATTTGGTATACATATCAGAATGTCTCAGACATTTAACGGGACGTTGGTTGTAATAGTCATGAATTACTCTTCTGCTCCCTAAATGAGTATTTTGGTCAAAATCTGGTCATGTGGAAAATAAGGTGGATTGCTTATACGCCCCTCTTGCGTTCATTGTTTTTCGTGGAAACTGCTGACGGTTATCAGAACTAGGTGGTATCTAGGTGCATCCTGTCAGAGTAGAGGGGGTGAGGCTTCAGCTATTTATGCATCTACACTCAGAAGACTGGCCTTTTTTTATTACACAAGTCATTTAAATTTAAGAGTGAATTTTTTTTTTTTTTTGGGGTGGGGGGGGTATTTTTTTGTTAGAGGGCAGCGTGGGAGGCCCTGAGGTCGGTCTGCTGGAGAACATTAAATTGTCAACCAGTCAGTGTAGTATGCAATTAGAGCTCTGTAGAATCAAGACATTTAAAATAAAGACACAAAGTAGGAAAATTCAACCCAATTGGAGGCATTTGATGGAGGGCTGTGTGGCAGGCATTGAGAGAGTTATGAGCCCAACCAGGCTGTAAAACTTTTTTGCTTCTCCATGACTTCTTACACCACTTTGACAGCCTGTCAAACACTAAAAAAGTCGTGAAGCTGAAGTCAGCTTCTTGTTCAGATTTTCCCGCTCCACCTTAAATGCTGCAGCAGTTAAATTCTGGAGCCTCAGGCACTATTTAACAACGATTCGAACAAGAAGCTGGCAAATGAGGAGCTGACTTCTCAGCCGAGGCATTTTACCAAAAGCGATTCTATTCCAGCGGGAAAGTTTCCTGCTGGAGATGTGAGAAAAGCAGCTATAGCTGAGCTGAAGCTTGAAACAGTCAATTAAGTCTGTTTCTATTTATATGTTTAGTCTATACTGGGGCATTAGCACAAACTGAGACATTCACAGCTGAGATGGTAAAACGTTTCTTCAGTTAATGCATATAAAATGTTGCGGTGCTCAAGGTGGTTCGATTTTTGTTTTAAAGGATAAAATGGCTCTCCTTAATGTTTGGGTTGCCACCTGATTTAGAGCGATCGTAAAGCCCTTTGCCTATGTGCTGTGACACTATGTACTTTAGCTACAGCTGCCTATGTTCATTATTCAAACCTCAAGCCAGAGAAGTGAATATTCTGTTCTTTATGGTTTTAAAAAAATGGCCTAGAGCTTCATTTATAGAGAATAATTGCAGTTAAAATATCGCTCAGAAAAATCGCGGTTGGTATTTTGCCCAAATCGTGCGACCCTACCTGACCTATCTGCCTTCTCAAGTGTGTCACATAATTGACAGCACACTCACGTTTGCGCGCTCATGTTCGGCGGGCAAAGTGAAACATGCCTACACTTTAGAGTCTCTTTTTTTTTTTTTTTTTTTTTTTTTTTCCCCCCCAAAATGATTTTTTATTGAAGCAAACCAGCATACAATCAAAATACTTGTACATAAGTCATCCATTTTCACACTTAAGAAGAAATATACACTAAATAACTACACAAATCAGAATAAACAGAATAATAATAATAATAGTAGAAAAATAAAAATTAAAATTAATTTTAAAAAAAATAATAAAAATTAAATAAATAAAAATAAATAAAATTCAAAAAATATATATTAACTCTCAACCCCTTCAACCCCTTTGTTAACTCAGTAAGAGCATTAAAAAAGGTAATGAAAGGTTGCCACCTCTCAAAAAACTTATTAGTAGATCCCCTCAAGCTAAACTTAATCTTTAGTCTCTTTTGAGGTTAAATTTTCATTTCAGGGAATTTTTAGTCTTATACGTTCTTGGTCTTCTTGTGACCAAACACCTGAATAGTGATTTCAGTTTTCGAATACTGGCAAAATGACCAGTTTAACCCACTACTCGGCTTCCTGTGCGCATCCCTAATATTAACATGTATTATTATGTTGTTCAGGTTATATTAATTTGACTTTTTCTTTACTTTTTTCTTTTCATCACCTGTGAAACTGTTGCGTAAAGACAGGTGGTCTTGTTATTGCGAGCAAAATCACTACTGCTGTTAAGTCTGCTTCTCGGTCTGTTATGTAACTCTACAAACACTAGACTTATTTTCCAGTTGGTAATTGTGAGGCTTATGATTCACTGACTGCTATGCATTATTCAGTACCTACTATGAATTATTCAGTAACTACGAACAAACTGTGATGTATGGTTGGTAGTTATGAGAAAGTCTTGACCCACTGAGGGGCTCTTGAGGGTCCAAAAACTGATCCCAGAATGTCATTCGATCACACAAAAGAGCATCAGGCTTGTAAAAAAGGCCCATATACACACACGCAGATCAGGAGAGCGTCATGCCGAGTGGTTTTCTTTTCAGAGGGAGAAATGTGCTCTGTGTAAAAGCAGTGTTGCTGTGTTTGATCTTCAGTTGAATGTTTTAATTCTGTGTTTCTGTGTTTCAGCGCTGTAATAACTGCTTAAAGTAATGACCGTGCTCTCTCTGTCTCTCACCCACGTACTTCCTCTCCCTCTCTTTTTGTCTTTCTTCCTCTCCCTCTTCCTCTCTCCCCCAGACTTCCTAAACTCTATCTGTGCGAGTTTTGCCTGCGGTACATGAAAAGCCGCAGTATTCTGTACCAGCACATGCGCAAGTGCACCTGGTTTCACCCGCCTGCCAACGAGATCTACAGGAAGGACGACGTCTCTGTGTTTGAGGTGAGAAGTCGAGACCTCCTCTTAGCCACAAGCCACGTACAGGTTTGTTTCCATTCAGTGTCAGGACAGAGGGTCATCAGTACTGACTGGCCACTTCATTAAGTCCCTCTGTGTATTCACACTCATTGCCCACTGAACATATAGGAGCACTTTGTAGTTCTACAGTTAGACTGTAGTCCATCTCTGATACTTTGTTACCCTGTCCTTCAGTGGTCAGGGTCCCCCACAGGACCACCACAGAACAGGTAGTGACACTGACATGGATGATGAGCTGTTTAAATTCTCCAGCAGCATTGCTGTGTCTGATCCACTCAGACCAGCGCAACACACAGTAACACTCACCACGTTGGTGTTACTGCAGTGCTGAGAATGATCCACCACCCAAATAGTACCTGCTCTGTGAGGGTCCATGGGGGTCCTGACCACTGAAGAACAGGGTAACAGAGTATCAGAGAAACAGATGGACTACAGTCTGTAACTGTAGAACTACAGAGTGCAGCTATACAGTAAGTGGAGCTGATAAAGTGGACAGTGAGCGTAGAAACAAGGCAGCTGTATGTAATGAAGTGGCTGGTCAGTTTATGTGGGATGAATCGATGACTTTAAACATGACTTCATAATAGAAAATAAACAAATAGACATGTTTACACAAATAAGCATGAAGCCACTGTTGCTCTCTAGATGTCAGTGGTGAAGATTTGAAGGTTCATTCCCACGTCAGTGTTCATTTATAGAAAATTAATGTTTTGATGAAGCTAAAATGTGTTGCTTTTAAAATGAAAAAAATCTTTTTTAGGGTCTAGTTTGAGCAAATCAGATAAATATGATCAGTTACCTACACGCAGTAATGAGAGAAATCACTGTTATTTATTATAAACACTTCTTTTTTTTTTATTTTTTATTTGTGGTAATATACAGATATACAGTCAACAGGCAAAAGAACTATTTCCACATTTGCAAAAAGAAAAAATAAACCAAATAAAAATAAATAAATAAAATAATAAATAAAAATAGAAATAAATAAAGACCAAATACACCACACACATTAAAATAATACTAAACACATTAAATAATAGTCATTTTAAAATAATAAAATAGTTTATAAACACTTTTCTGCCCTTCTATCTATATACGACTTTTATTTTCAGCCTAATCTTAACCTCAAGATCCAAAAAGAATTCATATTACTCCTGTGTTTTATTACTAAATCAGAAGCATTTGTCTTAAAAATATATGAAAACAAAGACACACACACACACACACACACACACACACACACACACACAGAGGACCTAGACGGAGCCTGTACAAATAAACACACCGAGCCATGGCGGGCCAGTCTGTGGCCTACGCCCATATCCTGTCCTTCTGAGCTGTTAAAATGACTCGTCAGAGCTTACTCTTCCGCTGAGATCAGTTCAGGCTTTTTTTAAATATAAAGTGGATCAAATAGTGCCCTAAAATTAGTGTTGTGAGATTTATGGACACACAGGCAGCGCTCTGTATTCATCTTCTGCCATTCTTGAAGGAAAAATAAAAGGCTATCAAGACGTAAACAAGTCTTGACTCACAATTACAGGCACTGCAGCTAAACATAGAAAGGCAAATCTAGTCGACGGGACCACCGTCTACAGATTACTGTCATTTGTGTTTGTTTTTACTTTAACGATGGTTCCAGTCCTACATGGATGTTTGTCAGCTTTGTGCTTATTAGTTTTAGCACACATTGAAACTCTTTTGGCTTAGAGTCGGTTCAAACACCTGAAAGGTATCTCGAGAATGGAAACGCAGTGGCTGGGTGCTTCTACATTCGTCGTGCCCTTTAGCCATGTAAATTCAACTACTCTGAAATTTGAAAACCAGGACTAGATGTCGCATTTTGGCCGACGGTGGCTTAAAATGAGTTATTTTAACATAGAATTAGTAAACGCGCACAATGTGGTTATCTAGCAACCATGCTGATGACATTTAAGGACTTTCTAATGATTTACATTAATTGTATTTTTTAATAAATGATTTTCAACATACAGGGTGAGTCAAAAGTCACAGGACACCGTTTTATTTTATTTCTTATGCTGTCGCAAGCCTCCACGACGCGGTGCGGAAGGTGGTGTTCGTTGCGGATTTTCTCAGCGTACACAATTTGTTTGAGATGACTCCAGAGATAAAAGTTGATAAGATAAATAAAACCTGTCCTGTGACTTTTGCCTCACCCTGTATAGTCTGCGTAAGATATGAGCACTTACAAAGTGACATCATTAATTATATTACAGCTTAATGACATAAAATAAAACATGTGAATAGAAATTCCTGCTGAACGTGACTTCCAGATACTCCAGATATTTTTCGTAGGGGTGAACGGGCTCCGGTAACAGGCTTGACAATGTAGAAGCACACTAAAATGCGTTTTTCATGATCTGGGAAGTAGAAATTATGCAAAAAAGATGAGCTGTTGAATAGATTTAACACATTAATAATAAAATTAAGATTGTATTGATTGTTTTTAAGGTAAAACGTGGTGCTTGGAAGGTTGTAGGGTTTTATTAAAGGGTATCTGAAATGTTGAGAAATATAAAACATACATAAAGTTGTAGGCAACCGTTTGAACACCTCCAGTGCAATTAGATGTTCTGATGATTTTCTGAGTGAAAAGTGAACACGTCCTCTACACAGAAGACACTTAAATGTGAGATTTTTCCACAAACGTAAGTGCAGAATTTGTTTATTTAGTGTGCCGTAACGTTTTGCAAAGGCCACATTCGTCTCATTCATTTCCCGTATATGTTAAATTCAGCAGATACACAACTGCGTGTTGAAATGTGCAGAAGTGTGTTCACTTGTCACTTAGAAAATCAACAAAATGTGGAATTTGACAGGGGTGTCCAAACGTTTGTGTACAGCAGTGTTTGTAAATGTAATATGAGGGGCACCACACTCATCCAGCTTAGTCTCACAGCCGCTGTTGTTGTTCTATAAATAAATCTGCACAGGTTTTAATGTTGGATTGTTCCAAACTTAAATAAAAACATTTGTATTAAAAGCAGTTTGAAAACCTGGGCATCCCCAAACTTTTGACAGGCAGCACGTGCGCATGCCTCTGAACGCCCGTCAGGCTGGTTTCTGAGAGGTTTCGGGTTTCGGCGCTGATACTGACTCAGCAGGAGAGCGGTGTGGATCTAGCCGTTTCTGGCGGTCCGCCCGGATCCCTCCCCCTCCAGAAATGTTTTAGCACAACCCGGACTGTAGCAGGACACACTGCTGCGTTATGTAGGCTGCGCTCCTTCCATGCACACCACTGACCGACGTCTTTATTATGCATATTAATGTTCATCAACCCGGTGAACAAATTGGATCAAAACCGAGAACAATAATGAGCCATGACTATTTTTACTGGATCCGTGGAATTTCACTGGAAATTATTGTTCTGCCCTGGAAATTTCACAGATTTTTGTCAGATTTTCTGCGTGATAATCATAAAACAGCGTCTCAGATGTCAGGCAGCATATCCATAACCGTTTCATGTAATGACTTTCTGTGAAGGGAGCCTTCAGGCTACTTCCAAATCAGATTTTATCACAAAATCTGCATATCTTTTAAATGTGGTCTGCATGTGACATCAGTCTGAACAGAACAGCTCCTAAACCGACCCACATGCACAAAAGAGCAGAGCTTCACGTGTCTCATCCAGAGGTAAACAATCACGACTGCCAACGAATGCCGGTCACTCCCGGAGGATCGGCTTCATCTCCCCCAGCATCACAGGAGCCATCGCGGAGCTTCGCTGACTGACAGCTGGGCTCATCACCCAGAATGTGTCCGAACCGTAAAAAGGGCGCGGCCCCTTCTTCAGTTTGTGTCCTCAGATTCTTTAAACTTTCCTTTCAGACTCTTAGCTGTTCTTTGACGCCGCAGCCTCGCTCTCCTACGGCCGCGTTCGGCTGTTTCTTTAAAATCTCTTTGAGCACGGAGGAGTTTGGATAGATCATTATTAATAACACGGACATCACCATCAGATGTCCATGCCGCAAACGAAAGCATCCCAGAATTGAAAATGTCAGGTTCACTGTATTTATCTGTGCACACACACACACACACACACACACACACACACACACACATCTGTATCACTTATGAAGAAAAAGAATCAAATTTGAACCACTTTTACCTGCTGTGTGAACACAGCCTCCGAGGAACTGGGTCCTTCAGCCATCTGGTTCCAGTCACGTCAAACCACTGAATGACTTGTTGACATCTTACCAATTATATAATGTAGACATTTGGGAAAATCTGTGGGACACCCCTTTAGGCTTTTGCTTTTCTTTGAGGTTCAAGAAGCTCGTCTTGGGTGAAACCTGGTCATCCAGGTTCATTTACTAATTTGTTTGTGCCTTGCCTTAACATTCAGTACATTTCTCTGCATTCCTGTTATTTCTACATATGTAGGTTTAATGTAGGTTTTTCTGATGGATCCAAAAGTGTTTTGAAGATTACAGGTTCTTTTTGTGTGTTTTTCAGGTGGACGGTAATGTCAGCACAATATACTGTCAGAACCTCTGTCTGCTGGCCAAGCTGTTCCTGGACCATAAGACGCTTTACTACGACGTGGAGCCCTTCCTGTTTTACGTGCTCACGCAGAACGACTCCAAGGGTTGTCACCTCGTTGGCTACTTCTCAAAGGTGAGCTCGTTCTGCCCGTTTTTTTCCCGGTGACTGGAGATGGAGCTTGTTAGAAACGTTTGTATGTAGTTTCCAGGTGATTTTCAGCGTAGTATTTGATTCGGAGGTGAAGATTCAGGTCGTGTTTTGGTAATTTGTGTTAATGTGTTGAGCCACACAGTAGTTTGTCTGAGAGAGACACACATTTGATCTCAGAAAAGATGTGTAGAATGCCTTTGTACAAAGCGGGGATTTTATAAAACAGCAACTGGGCTGTAATCAGTCCAGGAATAGATAGGATGCACCTAGATGCCTAGACGTGGTCATCGACACATGAGAGGTGGTAGGTAAATGACACACTTGGAAGAGAGGGAGAAGCTCATTTCATCCGTTTTCATTACTTTTAACGCTGAATTAAAAACATTACGCCTTCAGAAGATTTTCTTATGGCTGTCAAATTTAGTTTCGATTTGTAAAATGTATGATTTTCAGGGATCAGGACCCTTTTTAACAGCACCCTCACTCCCTGAAATAAGTGTCACCCGTTTCATTGGCACAGATTTTTCAAAAATATCTGAAACTTCATTGCCTTTGTTGTCGGTTAATTCTTACGCCTGCAAAATCTCAGTTTAGCAGGAAAAGGAAAAAACACTGTAGGATCTACAAATTTGGAGTGAATGTTATAAAAGCAGATTTTTGTCTTTTGTGTTTTTTTTTTTTTTTTTTAATGTCTTAATTAAAACACCAGTCATTATCAAAACAGTGCCACATCCACCCCAGATTTATTTTAATAGACTAGGATTTGACCATCTTTCTCTCATTGTTTTCTGTCCCCTGTGTTTCTTGCTCTTTTACAGGAGAAGCATTGCCAGCAGAAGTACAACGTGTCCTGCATCATGATTCTTCCACAGTATCAGCGCAAGGGCTACGGACGGTTCCTCATCGACTTCAGTACGTCTGCCAGCATTTTTCTCAGCTTGATGTTCACAAGTGGAATGGTTTATTTATTTATTTGTTTGTTTATTTATTTATTTATTTATGGCAATTGTGGTTTTGCCTTTACTCGTCTCCGAGGTCAAACACACCCGGACTCCTGACTGGTTTTGTACTTCTCCTTTTGCCTTGTTCAGTCTTTAATGACGGAGCCTAATGTATGATTTAGTCACTCGGCAGACTGACTTGGGAAAACACAAACAGTGGAAGCTGATTAAAAGCGACCAGCGAACCTGAAAAGATTCAAAACCTAAAAATAACCTGCTTGGTCAAGCGCCAGTATTACTTGGAGCAACTACCAGGGCAGAAATAGCCACAGTGCTGGTGCGATGTCTGCTTTAAACCCTTAGAAATCTAGAGTAAAGGAAATGTGTAGTTAGTTATGGAATAATTTTCCTTTTACTTTGTTTTCGTTCTATAGTGACCGGTTCGAGACTGGACTAACAGCGTTCTTCTGTTAGTTTTAGATGCCAGTGACACTTAACACACACTCTCTCGTGCTCTGTTTCTTTTATACAGCAGTTAAATAAAGTAATAAATTAATAAACTAAGCCGTGAACGTGGCACTTAATGTTTTAATGTTGGCAATTCCTTCCAATTATAGTTCCTTAACAAGCAGCTTGCTGCTACATCAGAGTAATGAGCTCCGCTCACTCGCTGCACAGCCGGCAGTTCGTTCTCCAGCTCCTTGTTTTGTTCCAGCCGGTCTGTAAAGCTTCTTACAGCCCGTTTACTTTGGCGAATGGTGTTGGGTTCATTTCTGGTTGATTCCAGGTTGTTCAGCTGTTCTTCTGTCACAGCTGCCGACTGAAAAGCTGCTCAGTGGCGACGACAGTTTGGGAATTTAGTGTCGTATCATATTCAGAGTCGGACCAAATCGGCTGTCGGTCAAATGTGGTCTTAAAAGAATCCGTTTTCTGTTTGGGGCAAAGTGAGAAGTAAAAATGTGCACGTGTCTCCTACAGCTGTCAAAGTTGTTACTTAGCAACAGCATCTCGGCGGAGTGATACAGTGTTTGTGACAAAAACTGTGATGTTACGGTGAAGTAACGGCACGGTTACAGCGCTTCTATCAGCTTGCATGACCGGAACTAGCTGTTGTATAAAAGCTTGTAAGGGATGGATTTGCTTTTCATAAAACTACACACACCAAATTCAAATCATAATCAAACGTCTCCTCTTTTCCTGGTGAATGTTGTACGGATTGAAAGAACAGAATTCAACAGAATGTGCTGTAAACATTTAATAAGGAGTAGAAATAATTTATATGAACTTTCAATCTGCTTGTGTTATCACTGCTAACAACTGACCAGTGGTCAGTCAGTCCAAACCAGTGAACTGGGCAATAAAACATTTGTGCACCTGTTTAGGTTACTTGTTGTCCAAGCGAGAGGGTCAGCCGGGTTCTCCAGAGAAGCCTCTGTCTGACCTCGGCCGGCTGTCCTACATGGCTTACTGGCGCAGCGTGGTGCTGGAGTGTCTGCATGAAGTGCGAGACAAGAAGCTCACCATCCGCCGACTCAGCAAGATCACTGGCATTTGCCCTCAAGACATCACAGCCACCCTGCAGAACCTCAACATGTTGGAGTACAGAGGGGGCCGGTGAGAAAGAACATGCATGCATACATACATACATACATACATACTAAGGCAGCATAATGAACAAATACTAGTATTGCAATTAAAGAGCTAAATATTGCCGTTCCTAGTTTTGCAGTATGTTAAGTACAGTGGTGAGAGTGGTCTGCATTATTTAGACAGTCCTTTTATGTTTGTTGGCTTAAATGAATATCGTAATCAGACCATCCACAGAAACATTTCTGATTGGTCCCAATTAGGCTTCGGTGTCAGTATTCATACATGCAAACTCGTTGCCTTTCAGTGGAATTCAGTTTTTAATGCTGAATTCACATGAATGGTGTAAATTGACCTGACTGGCATCACAGATATGGTATTTAATTTTTATAGATCAGAATTATGATCATGTTACTGAAATGTGAAAGGAGAGCACCGTTTTGAGTAGCTTTCAAACGATTTGTGCTTGAAAGGTTCATGTGTGTCAATTCAGGACACCCATGCTGTCTTTCTATCTAAGACCTCAGTGCTGTAGAGATACTCCATCCATCCATCCATCCATCCATTTTCCAAGCCGCTTCTCCGTCAGGGTCGCGGGGGGGTGCTGGAGCCTATCCCAGCGGTCATCGGGTGGAAGGCAGGATACACCCTGGACAGGTTGCCAGTCCATCACAGGGCAGACAGACAGTCACACACACACTCACACCCAGGGGACACACTGTCTGCCCTGCGATGGACTGGCGACCTGTATAGATACTCTAGTGGTTTTTACCCAGATGGGGGAAAAAGTGAATGAATTCCCGACCTGAGCCTCACGTTACGGCCGCATGGCCACAAATCGGATACGTGTCCGATCTAGGACCACGTAGGAAAGTGGCTCAGAGTGGATTTGAGAAGATCCTCACAGCCCTGAAAACATCAGATCTGGGTCACATTCAGGCACAAAATCAGATTTGTGCCACGTCAGCCTGGTAATGTGAACTGGCCTAAATCAACAGCGTGATATACGGTGTCGGAAACCTCAAAAGCGTGTCTGTCTGAGCACAGTGTTAACTGGTGCACGTAAACTTTCATTACATTTTAGCCTCGGAGCTCCAGTGCGTCTCTGCTCCTTTACTGCATTTATGGCAGGAGGGAAATTGTATAAATTATCCCTTTAATTTTTTTGCAACGAATTGTAATCTCTCGGCTAACTGGGTAATCTCCAGCTATGTGGATGAAATCACATGCTCTTCTAGGCTGTGAGCCCAGACATTTGAATCTGCTGCACTAACAGTATAACATACAGTGCACTCGTGGCAGTGCCAGCCTAGTAGCACTGCACGCCTGAGGGAGGGAGCTTGCTTAATATTTTGATAAGCACTAATTTGGCTCTCCAGATCAGGGAAACTCCTATAAGACTGCAGCTGATCAGTGGCACAGCCAAAATATGAGGTCATCACCAAGGCCAGCCAAGACTGACGAGTATGGAGAGGGTGAGAGAGAATCCCTCTCAAGCCCTCTTGTTGAACTGAAACCAGAAACTTTCCCTTTTATAGAGTAATTGGCTAAAATGAAACCTCTCTGATCACCAAGCTTAAAACTGAGGTCCCACAGATGTCGCTTGTCAGCCAAGACGTGCGTTTTAGTTTTAAATCTGCGTCTTAATTTTAGGACTTGACACATGTTTGTCTCAAACCGTGTCGAGTTGAATCTCATTGATTTACTTGTGGTTTCTGACGCTGTATAATGTGCTATTTTCCGTTAAATTGACCAAAAAAGGGTCACAACAGTAGAAGCACTGAAGCCTGAATTTTCTGTCCTCGTCTTGGTGACCTCATAACGGCTGCATTCACGCAGCAGGTAAAAAGTGGCCCAAATCGGATTCTCCAAATGCCTTTTTTTTTTTTGTTTGTTTGGCTGTTCACATTATCTTTTAAATGTGATCTGTATGCGACATCAGTCTGAACAGATCGGCTTCACGTGGCTCGTCTAGAGGTAAACATTCACGACTGCCCACGAAAGCCAGTCGCTCCCAGAGGTTCGACTTCATTTTCACCAGCCATCATAAAACTTCGCTGACTGATATCCGGGCTCATCACCCAGAATGGGTTCGGAGTCTCTCCTAATTTTTTTATACAGAAACTTCAGCCTAAATGTTTGAGGTCAACACACGTGGAGTTGAAATGACGTTAAAGATGCATGAATTCTGATCTGGCTGTTCTGGCTGAGTCAGGTTGCCAGATTGGATCCGCATCCAGTTTGGCATTTCAGTACCACATATGAAAGCCTTTCAAATCAGCATTGAAAATGTCAGATTAAATGTGCTTTTTGCTGTTCACTCTGGCATAAAGATGACACATCTGTGTCTCACATGAAGATAAAGACCGGATTTGGGCCACTTTCACCTGCTGTGTAAACACAGCCTATGAGTGCAGACCTTTTTTTTTTTTTTTTTTGGCCCGCTGCAAATTGTACAGAAATTCTTATTTTTCTTCAGTATTCAGTATTTAGCCACTCTCAATATTTGGCCACTCTCAATTTACCATCTTCTCATTTCTCTTCTTGGCACTCCAGGCTCGTGCTGGTTCGCAGAGAGAAGCTGGTGGCGACTCACATGGCGCGGCTCCAGGCGCGGCCGCGGCAGCTGGAGGTCGACCCGGACTGCTTGCGCTGGACGCCGGTCATCGTCACCAACACGGTAGTGTCCGAGGGGGAAGGGGACGAAGACGACGATGACGAGGAGGAAGAGGACAGAGAGCAGGAAAGCAGCAAAGAGGCGAGTATAAAAATACTCTCGATTTGTGTTTCCGCTGTTTTAACTTGTCTGCTTCCAAAAACACTTTGTTTAAAAATTTGACTGTGTTAAGTGAACTCTGCAAAATATCACTGTGTGTCGAATAATCTCAAGTGAAATAATCTTAAATCTAGTTAATATTTCTGATTTCTTATTATGAGATTTTTGTTGGCATTTGTTTTTGTTTTGAATGAACAGAAAATTATTCTAAACATTACTTCTAAGTAAAGCACGGTCATTTGCCAATACTTCAGATATATAAAAATGTGTGAAATCATTTTATGTTCCTAGAATAATCTTATAATAGCAAATATTGGATGCTAAATAGACTTGAGATGATTTTAGTTGCCATGGTTTCATATTTAGCACCATACCAACTGTGTTAAAATATTTTTACACATACTTTGAAAACTTGTATATATTGGGCAGAAATAAATAGGAATAAAAATAGACATGAATTAGGCAGAAATAGAAAAATAGGCATAAACTACGAAAGAGTAGGAATAAAATGATCTATATTTCTGTTATACATGCTGCTTTTAGCAAATACTCCTTGAGTAATGGTGTCACTCCCTTTTGGGGTGATGCTCTGGAAAGGGGTTTCCTTTGTAATACAAAGTAAGTCAGAACTTCATATGAAGTCACTCTAAACTATTGAATCTGTTGGTTTAACTTAACTCGATGCTTTGGCTTTGTACATTGTAGGCAAAGTCCAGTCACAAAAGTCCTCCACTGTCCTGGAATGTAAGAGCAGAAAGGGAGGAAGATGAAGACAAAAAATGCTTCCCGTCGTTCTCAAACAGCCAACGCTCTCCAGCCTCGTCCCCCTTACACAACAGCCTCCCGAGCCCTGATCACTCACCTGTTCAGGCAAACGGTGAGCGCAGGGGGCGCGGCCGCCCTCCCAAAAACTGGCTGTGGGGAAAAGTCAAAGACCGGCCTCGGCAGGGTCCAGGGCGGCCCCGGAAAATGAGGCCTGACGAAGACGAGGATGAAGAATACAGATCTCCGGGGAACAAGGTGACGGCATCCTCCATCTCTCCACCCACCTTGTTCGCCTCAGACAACGAGCCGAACTCTGCGTCAGAACAGCCTACGGAAATCCCCCGGCACCCTGCGATTCCACCCCAGCGCAGCAGAGGGCGGCCCCCACGGAAAAAGCGAGGCCCCAAACGCAGGCTGAGTGATGAGGGGGAGGAGGGTACGTTGCCAGCAACTGCAAGGCTGAGCGAGACTCTACCTACCCGAGAGTCTTGTTCTAGCGAGAGCAGTGAGGAGGAGGAGGAAGAGGAGGAAGAAGAGGAAGAGGAGGATTTCGATGAAGAAATGGGCACTCGCTCCCCTCCTGTACTGACCAAGCCAACATTAGGGCTCAAATGCAAGGTGGGTGGAAATTGGACAGAGGAACTCCTTTGTTTGTGTACATGTGTCATCATCTTGGGCTATGGCTGCAACAATCACACAACAACGTCATAAAAATGGATTAATGTGGTCATTCAGGCAGATTTGCAATACACTGCAAGAAGCATCGTGGGCAGTCTAGTCTCTTTGCACTAGGTCTGGGTGGTATATCGACTTTTTGCGGTACATCGATATATTTTCAGGACGAAACAACACAGTTTATATGGATATAATTTGATGTAGCGTTAAAATACATAACCCGTTTCTTCTGTAAAGCCGTGCCAGGGTTTACATCTCTCCTCTCACACTCTCCATGCAACCCTGCCACCACTGTCCTTCTGTGCATCTGATGAGATGTGCTTCCATGTTGAAATGTCCTACCAGAGATGAAGCTGAAGTCAACTTCTTTGCCCGCCTTCAGTGTGAATTTTTCCATTCCACCTTAATTGGAGCAGCAGTTTGTCTGGCTCCAGCTTCTTGTTCAGATTTTCCCGGTCCACCTTAATGTAACTGCAGCCCCATTTAAGGGTGAAAGGAAAAATTCTAACAAGAAGCTGGTATAGGAAGCGTGTAGGAAGCCAACGTCAGCCTTGTTTACCATAGTGCACGTTTATAGCTCCCTACATAAAACTACAGGTAGGATATTTTGATGGCCTGAATCACTTTATCAAAAGTGCTTCTTGCACTGAAACGTATAGGTGGGATATTTAGCTGATCTAAGACTAGGTAGCAGTATTAAGGCGAGTCTCCACAGTAGACATGAGGTAAGCATGAATTAACATAAACATGAGTTACCATTAAATCCCCCCATTTGCATGCTCAGTAGGACCACTCGATGCGTAGGACACATTGTTGAAGCCCATGTTCACACTGCTGAAGAAGGTTCTCAACGGTGGTTAAATTGTTTGGAGATGGTTCTGATTTAAAAGAGCAAATTAGAACAGAACTTTTAGCCCACTTAGTGGAACTTACTGAGATGTATTTGGTGTATTGTCATTCAGATTAAAATCATCTCAGTTTTTTTTTTTTTGGTCAATATCCCCGAGCCCTAATTTGCGCTATGCCGGAAGAAACTGCTAGTCACGCAGATGGACCTGGAAATTTGAACTCTTAACTAGTGGAGGCAGCAAAGGGAAAGAAAAGGAAGACACCCAGCATGTCCACAATTTGAGTTAAACCTACAAAAGTAACCGCCTGGTAAAATTCAGCATCAGAGTGGAGATGGCATTTAATAGCAGAACATTGATCATAGATCAATCGGAACATGCCTTGGACAAAAGAAAATTAATTTAAAGAATAGATTTTGTGATTAAAAATGGAAATGACCCAAAATAAAAGTTGTGAAAGTGTAAGAAAGGCGCAAGATGATGTGATCGAGGTTTTTCTGTGTGTTTTGAGAAATGCATGTT
This sequence comes from Pygocentrus nattereri, assembly GCF_015220715.1. Lineage (NCBI taxonomy): Eukaryota > Metazoa > Chordata > Actinopteri > Characiformes > Serrasalmidae > Pygocentrus > Pygocentrus nattereri. The sequence continues at coordinate 5,120,906 of NC_051230.1, read as the reverse complement.
GCGTTCTGAACGGAATCGGCGTGTGAAATGTGGAGTCACTTTCGTTAATTCCTCCAAATCTCTGTCCCCAGAAGCAGGTGAGGAAGCGACGCATACGGCAGCGCAATCATCCCCACAGCAGCGTCGTCACTGAAACGATCTCGGAGACTACAGAGGTTCTGGACGAGTCCTTTGTGGACTCTGACAATGAGAGGCCCATGCCTCGGCTAGAGGAGGAGACTCCGTTTGGAAACGCCCTCCGCTGTTACCCACCTGCCCGCAAACACTTGGATCCAGCCCCAAAAAGGGTCCGCCCAGCCAATCTCTCAGAGTCTGAAGAAGATGGTTAGTATTGCCCTTTTTTCTTTTTAGTCATAGTCTTCATCAGAATGATGGACAGTGTGATTAAACACATTTCTTATGGCTATAGTTTTGCTTAGAAAAATAGTTTGAATGGTCAAGGTCATTTAGCTTAATGATCTCTTGAAAAGAGGTGAATTGAGTCAGCGTTTCTAGTCAGATCGGCTGTGGAGGTATCTTGCATGCGCTTGTGGTGGAGGAGGTGTAATGGTGTGTGGCTGTTTTTATTACCTCAGAGTTGAAGGACCTCAGAGTTGAAGGGTTAAATTCTCCAGTCCATGACGATGCAAAACACACCATTAAACAACAGAGCGACTCAAACCGAAGATGTTTCTTGTCTTGACCTGAACCCATTGAAATTCTGTGGCATGGTCTGAAACATAAACAAGAACTGAAACAGTTTAGTGTGGAGGAAATGGCCAAAATCCCTCATAACTGCTGTGAAGGACTGATCAACAAAAATCAGAAAAGAAATGGGTTGAAATCGCTGGCAGTCAAGTTGTACTACTTACTAAATAGAGAGGTTCACATACTGTGATAAACTGTCCATCACTGGGATAAAACACTGTGATCATTGAAGCAATTTGCTCAGTGACATCATTATTTGTATTTCTTAAATGTGTGTAATATAACCCCCCCACCACAACCACGTTCAATTGTTTATGGATTATAACGGGTGCTACAGTTATGTGTTGTGTTTAAGGCCATTTTTGTACTTCTGTTATTGATTATTTATATACCTTCCTCCCCTGCAGATCCCACTCCTGTGCTGAAGCCAGTTGCTGGCCTGAGGAGGCCAGAGAAGACGGAGGAAGGAGAGGTAGTGGAAGCCCCTGTCATCACACCAGAGGCCCCAGTGAAGAAGAAAAAAGGCTGGCCTAAGGGCAAGAGCCGCAAGCCCCCACACTGGACGAAGCGTCCTGGGAAAAAACCTGGTAGTGAGGGCGACCAGGTTGCTGACACCAGCCTGACAGCTCAGTCCTCTGAGGACCCGCCACCTCAAAAGATCAAGGGGAAACCTGGCAGGAAGCCTCGGAGCTATTACCTGCAGCGGGCCCAGGAGGAGGCTGCCAGGCAGGAGCTGGAGCGAAGCCGCCTGGCTCAGCTGCAGTTGGAAAAGCCTCCGCTGGAGGACCGGGCTTGCAAGAGGAGATCCTCCGATCTTGACAGCGAGAAGCGCAAAGACTCAGACGAGGAAGATGATTTCCTCCAAAAGACGACAGAACCGCCCAAACCGAGGAGGCGAGGAAGGCCACCAAAAAACTTGAACCTCCAGCCTCCGGCCCCCAAACCACCCCCGCCTTCAGAGCCGGATGAAGAAGATGAGGTGGAAGATCAAGATCAAGCATGGACTGAGGAGAAGCCTAGCCGTCCACCTTCTCGCACCTTGTCTCAGTCTTCCAGCTCCAGAGTCCCTCAGAGCAGAGACGAGGACATGGCTGACCCGGAGGAGGATGAGGAGAGGGACGATGAGGATCACAGCGACCCAGGCAGCAGGAGAACGGCAGCAGCACCCGGCAGCCGGAGGAGTGACGATCATGATGCAGATGACGAAGGCGATGGCCGGCTAGAGGAGAAAAGTGACTGCAGCAAGCGGAGGAAGAGCCAGGAGTCTGAGGAGGAGGATGAAGAATTGGAGGACGAGGAAGAGGAGGAACAGTCGTCCCCTGCTCGGTCACCGCCCGTGAAAGAAGAACCCCAGACCACGGGGGAAGGTTTTTTAGACATGCAGACGAGCACGGCACAGGAGTACGTCAGTAAGCAGGAAGAAGAAGAGGAGGAGGAAGAGGAGGAAGAACCAGATGAGGTGCAGGAGGTGAAAACCCGTTCAGACGACTCGCAAGATGAACGGCGGCGTCGGGAACAGGAGGAATCTGATGCCGCTGCTGCTGCCGTGGAAACAGTAACATCCATCGCGGTCCCTTCTGAACCACCGGACCTTCAGGCACTAGAAGATAAATCCGTCCTGATGATGGAGACGGAACATCAGCACGCCAGTACTGAGTTCAAGGATGAGCTTAGTAGCCACCATCAGCATGACCACCACAGCAGTGAGCTGGACCTGGAGACCGTCCAGGCCGTCCAGTCGCTCACGCAAGGAGAAGCCCAGGATGAAGAAGCGGAGCAGCACGGTGCGTACCAGGACTGTGAGGAGACTCTGGCTGCCTGCCGTACTTTGCAGAACTACAGCCACGGGGAGGGAGAAGAAGAAGCTCTTGCAATGGTGGAGGACTGTAGTGCTTCTCAGCACAACAGCCCCATGCCTAACCCACCCATGCCCCCTTTAGCCAGTCAGTCTGTACGGTCAGTAAACAGCCCTGGGATGACCCCTGGACCTATGGAGACGGGCACAGGGGTGCCTGGACCTGCAGGGACGGGAGGGGGAACTGGAGGAGGATACACCCAGATAACTCCGGAGCACCCTAGTTCGCTTTCAGCGCCGTCTTTGCAGAACATGGAGACTTCACCCATGATGGACGTCCCTTCTGTTTCGGATCACTCACAGCAGGTGGTGGACAGCGGTTTCAGCGACTTGGGCAGTATCGAGAGCACCACAGAGAACTATGACAACCCCAGCAGCTACGACTCCACCATGGGCAGTGGAGGTAGTGGAGGCAGTGGAGGTGGCATGTCCGTGTCTGTAGCGGCTGCTTCCTCGTCTGCTTCCTCTTCATCCTCCACCCCATCCTCCTCCTCCTCGCAAGGCAACAGCTGTTCCTTCGTCTCCACCCCGGGACTGTCGTCTTCCAGTGCTGCCGTGAATTCCCAGTTAGGTATGGGCAGTTGCAGTTTGATTCAGCAGGCTACTCCTGGCCCAAACAGTGGCAATTCTGGCTCCAATTCTGGTGCCGCTGTCCCACAGCCTCCGCCCCCACCTCCTCCACCCGCAGCAAACACCCCAAGCTGTGGCATTAAGTCTCCACAGAGCTGCGTTATCGAAAGGCCTCCGAGTGCCAGCCAGCAGCAACAGCAGCAGCAGCAGCAACAACAACAAAAGAAGGTTTCCCAGCAGCAGCAACAGCAGCAGCAACAGCCAAACCAACCTCAGACCCAAGCTCCACCTTCAGCACCCCCTCCCCCACCGCCCCAGCAGCAGCCTTTATCCCAGTGCAGCATGGGAAACGGCTTTGCCTCCACACCAATGATAATGGAGATCCCTGAAAGCGCAGGGAGCAGCGGAAGTGGACGAAGTCTCTACGACCGCATGGGCCAGGACTTTGGTGCTGGAGGCTACGCCCAGCCATCGGCCACCTTCAGCCTGGCCAAACTCCAGCAGCTCACCAACACAATCATGGACCCCCACGCCATGCCTTATTCTCATTCAGCTGCCGTCACGTCTTACGCCACCAGCGTCTCTCTGTCCAGCCCGGGTTTGGCTCAGCTTGCTTCTTCTCCTCACCCTCCGCTTCCACAGGCCCAGGCTACCATGACCCCGCCCCCCAACCTTAGCTCTGGCTCCATGAACCTTGGCTCTCCTCTAATTCAGTGCAACATGCCGGGGGCAAATATTGGCCTTCCTCCGCCGCCCCACACCCAGCGTCTCCAGGGTCAAATGGCCACAGTAAAAGGCCACATCTCCATCCGCTCCAAAGCCTCCCAAATCCCTGCCGGGTCCCCACACCAGCAGCAGCTTTACGGCCGTAGCTCCGGCCCGGTGGCCATGCAGGGCTCCCCTAGGACTCTAGCTGTCCAGCGTGGCATGATGACCAATCTCATGCCCACTCCAGCCGCCTACAACTCCATGAACATGAACCCCCTAAATGCGGCCATGTCGGCCGGCTACCGAATGCCCCAGCCCATGATGAACAGCGGTTACCACGGCAACCCGCCTTACATGAACCAACCGGCCCAGTACCCCATGCAGATGCAAATGGGCATGATGGGAGGCCAGGCGTACCCCCAGCAGCCTATGCAGCCCAATCACCACGGCAACATGATGTACGCAGGGCCCTCGCACCACAGTTACGCCGGAGTCCCCAAACAGTCGCCTTACATGAGCAGATGAGCAAGTTAGCATAGAACATGTGCAGAGAAAGAGAGGAGAGTGTTGTGAAAAAGAAAAGACATTAATCCCCCCTGCAGAATTGGACTCGCATACTCTCTGTATTGTTTTCAGAGCGCACCCGTCTTCCCAGGCCCTTGGCAATGGTGGCTGGCTCGAAGCGGGTTTGACGTGTGGGCGTGGCGGGACAGGAAGGTGCAGCAGCTGCGGAGGTTTCAATGTTTTAACTTCTCTTGTATGTTGTGGTCATTAAATTCTGTCCCGGGGGTTTGGCTCCCTCAGAGCCTCGCCCAGCAGCTGTGGCTGAGCTGACCCAAGGCGGGGAAACGGTGTGAACGGACAAGTATCGCGACGTACCAACGGGGCGGCACACTCTCCCCTCCGAACAGCATCCACTTGCGGAGCGGAGGAAGCAACCAAGCAGCTGCAAGGAGGAAGAGGACCTTAATTTTTCCGAACGGGGAAACTTACATTTGACGTTGTTGGCGAACATGCACCGAACCATGCACACGGTCTTTGGAATTGATATAGGAAGCCTTACCTGAAAAAAATTGACAAAACAGTTGTAGATGGACTTTGCTCTTTTATTATTATTATTATTATTATTGTTATAATTATTATTATTATTATTACCACCTTTTGTTTATTTTTTAAATACGTTCTCGTTTTTCGGATGACAGTTGAACTGCTTTGTGTTTCAGTCTAGCCTCATGCTTAGTTTAAATATATATAAATATATATGTGTGGCTATACTTTGAGGGGGGGATCCACACATTTTTTGCTCTTATAAACATTCTCAACCATAGAACACACACACACACACACACACACACACACACACACACACACACACATTTCTAAAGCCACTTCAGAGTCAAGGTGGAGGCACTTCTGTATGTGTGTGATGTAGAGCCGTCACGGAGACACCATGAAAAGTATCCAGTAATCCGTGTCTTCCCAGTTTGCAGTATAGGACCGCATGTATTCTGATTCGGTAAAGGCCGGCAGAGGAAAACGGAGGCTCCGTATAGAGTTGTATGTCCATAAGTAGCGAGAGAAAGTACCGAACTAGGACGGGCGGACTGGGCCGAACAAGTGCGCCTGTGAAACTCTTAGATGTAAATATTCTGGTACTTCCTGATTCACAGCACAGACTCCCGAAATGTAACGTGAGCACCCTTCGTCATAGACACTCCACTAGAGGGCAGTCGAATCAAGGGAGAATTTACACGGTGGAAATTTCGTTTTTTGCCTTTTTTTTTTCCTTTTTTTTAATTTTATTTAAACGACCATGCAAGAGTGACCGCTACGTCTGCGTCCCGTACGCGCCGGTATCGCTGTACGTTTAACCCACTGCAGTAAACGATGGCTTATACTGTCACAACAGATCACGGACTGCTTCGTTAGCGCTTCGTACCGCAGGAGACGTGGATAGTCCGCGGCGGCGCGCACCGAGACTCGCGCCGGCATCTCCGTTAATGTGCATGTCGTACAGGGACGGTTACCAGTATAGGACAAGGGGCAGAGAATCTCCTGCGTATTCAATGTCCAGTATTCTGTCGATATGAGGATTCTTTCTTAAGACCTGATGTTTTCATATTTGTTATTTGTGTGGTTGTTTTTTTTTTTTTGGGTTTTTTTTTTTGTTTCGTTTTTTGTTTTTTCTGTTTTGTTTCTTTTAATTTTCTGAATTTTATCAGACTGGGCAGCTTTCTTTTATGACACAAGCTGACTCTTTTTGACTTTAGCAAACTTATTGTAGAGAAAATGTTTTTTCTATAATATAAAACAAAAAATTCTGACATGGATATTGGTACTGTCATTTTTTTCACTTCTGTTTCAGGAAAAAAAAAAAAAACTACATATTTTTTAGCTCAACTCTTGGGGTAATATTAAGAAATTCAAAACTAAAAAAATAACAGCTCACTTCTAGTGAATAAGATGCCTTTAACCTTTCCATTCCATCTCATCTCTAGAGTTTTCTATCTTTGTGTAGTATATTAATGCTATTTTAAAACAAAAATGAAACGACAAATATCTAAAGGTCATTTCGCCTTTTTTTTTTTTTTTTTTTTTTTTTTTTTGGTTTCCCCCTTAAATTTTTATTTTTTTTTGGTTTATTTTTTTTTCTCGTGTGTGTGTATAGGACGACTTCCGTACATCTAAGAGGCATGTAAAAATGAGCTCAGTATGTTTCTGTCTGTTTATATTGCTTCCCTTTTTGTATCCTTTGTAATTGTACATGGTGAGTTGTAAGCTAAGAGAGAGTGCGGTAGATGGAGAGAAAGCGGAGCAGTGGCAGGACGCTCCTTAATGGTCAGTAGCACCTGCCTTCCTCTCTCTCCTCTCTATTTCGTCCCTGTATGTATTTCCATTTATTTGTTCCTTTTCTTTATTTCTTAGCAAGTACTTTCAAAGAACTCTGTACATTTTAACATGAAACAAAAATAAATTATGTTGAGCCATTTCACTTGTTCTCTGTATTCTTACTCTGCTGAAAGGAGCGCCGGGCAGGTGGTGGTCGTGGTCATCTATCCACCTTTAGGCCACTGTATTAGATCTGTTTTGTAGAAAAAGAGGAGGCTGTTCTTTTTGTGGGATGTTCAGATTTAATCAAACTGCCAATCATTTTTTTTTCCCCTTAAATTTTTCTGTTTTAAGCTGTAAAATGGGAAAAATAAAAACTAATTCGTGCCCCCCCCCCTTTAGTGTCTCTAGTCTACTGTCTTTGGTGAAAACCAGTCCATGACCCACTAAAGTGTGGGGCTTCTGCTATGGACACACCCACTCCCACCACTGCTTCTTTACCCCCCTGAAGTCGCTTGAAAGTGTTGGGACTTGAGATTTTTGGGTTCTATTTTTGATGCAATTGAATTTCCAGTTGTATTCAGGACCTTCAGCCAACTGATGA
>NC_051230.1:5091153-5108653 GCF_015220715.1 Pygocentrus nattereri | reverse complement strand
CGGTCGCTCCACTCAAACAGCGAACGTATAACTCCACGTTTCAGACGTTGCTGATGTATATTTGGTGACTCTTTTTACTCCTTGACCCCCCCCACTCTAATCATGTTGAGAAAAACTTGGAAGTGCGCCCCCTCGTGGTGACAGAGTGGTGTCGCTTTCCTTGCAGCAGCCACCACAGCTGTTGCTAGAACGTGGAAGTGTGAGATGGTGTTTTATATTGAACATTTATCGAACGCTTCTTAAAGTCATTATTGTTTTATCGGCCAGCCCTAACTGGAACTAAAGCTTCATGGATGTTGTGTTAAGACCCGATCATGGCTAGAGGAGGATGTACGTTGAATATCGCTGCTGTCGGAGCGAAGCACGTTTTCTCAATTTTTTACAAAATTTGAAAATGCCTGTTGTTCTTTACCTTGTGTCTGAATTTCATGACAAATGGTTCAAATTAAACGGCCCAGAATTGCTTGGAGAAAAGTCTGGTTCCATTGACTTACATTAAACGTGAAGCGCGTTTTTTCCTTCTCCTGTAAAGTTGTCATTTTGGAGATACGAGGTTTTGGTCTGACAGCAGCGATATGTTTACACAGTATTATTTCGGTGTTATATATTGACTGCTGACGTTTTCTGCTGTCAGTATATGTTTTTTGTGATGTCGCTCTGCTTTATGTGCGATTTCAGGCCCGAGAAGCTGCAAAGATGATCCACAGCCTGTTCCTCGTGAACGCTACGGGGGACATATTCCTGGAGAAGCACTGGAAGAGTGTGGTGAGCCGCTCCGTGTGCGATTACTTCTTCGAGGCGCAGGAGCGCGCGACCGAGCCCGAAAACATCCCTCCGGTCATTCCGACCCCACATCACTACCTCATCAGCGTGCTGCGCCACCGCATCTACTTCGTGGCTGTCATTCAGAGCGAGGTGCCGCCTCTGTTCGTCATCGAGTTTCTCCATCGCGTCGTCGACACCTTCCAGGTTCGGCCTCTTTCTTCCCCAGGGATACAACCCGCTGCTGCACGCAGTCATAAAGCTCCTTTCAAAGCAAAAAGGAAGGATCTTTAAAGGGTCACGTCATGGAAAAGCAAATATTCCTCACATTTTTAAAATGATAGTTGGAAAGAAATCCTCCCCAGGTTTTCGCTCCAGCCGCCTGGTCTTCTCTGAGTAGCTCAGACAGGCATCAGAGGCGTCCAGGCAGTTGGGATAAAATCCAGGGGTGGATTTTAACGTTCTGGAGATGGTTTTACCACCTTGGACTGTAGGGGGAACCAATGTTTCCTCCCTCTTTTGATATTTTGAAATAACATGCATGTTTCAGACCACACCATAATGTTTCCCTCCCCAGCCACACAGTCCATAACTAAAACTAAGCTGTAGAATCATAAACATATACACAGACATATTTACATATACCCACCTTTTCATCCTATAGCGGTTTAGCCCCGCCCATTCTTACTCAAGCACGGAGTGTTTTGGCCTGGCTTGCTTTTCAAACAAGATACAGAACAATCCGTTCAGAGGTCATTTGCATATCAGTCTTAAAGGCACAGTAACACAATAATAATTCCACTTTTTTTGTTGTTGTTGTTCATGAACTAAACATGCTGTGGAACTCAGGACACACAATGTTTTCAACATTTTAAAAAAGATTTTTTCTGAGATGTTCTCAACGAATTAATATCAGGCATAGCATTATGACGAGGGTCCATGGGGGTCCTGACCACTGAAGAACAGGGTAACAGAGTATCAGAGAAACAGATGGACTACAGTCTGTAACTGTAGAACTACAGAGTGCAGCTATACAGTAAGTGGAGCTGATAAAGTGGACAGTGAGCGTAGAAACGAGGAGGTGGTCATGATGTTATGCCTGATTGTTCCTTAAAAAGTTGAGTTTGCATACCGAGTTAGCATCTGCATATTGCAGTCTACACTGTTTATCCCCGAGCAGAATAGCAAAAAGTATTAATTTTATTCCACGCTTTAGGACAGTAGTTTAGAAAGGAGTAGTGCGATGTCTTGTTTTGTTTTTTTCAAAAGCGTTTATGACCATTTTCAGCATTTTAAAATGAATGTTGGTGATTTTTTTAAAAAAAATTTTTATTTTATTTATTTATGTTTTTTTGGTGTGAAATTGGTGCTTCTAGCATTGCTGTTCTGGAGCTGTCCTGAAAACATCATCAAAATCAAGTAGGAAAACGTGCCCATAGAGTTTAATTAGAAAAGCTGAATGCCCTTTACCTGCTCTCCGCTCTCAGGATTATTTTGGTGTGTGCACTGAAGCAGCTATCAAAGACAACGTCGTTGTGGTGTATGAGCTGCTGGAGGAGATGCTGGACAACGGCTTCCCTCTGGCCACAGAGTCCAACATCCTGAAAGAGCTGATCAAACCTCCAACCATCCTGCGCACCGTCGTCAACACCATCACAGGTAAGGATGCTTTTCTGCTTCTCTGTTTGTTTGTTTTTTCTGGGTAATTCTGCTTTGCTAGATTTCTCATTAAAGACCTGTTCACTGCACAGAGCACCGTCACCTCATCCACTGTAACAAGAAAACCTCACATGTTCAGAATGGAACCATAACACGATCAGGCGTAACATCATGACCACCTCCTCGTTTCTACGCTCACTGTCCAGTTTATCAGCTCCACTTACTGTATAGCTGCACTCTGTAGTTCTACAGTTACAGACTGTAGTCCATCTGTTTCTCTGATACTCTGTTACCCTGTTCTTCAGTGGTCAGGACCCCCATGGACCCTCACAGAGCAGGTACTGTTTGGGTGGTGGATCATTCTCAGCAAAGTGTTTAAATACTCCAGCAGCACTGCTGTGTCTGATCCACGCAGACCAGCACAACACACACTAACACACCACCACCACATCAGTGTTACTGCAGTGCTGAGAATGATCCACCATACTACCTGCTCTGTGAGGGTCCATGGGGGTCCTGACCACTGAAGAACAGGGTAACAGAGTATCAGAGAAACAGATGGACTACAGTCTGTAACTGTAGAACTACAGAGTGCAGCTATACAGTAAGTGGAGCTGATAAGATGGACACTGAGTGTAGAAACAAGGAGGTGGTCATAATGGTATGGCTGACTGGTGTGTGTGTGTGTGTGTGTGTGTGTGTGTGTGTGTGTGTGTGTGTGTGTGTGTGTGTGTGTGTGTGTGTGTGTGTGTGTGTGTATATATATATATATATATATATATATATATATATATATATATATATATATATATATATATATATATAAACACACACACAGTGGGGAAAGTAAATATTTGATAAACTGCTGATTTTGCAGGTTTTCCCACCTAAAAAGAATGGAGAGGTCTATAATTTCTATCGTAGGTACACTTCAACTTTGAGACACAGAATCTAAAAAAAATCCAGAAAATCACATTGTATGATTTTTAAATAATTAATTTGCATTTTATTGCATTAAATATTTGACACAATAGAAAAACAGAACTTAATATTTGGTACAGAAACCTTTGTTTTCAATTACAGAGGTCAGACGTTTCCTGTAGTTCTTGACCAAGTTTGCACACACTGCAGCAGGGATTTTGGCCCACTCTTCCATACAGATCTTCTCCAGATCTTTCAGGTTTCAGGGCTGTCGCTGGGCAACATTGAGTTTCAGCTCCCTCCAAAGACTTTCTACTGGGTTGAGGTCTGGACACTGGCTAGGCCACTTCAGGACCTTGAAATGCTTCTTATGGAGCCACTCCTTAGTTGCCCTGGCTGTGTGTTTCGGGTCATTGCCATGCTGGAAGACCCAGCCAGGACCCATCTTCAATGCTCTTACTGAGGGAAGGAGGTTGTTGGCCAAAATCTCACGATACATGGCCCCATCCATCCTCCCTTCAATTGGGATGCTGTGGGGATGCAGTCGTCCTGTCCCCTTTACAGAAAAGCCCCCCCAAAGTTTCCTCCAAACACAGCGAGTGGAGTTGATACCAAAAAGTTCTATTTTGGGCTCATCTGACCACAGGACCTTCTCCCATGCCTCCTCTGGATCATCCAGATGGTCATTGGCGAACTTCAAACGGCCTGGACATGTGCTGGCGTGAGCAGGGGGACCTTGCGTGCCCTGCAGGATTTTAATCCATGACGACGTGGTGTGTTACTAACGGTGATCTTTGAGACTGTGGTCCCAGCTCTTTTCAGGTCATTGACCAGGTCCTCCCATGTAGTTCTGGGCTGATTCCTGACCTTTCTCAGAATCATCCTTACCCCACGAGGCGAGATCTTGCATGGACCCCCAGACCGAGGAAGATTGACCGTCATCTTGTTTTTCTTCCGTGCTCTAATTGTTGCGCCAACAGTTGTTGCCTTCGCACCAAGCTGCTTGCCTATTGTCCTGTAGCCCATCCCAGCCTTGTGCAGGTCTACAATTTTGTCCCTGATGTCCTTAGACAGCTCTTTGGTCTTGGCTGTGGTGGAGAGGTTGGAGTGTGATTGATTGAGTGTGTGGACAGGTCTTTTATACAGGTAACGAGATCAAACAGGGGCAATTAATACAGGTAATGAGTGCAGAGTAGGAGGGCTTCTTAAAGAAAAACTAACAGGTCTGTGAGAGCCGGAATTCTTGCTGGTTGGTAGGTGATCCAGTACTTATTTCATGCAGTAAATTGCAAATTAATTATTTTAAAAATCACACAATGTGATTGTCTGGATTGTCTCTCACAGTTGAAGCGTACCTACGATAAAAATTACAGACCTCTCCGTTCTTTGCAGGGGGGAAAACTTGCAAAATCGGCAGTGTATCAAATACTTATTTTCCCCACTATGTATGTGTGAATATACAGGAGGAGGAAAAAAATATACCTTAAATTTAATGTAAGTCAGTGGAACCAGACAGTTTGGTCCATTCATCAATAAATTTACACACAATGTAAAAATCAACAGGCATTCTCAAATGATAAACGCTGAAAAACGACAGAAATGGAGGTACGATGTTTTGCTCCGACAGCAGCGAAATACAGTACAGTACAGTAGTGAGATGTAGAGATATAGGTAGTCAGTTTATAGCTGTTTCCTCATTATAAATCCCATCATGCGTATATCTGTAGCTTTTTCTCTGTGAAACAGGGAGCACTAATGTTGGGGAGCAGCTCCCTACCGGACAGCTCTCCGTGGTGCCGTGGCGACGCACTGGCGTCAAATACACCAACAACGAGGCCTATTTTGATGTGGTGGAGGAGATTGATGCCATCATCGACAAGTCAGGTATATAAAGTTTCCTATACCTGCGACGTTCTTGGTCACATTGGAAATGGAAAATTGTTTAGGTCACATCGTTATTTAGGCAAAACCTGTCCAAACGCATCCCGACTCCCCTGTTCAGTAACTCCTGAATTACTGCATTTAGCCCAGAGTTTTAATCTCCATAGGAAGTTGCTGCAGTTAGACTGGGATGCTCTGGAGGTCCCAGTGTTCAATGCCAAACGTGGGCTGGAGGGGTACAAAGCTCCTTTGAGCTACAGAGCAACTCCGCTCTCTGGAGTGATGGAGTGATGGAGTGATGGAGTGATGGAGCTCCACCCAGTTCCTTCAGAATGAGTTGGAGTGATCCAGAACTGACCATCCAACATCAGTACCTGACCTCACTAATGTTCAATCAGATCCTCACAGCAATGTTCAGCTTCTGTTGCAAACCCTACCCAGGCTGTTGCTGCAGCAAAGGAGGTCAAACTCCCTATTAATGACCTCGATAACTTAGAGTAGGTGTTTTTGCTGGTTACATCCCTTAAATGTTTATATGGTGGTCTGTTCATCTAACCTGCCTGTCGTCCCTCCTTTAGGTTCCACGATCACCGCAGAGATCCAGGGGGTGATTGATGCCTGTGTGAAGCTGACGGGCATGCCTGACCTGACTTTGTCATTTATGGTGAGTTCACTCCATTCCCAAAGGAAACGTACTGAGAGTTTGGACACGGGCGGAACGATGCAGACAAAATACTAGTATTACGAATATACAGTCCATTGATTGATATGTAACCTGACTTACCTAAATATAGGTGTTCATTCTTTAGACCAGGAGTTCTCAGCCTTCTCCACCTCGACACCCACCTGTTTATCACTGGAAAGCATGAAGGCCCACTTTTTTGCTTGAGAGTGTCATTTTTGGGCAGTTTCAACATGATGATGTTTGGCTGCCGACCCCCACAGCAGCACCAGATGAGTTTCATTGGGTGTTATTTGACCTATCGCCTCTCTCTCTCTCTCTCTCTCTCTCTCTCTCTCTCTCTCTCTCTCTCTCTCTCTCTCTCTCTCTCTCTCTCTCTCTCTCTCTCTCTCTCTCTCTCTCTCTCTCTCTCTCTCTCTCTCTCTCTCTCTCTCTCTCTCTCTCTCTCTCTCTCTCTCTCTCTCTCTCTCTCTCTCTCTCAGAATCCCCGTCTGTTGGATGACGTGAGTTTTCACCCATGTGTGCGGTTTAAGCGCTGGGAGGCTGAGCGGATTCTCTCCTTCATCCCTCCGGATGGAAACTTCCGGCTGCTCTCTTACCACGTCAGCTCGCAGAAGTGAGAGAACATCCTTCTCTTTCTCTTCTTGGCAATATCAATACAATCATAATCAATCATCTCCCGGTTTACTTGGAGAGCCTGTAAACGATAATAAAAATATATACTTAGTAGTAGCAGTTGCAGTATTAGTAGCAGTAGTATAAATGTCCAAATAAATTAAAGTTTGTGTTGATTGTCTGACGTTTTCCTTTAACAGCAGCTTTATTACACCCTTCTATAACCTAAGAATAGCTCCATTACTTAGCATTGAAGTCGCTCTCGTTACTGAATAACAGGCCTCAGTATGAAATAAGCCTGCAGTGTTAGGGGGTTAGTCAGTCTCTCTCTGTCTCTCTCTGTCTTTAGTCTGGTGGCCATTCCCGTCTATGTGAAGCACAACATCACGTTCCGTGAGGGCAGCTCTCAGGGCCGGTTTGATCTGACTCTGGGGCCGAAGCAGACGATGGGGAAGGCGGTGGAGTCGGTGTTGGTCAGCAGTCAGCTGCCCCGCGGCGTCCTGAACACCAGCCTCAACCCCTCACAGGGCACCTACACATTCGACCCCGTGACCAAGGTGCACATGTGAACTGAGCCGTCTGTGTGTCTGTGTGTCTGTGTGTCTGTGTGTCTGTGTGTCTGTGTGTCTGTGTGTCTGTGTGTCTGTGTGTCTGTGTGTCTGTGCTTGACCTGATGTTCAGGTACCTGTGGAGAACTCTGCTGATATGAAGGAGAATAGGGCTCTAGGTTTTACTATAAGGTGGCACTGGTAGTCACAGGTTATACCGTTGTATTATTTATTTATTTATTTTATTTTATTTAATTTTTGCAAAAATCAATTTTTGAAATTTTGCTTTAGGCCTATGAAGAAAAATACACAACTATATCCGTATCTACACCAATCAGGCATAACATCATGACCACTACACTCACTTCTACGCTCACTGTCCACTTTATCAGCTCCACTTACTGTATAGCTGCACTCTGTAGTTCTACAGTTACAGACTGTAGTCCATCTGTTTCTCTGATACTCTGTTACCCTGTTCTGCAGTGGTCAGGACCCCCATGGACCCTCACAGAGCAGGTACTGTTTGAGTGGTGGGTCATTCTCAGCGCTGCAGTAACACTGATGTGGTGGTGGTGTGTTGGTGTGTGTTCCGCTGGTATGAGTGGATCAGACACAGCAGTGCTGCTGGAGTTTTTAAACACTGTGTCCACTCACTGTCCACTCTATTAGACACTCCTACCTTGTCGGTCCACCTGGTAGATGTAAAGTCAGAGACGACAGCTCATCTGCTGCTGCACAGTTTGTGCTGGTCATCCTCTAGTCCTTCATCAGTGGTCACAGGACGCTGTTGGCTGGATATTTTTGGTTGGTGGACTATTCTCAGTCCAGCAGTGACACTGAGGTGTTTAAAAACTCCAGCAGCACTGCTGTGTCTGATCCACTTAGACCAGCACAACACACACCACCACCACCACATCAGTGTTACTGCAGCGCTGAGATTGACCCACCACCCAAATAGTACCTGCTCTGTGAGGGTCCATGGGGGTCCTGACCACTGAAGAACAGGGTAACAGAGTATCAGAGAAACAGATGGACTACAGTCTGTAACTGTAGAACTACAGAGTGCAGCTATACAGTAAGTGGAGCTGATAAAGTGGCCAGTGAGCGTAGAAACGAGGAGGTGGTCAGGATGTTACTTCTGATTGGTGTGCTTAGAGGCCCCAGATATTCTGTAATAACTCTGGGTAGGGAGAAGCAATCTGACCGAAACAATGTGCAACGTGCTCCTCAGTATATGGAGCTTCAAACACGCTGGGATGCCCCTGTGTTGGAGCGATGAGGTGGGTGCCGGACAGCTGCCACATCGTTTAACCTCCGGTTGCAAACCCACTGTACCCCTTCACTCAGTCACTCGACGACTTATCAGGATGGTGGTTTTGAGCAGCACGTTTTCATGGTAGTCGATGTCCGAGTGAATTTGACGTACCCTCAAAGCGTGTTATTCAGAAGATGGTACGGAAACTGGGAGCGATGGGATCAGTGATCCCTTCTCATGGCAGATGCCATCTGAAAATGGGAGATACAACAGAATATCCGGGGCCTCTTTCAAGTGAATCTCCGTGTAGAACAGTCACAACTGAGGCTAAAAAGCAGTGCTGGATCTTCAGTGATATAATAGTGCTGTGCTGGTGTTTTGTGTGTGTGTTTATGTAGCTGTTGTCATGGGACGTGGGGAAGATTAACCCACAGAAGCTGCCCAGTCTGAAGGGCACCATGAGCCTACAGGCCGGAGCCTCCAAACCAGACGAAAACCCAACAATCAACATCCAGTTCAAAATCCAACAGCTCGCCATTTCAGGTACAGCTGCTAACTTTATATCCTGAAAACAGGAATTTATTCCGTTCCCTCTGAGCACGATTTCAGCGTTTATCAGCTCCACTTACTGTATAGCTGGTCTTTGTAGTTCTACTGTTACAGACTGTAGTCCATCTGTTTCTCTGATACTCTGTTACCCTGTTCTTCAGTGGTCAGGACCCCCATGGACCCTCACAGAGCAGGGAGTATTTGGGTGGTGGGTCATTCTCAGCACTGCAACACTGACATGGTGATGGTGGTGGTGGTGTGTTAGTGTGTGCTGTGCTGGTGCAAGTGGATCAGACACAGCAGTGCAGCTGGAGTTTTTAAACACCTCAGTATCCTCCACCCAAATAGTACCTGCTCTGTGGTGGTCCTGAGGTTCCTGACCATTGAAGAACACGTTAACAAGGGGCTTACAGTCTGTAATTGTAAAACTACAAAATTCATCTTGGGTAATGAGTGTAGGTGTGGATAAATGTACAGATATACCATGATGGATGGATGGACAGATAGACAGACGGATGGACGGATAGATAGACATGGATAGCTAGACATATGGATAGCTAGACAGATATACATGGATGGATGGATGGATGGATAGACAGACAGAGGGATGGATAGACAGACGGATGGATGGACATATGGATAGACAGGTGGATAGATAACCAGATGGATAGACGGATAGATAAACAGACGGATAGACGGACGGATAGATAGACGGATGGAGAGATATATCCACACTTGCACATCATCCCTGTTGGAACAAAATGTCCAAAATGGTAGCGTTACAGGAGAGGGGGGGAAATGCTGTGTAACGTAATGGAAGAGGGGGGGAAATGCTGTGTAACGTAATGGAAGAGGGGGGGAAATGCTGTGTAACGTAATGGAAGAGGGGGGGAAATGCTGTGTAACGTAATGGAAGGTTGGCGTTTCTAATAAAGTGGCCAGTGCGTGGAAGTACAAGCTCGGCGTTTCTGAGTGGACGCTGAGTGTATCTGTGTGTGACGCGGCGTCCAGATCCTGATTATGATCCTTTAAAACTAAAGAAGTTGCTTGCTGTCCTCATATAATCTGGAGCAACGTGTTCTGTTCAGCCAGCTTTAAATACTTGGTGGACTGAATTAATTAAGCCTGGCCACTTGAAAATACTGTTAATGTTGTTGTTGTTATTATTATTATTATTATTATTATTATTATTATTATTATTACTGTTATAAAATGGAAGTGCGTTTATGACAGTACCGTGATTTGTCCACTAGGTGTCGCCTTTGTACAGTGATGTTAATTTGCTCCGTAGCTCTAATCTTGAAGGTCTGTGAGTTCACATGCAAATTCGGTTTGCACAGTTCCCTGTCGGCTCGTAAGTGTCACATACCTATACAGGAGTCGCCATGGTAACGTATTGTACAGTACGGACTCTCCTCTGACACAGTCTCTTTTCTCTTTGTCCCAAAGGCCTGAAGGTAAATCGCTTGGACATGTACGGCGAGAAATACAAACCATTCAAAGGCATCAAGTACATGACCAAGGCGGGCAAATTCCAGGTCCGGACCTAGAGACTGGCCACCCTGCAGCTTCCAGCCGACACCGACGACAACAAAAATACATCAGGGGGTCACAGTGGAAAAGCGGGGGCTTGAAAACGGAGAGTTTTGAGATGGCACGTTCTAAGTGGGTACGCATTTCAGGAATTTGGAAGAGTTCAGCCCACAAAAAGCTTAACAATCCATGAAATATTGCAAAGTTCCACCTGGCTTGATCTTACTCGGATAACGCTGTCTGGCTTTTGTTCGATTTCATTCATTTTTAGCAGTGTTAGCATTCCTGAGGTAGAAGCATTCCTATTAAAACCAGCCCGTTCTCTCATACGCAGGAGAACTGAGGGAACCGAGTTACACAGTCGGAAAAGCAGACACTAATCCTTCCAGGTTACCCAGACAGTAGTCCTACTCTTGCATTCCTTATCAAAACGACTCCTTTCTCATCATCCTGTTCTATTCAGATGGGATACGTGTCCAAAAGTTTGTGGACACCTGCTCATCCAGCGTTGAATTGGATGGTGTTAATAGTGAGTTTATCCCTCTTTGCTGCGGTGACAGCCTCTACTCTTCTGGGAAGGCTTTACGCTACTTTTGGAGCATTGCTGTGAGGATTTGATTGCATTCAGCCACAATAGCATTAGTGAGGTCAGGTACTGATGTAGGGTGAGCAGTTCTGGATCGCTCCAACTCATCCCAAAGGTATTGGATGGAGCTTCATCAGTCTAAAGAACACAGTTCCACTGCTCCACAGCCCAGTGCTGGGGGGCTTTATACCCCTCTAGCCCACTCTTGGCATTGGGCATGGTGACCTTATGCAATGGGTGCACCTTAAAATGTCATTCCAGCCTAAAACTAGCATTTAACTTATCGCTTATCATGTTATGCGATGTTCTTTTTTCCCCTCGGCCTAATCAGTGTATCTCTCATCCTAATCAGTTTGGCGGAATTCATAATTTCATATCCTTTGTGTGTTTCCGTCCATCAGTGTTCCCACACTACAATACCCAGCATGCATTGCGCAGACATGTCGTACAACTATTGGCATCTCCTCCACAGCAATGAAGAAACTCACCGATGTAGAGCCTTATAAATACAGATGTGATATTTGGACTCCTACAGATGGTTCTTCAAGGGTTCTTTAGTAAGACAGTGGTTCTGTATAGAACCATGAACGCTCAAACAACCGTTTGCATACTTAAAGGGTTCTTTGCATTGTGAAATGGTTCCTCGGATGTGGTTCTATATAGAACATATTTGAAACGGCACCTATAAAGCACCAAAAAGTGTTCTTCTATTTTTATGAGCTTGACATTATAATAATAGCAGAACCCTTTTTGGTGCTACATAGAACCATGGACAACATTCTCCATCGATCTAAAGAACTCTTTTTACCATGCAGAGAATCAGTTAAGCATGCAAATGGTTCTTTGAGTGTTCACAGTTTTAAAGAACTGCTCTCTCTACTAAAGAACCATTGAAGAAGTGCAGGAATCCAAATACAACGCCCGTATTTTTTAGCCTGTACTTGGATAGAACTCCTGAAGAACCGTCATTTAAGAGCGTAGCAGTAATGTTAGTTATCCCTGTTTATGCCCCTCCCACCTTCCAGATGCATCACCAGAAGGTGGGTTTCCGACTCTTTAAAACAGAAAATCCCACTTTTGAGACCATTGTGGCGCCACTATAGGAGGAAGGTAGGCATGTTTACAGCAGGTGAAGTTTTTATTATGGCCAGAGTAGCTGAATTCTCTAATTAGAGGCACTGTCCAGATACTTTTGGATCTATAGTGTATAACGATTTGGGATAAGACTACAGAGATTACCTGCACCTCCCCATATAAGCGTAATTTTGTTCAAATCGTGCTTCAGAAAAACCTCCACGTCCTGTTTGTTCCACGTTTATACTTCTTTATATTTTCCTTTCATCCTTTCGCCACGATTTCTCTGTTTACTTCGTTCTCACTGTGTGTTGATATTCCTCCTCCTCTGAAGAGCGAGGCAGAGAGATGACTCACGGCTTTAGTTTAAACGGGAAACTCGCGCGGCCCTCTCATGCACTTCCGGTGAACACTACCAGTTTTCCAAACTTTCTCCGTAATTAAATGGATGATACATAAACAAAGTCAGAGTGTTTTCATGTGAGATGCTTGGTTCTAGAGGAACTTCAGTATTGTTCACAGTGGTGGTGATGGGAACCAGACGTCCGATGTCTCTAAAAGATCAAGTGACCCTTATTAGTCCCACAGCAGGGAGATTTGACCTCCGCATTTAACCCATCCATGCAGTGAAACACCACATACACACTCGGGGGCAGTGAGCACACTTGCCCGGAGCGGTGGACAGTCCTATCCGCAGCGCCCAGGGAGCAGTTGGGGGTTAGGTGGGCACTTCGGTTACGCACTGTCAGCGCTGGGGATCGATCCGGCGACCTTCCGGTCACAGGGCCGGTTCCCTAACCTCCAGCCCACGACTGCCCCTACCTCACGTCAAGTCAGTGCATGGAATGGTTATGAATATGCACTGATTTACTAAATTTACTGACATTTTCAGTCAGTTCATGACGGAGAGATACTTGCAGTCAAAATATTTATAAATCAGATTTATCAGCATTTCATCATCATCAATATTACTTACTTAACTCGGAAGGCACTGGTGGTTTTGTGAAGTAAATAAACTGGCCATATTTGTGTTGGTGACCCCTGGTTACTGTCCTCACCACTGTAATGAAATCAATAAGTTTCTCTACAGTTTACCATTTTGCATCAAACCACTCTGCATGACTCCGTTCACGTCTCGGCCGTTAAATTATGCCGACGTTTTAAAAACGTGGATGGAATTCCCCTTTGAACGTTGTCCTGTGAGCGGTTACACTACTGAGACGCCACCGTTGTCAAGACTGCGTCAGTAAAGCGGTGCTGCATTATTACTCCTCTGCTGTCTTTATTTCTCTCTGAATGAATGCATTACTGTACACGCAGGTCTGATCTAGAACGCAGCTCATGAGGAACCTGAAAACCCGTCGTTTCACCGATGGGTGGAAATCAAAGATCCGCTGTAGTTTCTAGGCGATGCGGACCAAACGAGCAGATTCCAAAGTCTGTGTTTTTACTGTGATTGTTTTACTTATTTATTTCGGTTTCACTGTACGATGGTTTTCTGTTTGCGGTTTGGAGGATGCTGTGATTGTTTTCTCCTTCGTTTCCTGAATGCTCCAGAATAAAAGACCTGAAAATACTTTGTCGTGTCTTAGTTCATCCAAGTAAACTACGACCCCGTTTCTGAAAAGTTGGGACGCTGTGCGACGTGTACATGAAAACAGAATTTTAAACCCGATCTTTGATTGAAAATAGTACAGAGACGACCAGTCAAGTGTTGAAACTGAGAAATTTGATCATTTCTGAAATTGATTTGCACGTTTTGAATTTGACGCCAGCAACAGGTTCCAAAAAAGCTGGGACGGGGGTGACAGATGGGTGGTAAAGATGTGTACTGCTAAAGAAACACCTGGTGGTTAACTGTCAACAGGTCAGGATCATGACTGGGAACAACAAGAGCATCTCAGAGAGGCTTTAGAAGTAAAGATGAGGAGGAGTCCGCCAACAATACGATAATAACGGTTCGTAAAATAGCAGATTTCATCATCTAGAGTACATAACATCATTAAAAGATTCAGAGAGTCCAGAGAAATCTCGATGCAAGAGACGACTAACAACCAATACTAGATGGACATGATCTACATTAAAAACAGACATGGTTCTGTAGTGGAAATCACTGCATGGGCTCAAACACTTCTGAAAACCACTGTCTGTGAAACACAAATGTAAGTTACACCTCTAAAATGCAAAGAAGAAACCAAATATAAGCAGGACCCAGAAATGCTGCCACCTTCTCTGGGCCCGAGCTCATTTAAGATGGACTGAGACGGAGTGGAAAGTGTCCTGTCGTCCGACGAATCCAAAACTGAAATTCTATTTTGCAACGTCTTTTTCAGGGAAGGCCTTGATTATTTCAGCACGACTGTGTCAAAACACATTCTGCACGTATTACAACAGCATGGCTCTGTAGTAAAAGAGTCCGGGTGATAAACTGGCCAGCCTGCAGTCCAGACCGGTCAACACTGATAACATTTGGCGCATTATGGAATGAAAAATACAACAAAGGAGACCCTGAACTGCTGAGCAACTGTAATCCTGGATCAAACAAGAACAAGAAAACATTGCACTTTCAGAACTACAGCAGCGTCTCCTCAGTTCCCAAGTGCTTACAGAGTGATGTAACACAAGGGTAACCAGGCCCCTGTCCCAACTTTGTTAAAACAAGTTGCTGGCATGAAATTCAATGTGGGCATATATATATATATATATATATATATATATATATATATATATATATATATATATATTATTATTTTAATTTCTCAGTTTCAACATTTGATTTGCTGTCTTTGTATTGTTTTCAGTCAAATATACGGTTTAAATGATTTGCATGTCATTGCATTTTGTTTTTATTTACATTTTGCCCAGCGTCCCCACTTTTCTGGACACAGGGTTGTATACTCTGGTTCCAGCTGTACGGAATCTAGTCTGAAATCTCCTGAAAGACTGACAGAGGCTCAGAAACTCTGACCCAAGAGGAAGTGACGTTATCTTTACTGCAGTGGAGAAATATTGTCAGTTTGCTGTCACGTATTTCAGCTCCTTTGGCCTTTGAGACTGCAGTATTTTACAGCCGCAGAAGTAAACGTCCTCTACAGAGAGCTGCGCATTTTAATGCACTGTAACTTTTATTTGCTGAATTTAACATATTGGGGGAAAATAAAAGCATGAAATGTAGCCTGTGCAAAAGTTATGGCACCCCCCCCCCCCCCCCCCCCCCCCAATATATTAGCTATGTACTGGTATTTTCAGGAAAGTGCCATTTTTAAGAGGATGTGTTGTCTTTAGGTACCTTCTTCTTATCATGTAACGGCAGAGACGTTTTCCTCTGATAACAGTGATCACTGATAGCGCTGAGCCTCTGAGCGTTTCAGTGCAACTTTTACTTCTGCTCAGGTATATCTGTGAGGAAATGAGTCTGCTTCTGCTTCAGTTCCACTTTAGTCAACATGCCACTCCTAATTCCTTTTTTGGGGTTAATTTAATTTCTGTTAGTTCAGCACTTTGACCAAGTGTGATTATACCTCAAGCTGCAGTATGACTAAACTGAAAGAAATGCTATTACTGAAATCAGGAACAGTGCGTTTAAATATGGTCTGCATCTACATCACCGATCAGGCGTAGCATCCTGACCACCTGCTCGTTTCTACGCTCACTGTCCACTTTATCAGCTCCACTTACTGTATAGCTGCACTCTGTAGTTCTACAGTTACAGACTGTAGTCCGTCTGTTTCTCTGATACTCTGTTACCCTGTTCTTCAGTGGTCAGGACCCCCACGGACCCTCACAGAGCATTCTCAGCACTGCAGTAACGCTGACGTGGCGGTGGTGTGTTAGTGTGTGTTGTGCTGGTGTGAGTGGATCAGACACAGCAGTGCTGCTGGAGTTTAACAGCTCAGTGTCACTGCTGGACTGAGAATAGTCCACCAACCAAAAATATCCAGCCGACAGCGTCCTGTGACCACTGATGAAGGACTAGAGGATGACCGATACAAACTGTGCAGCAGCAGATGAGCTGTCGTCTCTGACTTTACATCTACAAGGTGGACCAACAAGGTAGGAGTGTCTAATCAAGTGGACAGTGAGTGGACGCAGTGTTTAAAAACTCCAGCCGCACTGCTGTGTCTGATCCACTCAGACCAGCACAACATCAGTGTTACTGCAGAACTACAAAATGCAGCTATACAGTAAGTGGAGCTGATAAACTGGACAGTGAGCGTAGAAACGAGGAGGTGGTCAGGATGTTACGGCTGATTGGTGTAGTAACATATTGACGTCAGACGTGCTAAAAGAAGGTCTGGCTCGATGTTTAGGCCTCAAAACCAACTACATATAATATATATATATTTTACATATAATTACAATAATAGGTCATTCACACACATCTTCATCCTTCATCACGTTTTGACTGAATTCTCTTTGAATTATCTCTCAATCATCAGATTCATCCGCTGGGGGAAGGGGTCCGAAGCGCAACCCATGGTTCAAAATGTTCCGCATGTAATTACACATTTCCACCAGAGGGGGCGCCTCGTCAACAAAAAACCTTACAGTGCAGTTTTCAGCGCAGGTTCTCTGCACTGATGCACCTTATATATCTACTTAAGTATATTTGTGAGGCAAGGAATCTGCCTGTGTTTAATGTTTGTTTATTTATTTGCTTATTTAATAACATTCTAGTTACATGTATCTCCCTGTTCTATTTTTAGGGCTTTCATGTTATTCTGTTCATTTTCATTGCATCCAGGAGCAGGAAATATTAACCTTTGATGTACTTTGTTACTTCACTTAAGTATTATTTCTTTTAAGACCCGTTTATACTGTCAGTTACACCTTCACATGACTTTTTCCCGCTCCACATCTGTTCATCATTGATCACTCATCACTGTCTCGGCTCACTTAGACTATCGAAAGGCCCAGCTGTGCGCAAACCTCCCTTTAGTCCTTCATAATTCAAGTTTGGGGCTTTCGTTTCATTCCGTTCTGCTGCTCCAGCTCCTTATCTGCGGTCCGTGTTCCCTCCTGCGTGCGATTTCAAACGTTATCTAGCACTTTCAGAGTTAACCTCATGTTGTAAACCCCCCCCCCCCAAAAAAAACGTTTAACCCTCTCGCTCCGGGCTGGCGCTTAACTCCACTCCACAGTTTCCTGCAGCCTCGCAGCGCCCCCTCTCACCCCCCCCCCCCCCCTCCTCCTCCCCCTCCTTTTCTTTTTCGTCTTTTTAACTCTTAAGATATCCCAACAAGACGTAGGAACTTTTTTTCCCCCTCTCCTCTTTCAGCTCGTTCACTTTCACGATCTTGCAGCGTCACGCTCGGCACTTCCACGGCCGCTTCTGCTCCGCATGAGTCAGACTTTTTCAGCGCGTGTCACTTTTTTCTTTCCCCACCCTCCCTCGCTCCTCGGCCTCGCTCGGGACCACCTTTTCTTCTCTTTCG